>NC_081840.1:96164142-96517698 GCF_963259705.1 Myotis daubentonii
TAGCACAGTGCCTGGCAAACAATAGGCATTCAACCTACACTTATGGAATGGAGGAGTGAATGAATCAATCTTTACAGCCTCACCACAGCTCAGAACCTTAACATTTATTTTAGGTTGTGGCAGCAGCCTCTTTGACTCCAAGTTTGCTTCGTTCTAATTCAGCAATTTTTAACCTTTTTCATCTCATGGCACACATAAACTAGTTACTAAAATTCTGTGGCACGTAAAAATATATAATTTAGTTTTGACTGATCTGATTAAAAATAGGTATGATTTTGATCCATTCACATCAAATGGCTATCATTGTGTTGGCTGTTTTCATTTTTTTATTTGACAATCTAAGGGAAAGAGGTCAGTGCCTCTGACTAAATAGTCAGGTATTGCATGTTTTAAAAATTCTTGTGGCACATTGTGTGCCACCACACACTGGTCGAAAATTGTTGCCTTAACCTATTCTACAAAACACCACCAGAGTTATCTAAAACACACTTCTGGTCATGTCATTTTTTGACAAATTCTCCCCATCCGCACTCCAGATAAAACCCAATCTTCTTAGCATGGCCTAGAAGGCCCTTCATTCTTGGCCTATGTTTACTTCTCTTTCCAGAAAAATCCATTAAGAGTTTGGCCCTCCTTTAACACATGATAATCCATCTCCCTCAAGGTATATTGATTAGAAATTTAATGTTGCTGCCTGTAACACACACCTAATTACATTGGCTTAAATGAATAGTTTCTCACATCATGAAAAATCTGGAAGTGGGCAGTATAGAACTTGCTGATCTGTCAGGCTTTAATAGAGCCAGGTTTTTCTAGACTGCCATTTGCCGTTGGAACTGTGACCATCTACATCAAGCATGTCAAACTCGCGGCCTGCAGGCCACATGAGGCTCACAATGAATATTTTTGTGGCCCAGCCAATATAATGGTATGTAAGAAACGTTGTAATCAAAATTTCATAATTTAATTTATACAATATCCTGTTATATATAATTATTATAATGAACTACAACTTTCGCTAATGACTGATTACTATAATCGTGTTGCATTCATTTCCCTTATGTGCCTCACATGCAGGCACATAATACTAGCAGAGAATATTTTAGCAGCTGATTACCGCATCATGAGTCTTGTGCTGACTTGTTTGGTGTGCACAACAGGAAATATTTCGCTTTTGGAGAACAAGAAAAATAGGTTTATTCGCGTTATGCTTATTAATTTGTGCAGTTATTCAGTGTCTGATAAGTTAACATTCAAGAAAAAGTATTAATTTTTATTAAAATGTTCTATTATTTTATGTTAACTATTACTCATTTATTTCAGCCCTTTGTATTCAGCATGTCTCTATTGAAATAAACCTACGTTTCTATGAAAATTGAAGCTTTTGTGTGTTTTTTTTGTGACCCATATAAACTTAACCTTGTTTATTTGGCCCGTGTTAGCCTTTGAGTTTCACGTGCTTGCTCTACATCCACATTGTAGCTATTAGGGCTAAGATCTGGGACCACCCCTGTTAACTGTTAAAAAAACAGGGAAATTGAGAACCAACACTGAGTGTGGAGGTGCCTAACTAAGCCTGGTTTAGCTGTTGGTTCTAGAAAACTTTGCCCAGGAGGACACTTGAACCAATGAGTAACTTCACTGCTGCTTCAGGAAATCTCTGCACACAGTGTAGCTGAAGCACCTGTCTGCTTACTCAAGAAAATGGCTCCCTTAAAACAATAGCTTATTTATCAAGAATCACAGCTAATACCCCGCCAAGGTGGCGTTCTCCCTCCTGCATGAGTTCTAGTGAACTGAGCATTTGTTCATTAAAGGTCATCTGGTGCAATTTGGGGAGTTTCAATGCTATCCTTAGCTGTGGCTTCTGTCCTCTACTTGGAGGTCACATATCTATTCCAGGCTTAATGAAATGGGGAAGGATGAAGGGCAAAAAGTCCATGCCAACTAAACCTGACCTTTTTAAACAATTCATACTATTGAAATATGAGGATTCTAACACTACTCCGCTGTTAGGAAAACCAAAGTAGCTTACTTCCCTGTTCCATATTATGATACTCAGAATGGGATGAGACCTCTTAAATCAGGACTCTGAATCCTATCTTGATATTCTTCCGGTGCCTACCATGGGGACTTGCACTACATCCACATTCAGAAAAGATTGTTAATGACAGAACATGTGGATGGAGTGAAATACTTTCAATGTTGAGATGTTCCAATTGTAATTGTCAAAAGTAACTACTGATTCCCCAATATTTGCAGCACTATAAAAACATACATCCTACTAGTAAGCTCTCTCTCCCTGGGATGGCCTCAGCACATTTGTAAGAACTAGGACAAGTGAGAGAACTAGCTCCATGGGAAGAACTTTGACTTCTTGAGTCTTCATGTACAAAAAGAAACCTTTTCCCAATTTCAAATTTAACACGCTGCCCTAGCCAGTTTGGCATAGTGGATAGAGCGTCAGCCTGTGGACTGAAGGGTCCCAGTTCTATTCCGGTCAAGGGCACATGCCCGAGTTGTTGGCTTGATTCCCAGTAGGGGGCATGCAGGAAGCAACCAATCAATGATTCTCTCTCATCATTGATATTTCCCTCTATCTCTCCCTCTTCCTTCCTCTCTGAAATCCTATCTAATAAAGACGGCATATGCAAATTGACCATCACTTCATGACAAAGCTGGTGGTGCCCACAGCCAATAAGGAGGGAATATGCAAATTGATGCAACAAAGATGGTGGGGGCCGGGGCGGGGCAGGGCAGGACACTTACTATGGGGGGCAATGCGGCGGGTGGAGGGAGCTACAGGAGGGCGGCAGGGCCAGAGCAAAGGTAGAAGGTGGCTCTGGCCTGGAGCGAAGGCCCAGGTCCCAGGTGCCGGAGGGAAGCCAGTGCCGGCAGCCAGGGGAAGGAAGGCCTATTCTTGCACGAATCTTCATGCATTGAGCCTCTAGTAAATAATAAAAAAATATTTTTTAAAAAATCTAATGTGCTTAAAGCAGAAGTTTACACATTGTACAAAGAAGCTCTCACTGCCTCCTATCAACAAGCCTCTCCACCACACTCCTACCAGAGAACAGTTAATCCTTCAGTTTTATCCTTTCAAGTAATTTTCAATGCATTTAGAAACATATGTATACATACAAACAAACCTAAAATATTACATATATATATATATCATATCACATTTTCCACAAATTTTTTTCTTTTTATTATTCTTAGAGCACTTTCCATGTTAGCAACTATAGTTCAAATAATTCTTTTTAATCACTGCATAGCTTCTATTCCGTGAATGCACTCTAACCTGAACTCAATCAGCTACCTGAGCTGTTTCTTCTCCCCTCCTTTTTTCTTCTTTTCCTTCATTCCCTTTTCCTATACAAATAATTCTATAATAAACTTCTCTGTATCTACGATTAGTTTCCAGTAATTTTTTTTCAATGTTTGTCAATGTGATGGGTGAAATGTAGTATCTTCCTGTTTCTCTTATTTGTACTAGTATTCCTTAATATTAATGAGGTAGAGCACATTTAGTGTATCGGCCATTGATATTTCTTTTGTGAATTGCTTACATAGATCTGTGCTGTCCAATATGACAGTCATTAGCCAAATGTGGCTATGGGACACTTGGAATGTGGCTACCCTGAATTGAGATAATGTTAGCATAAAACAAGCGATTTCAAAGACAGTCTAAGAAAAAGGAGTAAGACATCTCATTAATATTGTCGTATTGATTACATGTTCAAATAACAATATTATAGATATGCTGTTTTAAATAATTTTAATATGGCTACTGAAATTTTTAAAATTATGTAGATAGCTCACATGATATTTCTGTTGGACAGAGATGGCTTAGATGCTACTTTTAGTAAGGTTATCTTTTTCTTATTGATTTATAGGATCTCTTGACATATTGTTAGTTCATGTCCTTTGACTAATACATTTGCAGCAACTATTTCTTCTCAGTCTGTAACTTATTTTTTAACTTGAATTATGGAGGGTTTTTTTTTCCGTAAAAAAATTTTAAGTTTTTAAGTATCTGTCCATTGCTTCCTTTATCCCTTCTGGGTTTTATGTCTTGCTAAGGAAGTCTTTCACCATGCCAAGATTACAAAAATAACTTCCTGTGTTTCTCTAAAGTCACATATTTCATTAATGTTTACCTCTTTAAGGCACCTGGAATTATTCTTTTTTGTCTGATGTGACATGGGAATTTTTTAAGCTTTTTATTAAATCATAGGATAGTTCAATTGTACCATTCCCCCCCCCCCCCTCGCTGATGTGAATTGCCTCCTTTCTCATGTACTACACTTTTGTTACAAATGAAACATTTTAAACTCTTTCTTCTGTCTCATCAATATATTTGACTAGAGGCCCGGTGCACGAAATTCATGCACTGTGGGGGGGTGTCCATCAGCCCAGCCTGCACCCTCTCTAATCTGGGACCCCTTGGGAGATGTCCGACTGCTGGTTTAGTCCCGACCCCTCTCACAATCCGGGACTGCTGGCTCCCAACTGCTTGCCTGCCTGCCTGCCTGATTGACCCAAACCACTTTGGAGCAATCAATTAGCATATTCCCTCCTTATTGGCTGTGGGCACTGCCATCTTTGAGGGTGGGACAGTCAATTAGCATATTCCCTCCTTATTGGCTGTGGGCACCACCATCTTTGCAGTGGCATGAGGGTCAATTCGAATATTCCCTCTTTATTAGATAGGATTATTCCTGCACCAGAATCTCACTACTTTATTTACCAGTGTTTCATAGGATATTTCTATACTAGTATACACGAGACCAAACTTTTTCAAAAATTCATTTGTGGGCATTCTTTTCCAATAAACTTCAGAATCAGCTTGCCAATGTTTATTGAGTATACTTTGAGAAAGAACCAACACCTTTGCAATATTAAATATGTCTATACAGGAACAAATTATAACTCTTCATTTATTCATGTCTTTTAAAATGTGAATCAGTAAAGTTTTACACATCTCTTAATGTATGCCTTGCTCATTATGCATTAGGCTTTTCCTTAATTTTTTATTGTTCTTGTTGCCATTGTAAATCAATGGCTTCTGTTCTATATTTTAAAATTATGCTGATTTTGGATCCAACCAACTAAACTGAATCTTCTTTGGTTCTGTTAGTTATTTTTTTGTGTGTGTTTTGTTTTTGTTTGTTTGTTTTACTTGATTCTCTTTGCCTTTCTAGATACACAATTACATGATATACTAGATTAGGCTTATGCTAACTCATGAGAGTCAGTTAAGTTTTCAGGAATTTTGAGGGCTGATTATTAAACATAGCTATTTTTAAAAATTAAATTATAGAAGTTTAAATTAAATATATTATATTAAAAACAAAGATAATAAATGCTCAAAACTCATTTTGTTATATTTATTTTACCTGACTATGCTTTAAAGTGATGTATTTCTAATGTTTCTGTACAATGAAATTTTTTTATAATAGTGTGCCCTAGCTAATTTGGCTCAGTAGATAGAGCGTTGGCCTGCAGACAAAGGGTCCCGGGTTCAATTCCGGTCAAGGGCACATGCCTGGGTTGTGGGCTTGATTCTCAGTGAGGGGCATGCAGGAGGCAGCTAATCAATAATTCATTCTCATCATTGATGTTTCTATCTCTCTTTTTCTCTCCCCTCCTCTCTGAAATATATATATATCTTTTTAATTTAATCAAAAAGTAGCTCACATCATGCACCAACAACTATAGTTAGGACAAGTTATTTCACTTTTCTCTGACTCATCAATATAACCAAGCTATCAGCCAATATTCATGTGGGGAACTATACTCAGAAAAACTGGTTTCACATTTATCATCACACCACTGGTTTTAAAGCATATAAATATTGAAAGTCTCTCTTCCTTCCAAAAGTTACATCTCGTTTCATTTTTGCATCTACTGCATTGATTAGGACTCTAGAAAAATATGGAATATCAGTAGTGTTACGTGGCATTCTTGATTTGATCCTTATTTTACTATTTCTAATTTAATATTAAGAATGATGTTTGCCCTGGGTTTCTGGTAGCTACTAGTTAGAATTCTGGAATTTTATTTGAATACTTTCCTTCATACTAGTAGGAAACTTATGCAGCTTGTTCTTAATTAAATTTCCTATTTAAAAAATGTCTTCAATTTTCTACAAATCTCTATTTTCTTTCCAAAATTTTATGACCATATGGATTCCAGAGTCCTTGCAACATTTGGCACAATCCCACAGTTAAGAAAAACACCTTTTTATGTCTCCTTGAAAAACTTGGCTACTCTCATTGTTTCTACCTCCTTGTCCAGTGATGGCGAACCTTTTGAGCTCGGCGTGTCAGCATTTTGAAAAATCCTAACTTAACTCTGATGCCGTGTCACATATAGAAATTTTTTGATATTTGCAACCATAGTAAAACAAAGACTTATATTTTTGATATTTATTATATATTTAAATGCCATTTAACAAAGAAAAATCAACCAAAAAAATGAGTTCGTGTGTTACCTCTGACACGCGTGTCATAAGTTCGCCATCACTGGACCTAGTCTGTCATTTCTCTTTTGTCCACTCCACATATGCTTTTGTCCTCACCACCACCCCACCCTGTACCTCTGAAACCACTTCTGACAAAGTCACTAGAAACTCCATTTTTCCAACCTCAATGGCCAGTTCCTGTCCTCATCTCAGCATCACTGTTGTTGTTATTATTATATCCATGACCATCTCTCCTTGAATCCTGTTTGCTTCTTGGCATCTAGGACACCATGCTCTTCTGGCCTTGTTTTCATCTCATTAACCACTACTTTTTGTTTTTCTTTACTTGCTTTTCTTCCTCATTTTGGCCTCTAAATGTACAGAGTCCTAGCATGCTCAGTGCTCTGTCCTCAGCCCTTGTTTGTATCTACTTCCATGGCTCTGAGTACAACATATTTGCTGCTTATCCCCACACTTATATCTTTGCTGTACTCCTGTCTAGAGTATTAAAATGCTTGCTCTTATATACTCTAGGATATTTCAAAGGCATTTCAACCCTAATAATGCTAAAATTTACTCAATTCTTAGCCCCTTCCCCAAATCCATTTCTTTTGTAGTCATTCCTTTCACAGTCAGTGGCACTGTTGTTTATATCACAACCTTAACTTATGGTGCATCCTTTCACTTTCACTTCCACAGCAACCCATCACTAAATACTGGTGTGTGTGTGTGTGTGTGTGTGTGTGTGTGTGTGTGTGTGTGTGTGTTTTCCTCCTTTTAAAATATATCCCAAATCCAACCTCAGCTCACCATTAAAATTACTTCGCATCCTGGTCCAGTCCTCACTTTCATCTCTTATCTGGACTGCTACAATAGCCTCTTATTTGTCTCTACTATCATTCTTTTTCCTTCCACAACAATGAATATGTGTAAAATTGGGATATAACATTATATCAGTTTCAGGTATGCAACATAATTTGATATCTATGTATTGCAAAATGATCACCACACTAAATCTAGTTATCATCCATCATCGCATATAGTTCCAAAAACTCTAGTGTCATTTCATTATACTTGAAGAAAATCCAAACTCCTTGATTGCCTTCTAGGTCTTCCATCTACCCCTCTGGTCTCATCTTGCATCACTTTCTGCCTTACTCCTTGTGCTTTCTCTACACTAGAGTTCCTACTGTCCTTAAATATACTGAACTTCATCCTGACTCCAGATTTTATACTTGCTGGTTTCTCGGCATGGAATACTCTTCCTTAAGAGTTTTGTGTATCTGACCCCTTCTCATCATTCTGGCCTCTCCTCAGAGAGCTTTCTCCTAAGCACCTTATCCAAATAACTACTGTCTATCAAAACTTGCCTTACTTCCTCATGGCACTTGGAAGTATCTGAAATTATAGTATTCATTTATTTAACATGTTTAATTTCTGACCTTTTCCCACTGGAATATAAGCGCCATAAAAATAAGGAATTAATTTGCCTTACACACTGGTATGTTTCCAGCTCCTAGAACAGTGCCTGGTATCCAGGAGGGCTCAATGTATGCTGAAAAGAGGAAGGAATAAAGAATTAAATGACTTGCTTAATTATAAAAGATAGATAACTTAAATAGGCTGAAGTAACTAAAAGGATATGTAGGCTCAACAAGGAAACAGTGATCCTAAACAGCACACTAAATCAGATTGAATTAATTGACATTTACAGAACATTTCATCCTATAGCTACAGAATATACATTCTTCTCATGTGCAAACAGGTCATCCTCAAAGATAGACCACATGTTAGGACAAAAACTAAGTTTCTACAAATTCAAGAAGATTGAAATCATATCTAGCATCTTCTTGGATCACAATGACATGAAACTAGAAGTCAACTACAGTAAAAACACTTGAAAACATGATTAAAGCATGTGGAGGCTAAATAGCATGTTATTAAACAATGAATGGGTTACCAATGAGATCAAGGAAGAAATATAAAACTTCCTGAAACAGGATGGTGGCATAAGTAAATGCAGGTACTCGCATCCTCCCACAACCACATCAAAATTGGAACTAAAATACAGAACAACCATTATTCAGAACTACCTGAAATCTGCCTGAATGGAAATCCTAAAACTAAAGAATTAAAGGAGAAATCCCATTGAGACTGAGAGGAGGGGAAGAGGTGTGGAATGGGCTGGTCTGACTCTCACATGTGGCATATTTTTAATCAGGAGGGATATCTTGGCTGAGGAGGCCTCCTGTTATGAGCAAGAGGTCCCAGCTCCACACCAGAACCATCAGCCCAGGGTTCCATGTCTGGGAAGAGAAGTCCCTGTAATTTTGAGCTGTAAAAACCAATGGGAATTGTGGCTGAGTGACAGAGGCAGCTGGAGTCCCAGGCAGTTCCTATTAAAGGGCCAGCAAACGGACTTATCTGGACTCACTCACTCCCTTTGAGCTCCAGCACCGGGGCATCAGCTTGAAATGATCTAGGGATATACGAGGAGGAACTAAATTATCTGGCATCAGGGCAAGAACTCCAGAGCACCTTTCTTCCAGACAAAAGTGCTAGAGTCTCTCCCCACAAAGAGCTGACTGGCAGGTGCCATATCCGAGTCTCCATCAACCTGTCCTACACTGTTTCCCCACCCTGCTGATTCCCTGAGACTCTGCACCACCCAATTTGAGGCCCCAACCAAGATGTTTGCAGAGTATTTTCCATATGCATGGCTTATCCTGGATCAGGCTTCAGACACTTCTAAAATCTCTCAAAGAAGCAGCAGCTGGACTCAGTATGCCCCACACTAGCAGCAGCTTGATAAGCTTCCTAGCTTGGACTTTCCTGGGTACCTGTAAGCCCATCACTAGTAGCAGCCATCTGAAGATCGCTCTGTAGCTCATGCCAGGTGGCCCAAAGTAGGGAACAGGCACTGAATGACTTTGCACCTCCCAGAAGGCACCAGAGCCAGTGCACCCAGTGGACAGCTTCAGACCACACCAGATTATAACTACCACACCCATGAGCAACACACTCAAGCAACAGAATTAGTGAGCAACAAAGCCCCACATAAGCAGGGCCTGCTCCATAGGGGTATCTCCTGTACAGCAGCTCTTCCCTTGAAGTGGCGGCTGGTCATCACAGCTAATTGGCCTGGGAGTCAGTTCTTCATAGTGATGCCAATAGCAATCAAGGCTCAATTACAACAGGACAGTGCGCAAAGTCCACACAGGGGTGTACCTAGAGTGGCCAGCTCAGGTGACTTGGGAGGCTGAACCAGTGGGCCCTACAGGACACCTACTACATAAGGCCACTCTACCAATTCCAGGAGGCACAGCAGCTCTAGCTAATACTAATACATAGAAACATACACAACAATGCAGCCAAAATGCAGAGAAAAATAAATCATGTCACAAATGAAAGAACAGAAGAAATCTCCAGAAAAGAAACTAAATGAAACGGAGGCAAGTAAACTACCCAATAAAGAGTTTAACACAATAGTTTTAAGGATTCTCAAGGAACTGAATGAAAGCTTCAAAGAACAGTGAGAATTTCAAGGAAATTAGTAATAACATCAAAGACATGAAAAAGGAGCAGTCAGAAATGAAGGATACAGGAAATCAACAGCAGAGTAGAGGATGCTGAGAATCAAATCAGTGATTTGGAATATGAGGAAGCAAAAAATACCAGAAGAACAAAAACAGAAGAGCAAACACACACACACACACACACACACACACACACACACAAACAAACAAAAAAAAACCAAAAAACAAATCTAAATGTATGAAGATAGTGAAGGGACAACTTCAAGCATACCAACATTCACACCATGGAGGTTTCAGAAGTAGAAGAGAGGAAACAAGAAATTGAAAACCTGTTTGAATAAATAATAACAGAAAAATTCCCCTACCTGGAGAAAGAAATAGACCTACAAGTCCAGGAAATGAAGAGAGTCCCAAACAAAATAAACCCAAAAAGACCCATACCAAGACACATCATAATTAAAATGTCAAAGGTTAAAGACAAAGAGAATCTTAAAAGCAGCAAGAGAAAAGTAGTTAGTTTCCTAAAGGGAGCACCCATATGACTATCAGCTGATTTCTCAACAGAAACTTTGCAGGCCAGAAGGAAGTGTCCAGAAATATTCAAAGTGATGAAAAGCAAGGACCTACAACCAAGATTACTCTACCCAGCGAACATACTATTTAGAATTGAAGGGCAGATAAAGAGCTTCCAAGACTAGAAAAGCTAATGAGTTCATCACCACCAGACCAGTATTACATGAACTGTTGAAGGGTCTTCTTTAATAAGAAGGAAGAGAAGAAAGAAGAAAGAAGGAAGAAGAAAGGAGAAAGAAGAAAGAAGAAAGGAGAAGGAGAAGAGGCAAAAATATGAACAATACAATGGCAATAAATACATATCTATCAACAATTGAAGCTAAAAATAAAAATAAATGAACAAGGAATCTAATGAACAAAATAAACTGATGAATAAAATAGAACCAGAGGCATGGAAACATGGAACAGACTAACGAATTTCAGAGGGAAAGGGGTTGGATTAACCAAAGAACTTAAATGCATATATACATTACCTATGGACATGAACAACAGTGTTGTATAGGCCTGGGGGCAAGTTGGATCAGGGTAGGGAGGGCAATGGAGGGGAAAAAGGTATGGGGTATAGGGAACATCTGTAATATTCTCATCAATAAAGATTTAAAAAATAGCTTCCTAGAAACAAATGAAAATGAACACACAACAACCCCAAACCTATTGGACACAGCAAAAGCAGTCTTGAGAGAGAAGTTCACAGCCCTACAAGCCTACTTCAAAAAACAAGAAAATTGTCTAATAAACTATTTAACACTATAACTTAAAAAATTAGAAATAGAACAAGAAAAGCCTAGAATAAGTAGAAGGAATAAACATCAGAGAAAAAAATAAATGACATAGAGACTAAAACAATACAAAAGATCAATGAAACTAAGAGCTTGTTCTTTGAAAAGATAAACAAAATTGATGAACCTTTAGCCAGATTCATCAAGAAATGAAGAGAGAGGACCCAAATAAACATAACCAGAAATGAAAGAGGTGAAGTAACAACTGACCCCAGAGAAACACAAAAGATTGTAAGAAAATACTATGAACAGCTATATTCCAACAAACTGGACAAACTGGAAGAAATGGACATGTTCCTAGAAAAATACCATCTTCCAAAACTGAGTCAGGAAGAATCCAAAAACTTAAATAAACCAATAAACTGGTGAAATTGAAGCAGTACTCAAAATATTTCCAGCAAACAAAAGCCCTGGTTCAAACAGCTTCACAGGGGAGTTTTACCAAACATTCAAACTATTCTAAAAAATCCAAGAGGAAGGGACACTTCCAAGCACTTTTTACAAGGCCATTATTATCCTAATTCCAAAACCAGATAAAGACATTACAAAGAAAGGGAATTACAGACCAATATCCCAGATGAACATGGATGCTAAAATCCTCAACAAAATATTACTAAATTGGATCCAGAAATACATTTAAAAGATCATACACCATGACCAAGTGGGATTTATTCCAGGGATGTAAGGCTGGTACAATACTCACAAATCAATAAATGTGATACATCAGATAAACAAATTGAAAGACAAAAATCACGATTATACAATTGATCCAGAAAAAGCATTTGACAAAATCCAACACTCATATTTGACAAAAATTCTCAGCAAAGTGGGAATAGAGCAATCATACCTCAACATAATAAAGGCCATATATCATAAACCTATGGAGAAAATCATACTCAATGGTCAAAAACTAAAAGCATTTCCCCTAAAACAGAAACAAAACAGGGATGTCTGCTTTCATCATTCTAATTCAACATAATACTAGAGTCCTGGCCACAGAAATTAGACAAGAAGAAAAAATAAAAGACATCAATATTGGGAAGGAAGAAGTAAAATTGTTATTATTCGCAGGTGACACAATAGAAAACCCTAAGGACTCCACCAAAACACTACTAGATTTAAAAAATGGATTCAGCAATGTAGCAGGATACAAAATTAACACCCAGAAAACTATGGCATTGAGTGAACTTGTTGGGAAGAGAAAAACCACTGTTTTCTGCTGTGACTGTCAACTAGAAAATGAAGCTTGGAGATGTTGCCAGCCATTTTGCTACCTTGAAGGGCTCACTGCCTGAAGCTACATCTACCTGTGGACAAAAAGAGGTCACATGCTAACATGACTAGTTCAGGAAAGGCCTGCATGGTGACCTTGTAAATTCAGAGTCTTTAAGAAACCACAAAGGATGGTCTGAAATTAAAACTTTTTAACTAAAAGCAGTTTATGATTGGTAGTCATGTCCTAGGCTAGAATCTTCCCTGACAAAGGTCAATCTTTACCTTAACTGAGCCGTTCTATTGTCTTTTTGCATCTGTGATAACATATTGTTGGAATGTCAAAGTAATTTTTCTTTTTCTGGACCTCTCAAAGCACAGGCACCACTGTGCAAAACCACAAATCTCCTCATTGTAAGAGTTAATTGTTGACTGTTAACTATCCTGCACCACCTAAGTAAAAGAAGTGTGTGTCTATCATTTTACTTTTTATCCAATCCCAGAGGTTTCCCCCCCATCACCATCCTGCCCCCACTTTGCTTTTTCCCACCTCCCTAATCTCACCAATGGATTTCATGTAACCCACTTAAGTCTCCTCTTTTGATTGTAATGTACAAAACCAGGTGCAAAACAGCCATTCTACGGAACATTATGTCCATCAGTTGGGGTTTTTTCTTCCTGGCAATTGTTGACAGTTTGGCTCAAATAATCTCACAAAAATTCTTCATAGTTTGAATGTTTCTTATGTTAATACTAGTGGCCCAGGGCACGAATTCATGTACATTAAAAGGAAATTAATTAGAAGAAATATTTTAATATCTCTATTTGCCCTTTCTCTATAATTTATTGATGATCAATCAAATTCATGAACAATGACATGGAAACACACGAGTGCAATTGGTGCCAACGAGAGCTTTGTACGCATCGCGCATGCACAAGTCAACTTAGCCTTTTATATAGAGAGAGTAAACTTGTTTAATTAGACCTGCTTTCTGATTTAGCTAAACTTTTCCAGCCCAGTGAAGCACCCCAACTTGTTTTTCAGGTAATTGTCAGCAACACAGCAGTAAATATCACCATGAAGCAGATTATTATTATAGATCATGCAGGAAGAACAAAGGGTAAAATATTTAACTGCAGCAGTGTTTGACTATATTCTGTGCAGTGAGAAAACCTGAAGTCATTTTCAAGGTCCACCATTTCTTATTTCTTTTCAGTCGAGTCAAGTTTCTAAGCTTCCTAAATCCCCATTTTCTGGCTGATGAAAAGAAAATAGGATTCCACCCACTCTCCTATCTACCTACTCCAGGACTTCTGTGAGGATCAAATGAGATGAGGCATGGGAAAACACTTCACAGACATTTAGTTAAAGTGTAAAATATTTCCACCTCGCTATAAAGCAAGTTGTGTTCCTGGACTGAAGAAACTGCAAGGAGGCTAGTCTCTAGGGCAGTTGTTCTCAACCTTGGCTACACATTCGAATCACCTGGGAATCTTTTTAAAATCCTGATTTCTGGACCTGAGTCATCACAAGAATGAGGCCCAGAAATTGGGATTTTAAAAAGATTCCCAGGTGATTCGAATGTGTAGCCAAGGTTGAGAACCACTGCTCTAGCGAGAGGAAGCTGGGCATTGCTACATGATGTCATTATGTGGATGTACACTTAGCATATTAGCCTTTTATATATATAGATACCTTTTGATTCTTAAAGTACTTGAATCTATATATTCTATTTTTTTATATTATATATTTTACTTCCACAAAGGTATGTACATCATAACAGACTGTTATTTTTGTTTTAAACAATTATCTATACTAATAAAAGCCTAGGTGGTGTCTCACCCTTGTGTCATCACAAGATGGCCTCCCCATGTCATCACAAGATGGCCGCCCCCACATCATCACAAGATAGCAACCACAAGATGGCCAGCAAGGGAAGGCAGTTGTGGGCGATCAGGGCAGCAGGGTAGGGCAGTTGGGGGTGAACAGGCCAGCAGGGGAGGGCAGTTGGGTGCGAATGGGCCTGCAGGGGAGGGCAGTTGGGGGGGACCAGGCCGGCAGGGGAGGGTAGTTAGGGGCAACCAGGCTGACAGGGGAGGGCAGTTAGGGGTGACCAGGTCTGCAGGGGAGGGCAGTGGAGGTGAATAGGCCTGCAGGGGAGGGCAGTCAGGGGCAACCGGACCAGCAGGAGAGGGCAGTTAGGGCAACCTGGCCAGCAAGGGAGGACAGTTGGGGGCAATCAGCCTGGCAGGCAGAGAGGTTAGAGGCAATCAGGCAGGCAGGCAGGCAAGCAGTTAGGAGCCAGCAGTCTCGGATTGTGAGAGGGATGTTCAACTGCCGGGATCGTGCCTAAACCAGCGGTCGGACACCCCCCAAGGGCTCCCAGACTGCAGGAGGGCACAGGCCGGGCTGAGGGACCCTACCCCCCACCCCCCGCGAGTGCACGAATTTTGTGCACCAGGCCTCTAGTCTTTTAATAATTTCATAAAAGAAAAAATACTTTAAAATATTTTTTGATATATTTAGCTTTTTGGTGATCTTCATAACTTCCTGTAGATCTGAATTTTCATATGATATTATTTCCCTATTGTCTAAATGTTCCTTTAACTTTTCTCATATGTGGATCTACTGATGATAAATTCAGTTTTTATTTACCTGAAGTATCTTTATTCCACCTTAAATTTTGAAGAATATTGTCACTGGATATAGAATTATGGTTTGACAGTGTTATTGTTATTCTTTCAATACTTTACAGATATCATTCTATTGACTTCTGGCCTCTATTGTTTCTAGAAAGAAAGTATTTGTCATTCTTATCATGGATTCTCTCTAATGTAATATTTTCTCCCCTTTTGCAGCTTTTAAGTTTTCTCTTCCTCTGCAATTTTCAGAAATTTAACTGAATATAGTTGTATTTTTTTCTTTCGTGTTTATCATACTTAAGGTTTGCTGAACTTCTGGGGCCTGTAAATTGATGTTTTTAATAAAACTTAGAAAAAACTTTGTCCGTATTTTTTCAATCCTTTCTGCTCAATTGTCTCTCATATCTTTCTGGGATTTCAATTGCCTATGTGTTAGACTTCTTACTATCTCATAAATCATTGAAGTTTTCTTCCTTTCTTTCAATGTTTTTTTCTTTTCTTTTGTGCATTAGTTTGGATAATTTTTTTAAAATTTAAATTCTTTATTGTTTAAAGTATTACATATGCCTCTTTTTTCCCTCCATTAACCTCTCCCCAGACACTTCCACTCCCTAGGACATGCCCTCACCCCCTACTGTCTGTGTCCATTAGTTATGCTTACATACATGCATACAAGTACTTTGGTTGATCTCTTACCCGCCCCCCCAACACACACACCCTCCCCTGCCTTTACTCTGAGGTTTGACAGTCTGTTCGATGCTTCTGTGTCTCTGGATCTATTTTTGTTCATCAGTTTATATATATTCCTTTTTTAAAAAAAAACAAAACAACACCTTTATTGTTGAGAGTATTACAGATGTCCCTCCCCCTTGACCCCTACCACCTGGTTCCTGCACCATCCCACCTCAGGCCTTCACTACCTTATTGTCTGTGTTCATGGGCAATGCATATCTGTATATAAATCCTTTGGTTAATCTCTTCCCACCCCATACCCCAGTCACTTTCATCCTCTCACTCCCCCAACACACACAAAAGTTTCTCTCAGCCCAAATTTTATTTGTATATCTAAGTTCAGATGTTTGAGAGAAACCTTCTGCTTTTCCTTTGTTTATAGATAGACTTTTTAAATATTAATTTCAGCTACTTTACATGTATCGCTTTTTAAAATGTGTTTACATGGGTCTTTTTTCAAATGGAAACTGTGTCTTTGAAAATGCTTGAAAAAAATTACATTCTAAGAAAGGAGATTAAATAGTATGCAGGCCAAATTTTTACCAGACTTTATTTACATTATTTTCTGCGTTGTTATAGTTTCACAAATGTATAATCCTATATAATAAAAGCCTAACATGCTAAATGTCCAGGCGTCCTTTCAACCACTTAAAGGGCAATATGCTAATGATATGCTAATGCCACTCAACCAGTCGCTATGACATGCACTGACCACCAGGTGGCAGATGCTCAATGCAGGAGCTGCCCCCTGGTGCTCAGTGTGCTCCCACAGAGGGCGCACCCCTCAGCCAGAAGCCAGGCTCATGGCTGACAAGCACAGTGGTGGTGGCGGAAGCTTCTTCCACCTCCATGGCAGTAGGACATCCCCCGAGGGCTCCCAGACTGTGAGAGAGTGCAGGCCAGGCTGAGGAATCCCCCATCCCCCAAGTGCATGAATTTCATGCACCGGGCCTCTAGTGTTGCATAATGGAACATCACAGAGCTGCATGTAAGCTTCTCCTGTTACTTCTGAGTAACAGATTTACTCCAGCTAAGAATTTATGATGTGCTGTAAGCAGGAACATACAATTGCACAACTCAAGAATTAGAACAGTACATTCCAGAATACTGTGCTGAAATTTTAACACATTGAGTTAAGTAGAATTCTTGCAATGTCATGAGCATCATCTTTACAACCAAACACAAATGGGTTTAAATTTTGGATATACTTATCAGCTGTTGGACATTTGTCATGGTACTTAACCTCTCCATGCCCCAGTTTCCTTCTCTTTAAAAAACAAATGATAGAGAACCAAGATGGCGGCGTAGGTTAACGCCAGAGTTTGCTGCTTTGAACAACTACTTCAAAAGTGAAACTAAAACACGGAACGGACATCACCCAGAACCACAGGAACGCTGGCTGAGTGGAAGTCCTACAACTAGGAGGAAAGAGAAACGCATACAGACACTCAGAGGAGCCGCAGTGCTGAAGTCAAATTCTGAGGTGCGGAGTGCGTGGAGCGGGCTGGCGGCGGATGGCGCGGTTGTTGTTTTCAATCGGGAGGGAGTCGCAGACACTGAGCTCCAGATACAGGCGAGTCTTTAGGGACTCAGGCTCAAACGGGAGAAGCGGGACTGTCTGGCTTCGGTCAGAGCGAGTGCAGCTTTCTCTCCCAGCTTTGCAGCGGGTGCTGGGACTCAGAGAGGCAGAGCCCCTGGGGACAGGACTGAGAACCGCCATAACTGCTCTCTCCGGCCCACGCTGTTGATCCTGTGCGACCCGCCCCGCCCAAGCCCTGCACACAGGCATTTGCCGGATAGCCTCAGGCAAAGGCTAGATTAGCACCTCCCTAGAGGACAGAAGTTCTCTCACTGCTGACACAGCTGATTCTCATAGCCACTTGGCCTGGAGGTCAAACCCTTCCTGGAATTAGCTACAACAATCAAGATTTATCTATAAGACTGCGAACAAAGACCACTAGGGGGTGCACCAAAGAAGCATAACAAAATGCGGAGACAAAGAAACAGGACAAAATTGTCAAAGGAAGAAATAGAGTTCAGAACCACACTTTTAAGGTCTCTCAAGAACTGTTTAGAAGCTGCCGATAAACTTAATGAGATCTACACGAAAACTAATAAGACCCTCGATCTTATATTGGGGAACCAACTAGAAATTAAGTACACACGGACTGAAATAACGAATATTATACAGACGCCCGACAGCAGACCAGAGGAGCGCAAGAATCAAGTCAATGATTTGAATTGCGAGGAAGCAAAAAACATCCAACGGGAAAAGCAAAATGAAAAAAGAATCCAAAAATGCGAGGATAGTGTAAGGAGCCTCTGGGACAGCTTCAAGCGTACCAACATCAGAATTATAGGGGTGCCAGAAGATGAGAGAGACCAAGATATTGAAAACCTATTTGAAGAAATAATGACAGAAAACTTCCCCCACCTGGTGAAAGAAATGGACTTACAGGTCCAAGAAGCGCGGAGAACCCCAAACAAAAGGAATCCAAAGAGGACCACACCAAGACACATCATAATTAAAATGCCAAGAGCAAAAGATAAAGAGAGAATCTTAAAAACAGCAAGAGAAAGAAACTCAGTTACCTACAAGGGAATACCCATACGACTGTCAGCTGATTTCTCAACAGAAACTTTGCAGGCCAGAAGGGAGAGGCAAGAAATATTCAAAGTGATGAATACCAAGAACCTACAACCAAGATTACTTTATCCAGCAAAGCTATCATTCAGAATTGAAGGTCAGATAAAGAGCTTCACAGATAAGGAAAAGCTAAAGGAGTTCATCACCACCAAACCAGGATTATATGAAATGCTGAAAGGTATCCTTTAAGAAGAGGAAGAGGAAGAAAAAGGTAAAGATACAAATTATGAACAACAAATATGCATCTATCAACAAGTGAATCTAAGAATCAAGTGAATAAATAATCTGATGAACAGAATGAACTGGTGATTATAATAGAATCAGGGACATAGAAAGGGAATGGATTGACTATTCTTGGGGGGGAAAGGGGTGTGGGAGATGTGGGAAGAGACTGGACAAAAATCGTGCACCTATGGATGAGGACAGTGGGTGGGGAGTGAGGGCGGAGGGTGGGGCGGGAACTGGAAGGAGGGGAGTTATGGGGGGGAAAAAAAAGGAACAAATGTAATAATCTGAACAATAAAGATTTAATTAAAAAACAAAAAACAAAAAACAAATGATAGTATGTGCCTTCCAGAGTTATTTAGGGTTAAATGTAATAACATATTGAACAATATGTGTTACAATTTAAGTGCTCAATAATGTTGATTTTTTACACACACATGAAATACTATGATGAAGTTTTCTGGATAGAATATCTAGTGGTCTTATACATTCATATTCTAAATTATTATTTAGTTTACAAAATGTCTATAAATTCCCAACTGTAAAATAGTAACTTTAAAATTCCCAATGCTTCAAAAAATGTAAATGATATGCTTTCAATTTTAATTTAGATCATAAATCACTTAAATGGAGTGAGGGTGGAATATAGTTAGTACAGCACTTAAGGAGTGGATGGGAAATACTGTACCAGGACAAGCCACTTGCAATTTATTAATCACACACACACACACACACACTCTTAACAAACTGGCAATGCATGTGTCTCAAATACTACCTAAGTTTTTAAATAAAAGATGGTAATGAAGCTAAGATTTACAGGTCACTTAATTTCTCTAAGAATAAAAACTCCCCAATGTCTGGTGATTCTAGCCCTCCAGAAAAGGGTAGATGGAGTAACCTTAACCTGTACCACAGCTGAATAAACAAAGCAACTGCCTACTCAAGTAACAGTGTGATCGGGAGCATCATATTCTCATATATAGGGAACAACATATAGTTTCTAAATATCTAAAACCTGGAATTAGTTAGTGTTTGTGACCTCAGTAATACCAAGAGATAAATTGTGAGATTAAAATTGTTCCAATTTTCTATATAAAGATAATATTTATAAAACTACAAAATGAAAGTTACTTTTTTTATAGCATCTTTAGCTTGTATTATAGTTTTCATTGCATGCTGGTTTGCTAAAATATGGGTGAATGAGACAATATTTATTGGAGTTAAATATAGCACTATGATATTGAGTATGTAGTTTCTTGCCTTACAATTCATATCATGATTTTTGGCTCAAGTTATTTAAAACTAGAGGCCTGGTGCACAAATTCGTGCACTGGTGGGGGCCCTCGGCCTGGCCAGTGATTGAGGCCTATTGAGAGGCTGGCCAGCCAGGGGGAGGGACCATGGGAGTTGGCTGGCTGGGGGGGAAGGGGCCATCCGCTGGTGGGGAGGGACCATGGGAGGTGGGCCAGCCAGCCACTCTGATCAGGGCTGATGTGGGGGTTGGCCAGCCGGGGAGGAGGGGCCACTAGAGGTTGGCCGGCTGGGGGGGGATGGGCCATGGAAGGTTAGCCAGCCGGCCCCCCATTAGGGCCCACAGGGGGGCCATCCAGCCAAGGGGGCGGGGCTACGGGAGGTTGGCTGTGGGAGTGAACTGACCACCAGGGGGCAGCTCCTGCGTTGAGTGTCTGCCCTCTGGTGGTCAATAAGCATCATAGTGAATGATCGATCGGTCCTTCTGGTCATTCTGGTTGTTCAGTTGTAATGGTTGCTTAGGCTTTTATATATATAGACTAGAGGCCCAGGGCACAGATTCATGAACCAGTGGGGCCCCTCAGCCTGGCCTGCGCCCTCTTACAATCCAACATCCCCCAAGGTATGTAGTAGTGTGCAAAGCAGCAGGCAGCTGGGGAGGAGCCTATGCCACTCCACTCACCCTGGCCCTGCTGCGCCTGCTGCACCTGCTGCCACTGCTGCTCGGTAAGCTCATTGAGCGATGCTCCCGCTGTGGGAGAACACTGACCACTATAGGGCAGCTCCTGTATTGAGCATCTGGCCCCTGGTGGTCAGTGCGCATCATAGCAACCAGTCAACTGGTTGTTCAGTCATTCAGTCGCTTAGGCTTTTGTATATATAGATTGTTTCTAAAGACCTTTCCTTGCATTTTACATTAGGAACTTTCTGCTATAGCTACATTTGCTTAACACTCCTCCCCACAGTCGAGATTAGGGAGGAAGAGAAGAAGGAAATCAGTTGAAGGCAAGGCCCACTCAATGAGGATCTGGTAAGTGGGAGAACATCTAAATGAACTCTGAAGATGTCTTCCTGCATGGTTTCATTTATCAAATATTTGTTGAGCCCCTACTATGTGCTAGGTCCTAACCTAGGTAAACAGTGGTGTGATTCTGCCTTAATGAATTTATATTGTAGTGGGGAAAATGGTAAAAAAAAAACAAGTAAGTAATTTCAAATTAGCATAAATGCAACAAAATAGGGTGGTTGTGTTGGAGAACAACAAAGATCAGCTTCAGAGAGGGAAGTAAGGGAAGGCATTTCTAAGCAATGGCCTTTTAATCTGAGGCCCAAAGGAAAAGAAGGAGTCAGTCATTTGAAGAAGACAAGTGATAATTCCACAAAAGAGAACATCTTGTGGTTAGGTGCCCAAGTAAAAGAGAAAGAGCTTACCATATTAATGTCAGTATATACAACATTGGTGGGTGGAATATAATAAGTTAAAAAGTTGTAAGAGATGATATTGGGGAAATAGGTTTCTGATTAGGCAGTAAAAAATGTGAATTTTATATTAGGTGTGATGGAAGTTATTGATGTAAGTAGGGAAGTAATTATATGATTTATATTCTAACATGGTCCCCGTGGTTGATGTGTAAGAAAAAGTGAAGGTGGACAAGAGTGGGAAGCAGAGAAATCAAATTAGTAGCTATTTCAATAGTGTAGGACCAAGAGGAAGAGAGCCAGAAGTTAGTGGAGACAGAAGAATCAACAGTGCTTGATGGGCTGAAGGTGGGGAAAAGAAAAAGGAGGAATCACAAATCACTCCCAGATTTCCGCTATAACATGACTAGGCATTTGGAGGTGCCATTTGCTAGGAATCGGGAAGAACAGATTTGGGGAGGAAATCAAGGGTTCAATTGTGGAGAAGATGAAGAACCAATGCCTGCACCTCATTTTATGAACTTCCCTACTGGGTCTGGAGGGATGTGCTAGTTTCATTTGAAGGGTCTGAGACTGCCTAGACAAGCTCTGCATCTTGTAGTTCTCTCAAATGATATCGCCTCTCAAATCTTGTACTTACTCTTTGAGCAGAGCCTTTATTTCCTCCAGTTCCTTTTACTTCTTTATTATAACATCTGTTCTTTGATCTCTTCGAAAACTTCACTTTTTAAACCCTTGATTTTTGTGCTCATTTCATTGACCCTCTTCCGGTCAAGCTATGTTTTCTACCTAACCTGAGTCTGTAGTCAACAACATGAACCACTTTCTCAGTACCATTCTCAATTTCCTATGTTCTTTTTACTTCAACCTGTGCAATCATCCATTCAACAACTTTTTATAGAATGCTCTTCCTAATTGGGGAAATAGAAAAATAGTTTTATTGATAAAACCAGGAAGTCACCTCTGAAAAGATTATATAGGCTTCCAGGGCACTTTCCTCTTCATTTAGGATAGTTTCAATTGGATCAACAAAGATAATACTATCATTTATGGTCTTGGAAGGAAGTGGAGAGATGGCTTAAATTAAGTTGTTCACCTAGGAAGTGAGGTCCTTTGGAAGCAGTTCTAGGAGAGCTCACTGGAGCTATGAGAGACAGTTTGCCAGCTGTGTGCAATCTAGAAGCTCAGCTGAATTGATCAAATCCTGCAATAAAATAAAATAAAATAAAATAAAATAAAATAAAATAAAATAAAATAAAATAAAATAAAATAAAATAAAATAAAATAAAAATCCTTCAGATCTTGGGCCCACAGCCCTGGAGAGGCAGGTTCCAATGTTTAAGTGTCCTGCCTCCTCCTTCATTCTTTGTTCTTCAGATGTTTTTATTTTTTTCAAACTGAATAATTTCTACTGATGTATGCTCAGTAGAAATCCATTTTTTGTTGTTTTTTGTTTGTTTGTTTGTTTTATCTGCTGTGAAGCCCTTCTAGTTATTTTTTCATTTCAGATATTATACTTGTCAGCTCTATAATTTCCACTTGACGGCCCTCTTCTTTCTTCTTTAAACATAGTTTCTATTTCTTTGTTGAAATTCCCCATCTGTTCACCCATTATGACCATCTTTCCCTTTAATTTTTTTGGACCATATTTATAATAGATGTCTTAAAATTCATATCTGCCAATTCTGATATCTTGATCACAATATGTTTCTACTAATTTTCCTCTTAACTATCGTTACACTCCCCTGTTTCTTCACATATAAAATAATTTTTTGTATACAGGACACTTTGAAACTTCTTATATTTATTGAAGAGTGTTGATTTTTGTTCTAGCAGGCAGTTAAGTTACTGACTCATCACCTTTAAGTTGTAGAGACTTGATTTTCCATGTGTTTAGCGCAGATCTATTTTGGTTTTGCCCTTTCTCTCAGGGTAAACCTCTCAGTCCTGGAACATAGACTTTACTTGTAAGGTAAGGCCCTTCTATGGTTTCAAAATAACTCTGAGATGTTTACCAAGCTTCTCTAACTTGGTAGGTTTCAAAATTTCAAACTTTGTTTGCTCTGTGGCGGGTAACAGCTGGAACCACTGCTCAGCTCTTTCAGTCTTCTAACTTTCACTTTCTGCTAGGCTCCTTGCAGCCTTCCAATATATGCATAATTTCAGTTACCTGAGGGTTTGAAAGGAGTTTATATTCATATTTTTTGGGCTTTCTCCTATGTAGCTCCTTCTGTTTCAGGATTTCTACCCACAGTGTCCAACCACTCCAGTTTCCCATACTCCATCCTCTACCCCTCAAGTCAATAAGACTGTGGTTTTTAAAACCACACTGCATGAAGTTTTCACTCAATTTCAGGCTGCTTTTTGTCACTCTCCAGTGTTTCCACTTTTTAAAATTATTTCGGAGTTTATAATTGCTATCAAAAGTAAGGTTAGTACAATACAAGCTACCCCACTATTTCCAACACTAAGACTTCTCGAGTAGTAGTCTTATTGGTGAGTATTGACAATTGTGTTTGGTAGATGTATTGTAGTATCTATTGGAAAGCTGTTAATAGCATTGCTTCATTGTCTCATCCTCACACCACCTCAAAGCAGGGAGAAAAGGGGAAGTACCACTTTTTACACTGTACAAAAGTGAAAATAGGAGAGAAAAGTGCTTATAATCAGAGCATTTTAGCCAAGGAGTTAGGAGTAGACCCTAAGCCTTCATATTTATGTTGTTCCTATTAGGCAAGGTTAAATTCTATAAAACTAATAACACTTATAGAAATGAACATATTCTCAGTTACAGCAAAACCTCATTGTTACAGACTCTACATTTTGATAATTTAAACTACAAATGTGACTCAGTTTTGCATCATCTAGTAAGGAAATTTCATCAACTGAAAAACTATTAGAAATCTTAAAAGAATAAAGCAGTTGACTTTTTCAAGTAACATGTAAAAATTAATACTTTCCTAAACTCAAAAAATAAAATAAAAATATCAAGTAGGAGAGACAGGATTGAGCCACACAACACACCTAAAACATGAAATAATTATGAATAAACTTCAAAGAATATTGAGTATTTGTATGCTTTAGAACAAGCAACATTTTGAAATATTTATACTATCTAAAGTAACCAAGAAATCAAATGATATTCTAATCAATTAGAGGAGAGGGAGCAAGGAGAGGCACTTGATAGATTAGTCTATAGGTCATTCCAAGGGTCAGGAGTAGCCAGGGCCATTTTGGCAAAGAATAGAAAAGAAGAAAAGTACTTTATAATGCATTTTGATACATATAATAAACATAAAACGTGCTATAATATATTACAGTAGTTAAAACAATATGGCAATATGAAAGGTACACTGGTGAACACTGGTAATTCAAACAGACATAGTAATAGAAAAGAATTGAGATGCCAGTATATATAAAATGTAGTATATAGTAAGAGTATATCAATTCAGTGCCACATGATATTTGGACAAATGGAAAGCCATTAAACTAAACTAGATTTATACTTTATTCTTTACAACAAAATAAATTCCAGCTTTATAGAAAATTTAAATGCTAAAAATATAACTACAAGGTATTATAAGAAAACATGGGTTGATAATATTTGTAATTATGGAAATTTTTCCAATATAGGAGAAAAACATATAAACCTTTCTTCTGTTAGGTAGAAAAATAAGATCAGAAATATGAATTCCTCTGTTTGGAATGAAAATCAACTTTTAATAAAAAAAATACTTGCTAGTTTAGGAAAAGTCTCAAGACAGAAACATTTTTATTTTTATATGAACTGACTGTGAGCAAGCTTCTGACACCCAAATAGAAAAATCTAAGAATTATGCCAGGGCTGTTATCTATATACTAGAGGCCTGGTGCATGAAATTCATGCAAGAGTAGGCCTTCTCAGCCCGGGCTGCCTCAGCCCTTGCAGCCCCGGCTTCATCTGGCAGGTCATCCGGATGGTCATTCCACTGTTGACCGGTCACTATGACATGCACTGACCACCAGGGGGCAGATGTTCAATGCAGGAGCTGGCCCCTTGTAGTCAGTGCGCTCCCATAGCCAACCTCCTATAGCCGATCGCCGGCCAGGCCAAAGGACCCCACCCATGCAGAATTCATGCATTGGGCCTCTAGTAAACTTATAAATCTCATTCATGTCATATATGAAGTTTTGTCTTTCTGAATATAAGGAAACACAAAGATGATTTATCAATTTCAAGGGGTTTAAATTTTGAAAACTACAAAATAGACCTTGAAGAACAATTATTCTATACTTTATAAGATGTGAATTTGAACATTGAGCCTATTTATTGCATGTAAGTAAAATCTCTGATTATATTTGATTTCATTTTTTATTAAGAAATTTAAAATTAAATTAAACAAAGCTGAGATTTTTATTAACCAGGCATTAAGACTCTATTATATTAATGATGCACTAGAAGTTTGAATCAAATAAGAAAAGTGTTCATGCTCTTGGGACAGAACAACACTGTACATGAGGACAAACACTTCTTTGCTGATTGGATGTAGACCAAAGACTGCATCAGTTTTGACAACTGAGCAATACAAAAGCATTGTTCACCAGGTCAGGGGACTGGGAACCCCAAGTCAAATGCCATTTATTTCCTCTTATCTTGTAAGGCATTATTATCTGAGTGGTGGGTTTTTGTTTTGTTTTGTTTTGTTTTGTTTTGTTTTGTTTTGTCCAGGGAACCCTTCCAATCACTTCTATTCTGTGTAATATAATTAGTGCATATAGGCCAACATAATGTCAGGATACAATGACTGCTAGTGTGCTGCGCTTGAAGGCTGTGGTTTGGGAATCAAAATTTCACTTGGGTCTTGACTTGAAAAATCATGTTCTAAACATGTCCCTAAATGGTTGGAGCATGATTCAGCCACATTGGTAAAAATAGAAACCTCACTTGGAACAATAGGAAAGGAATTAAACAGCTTCTGTAAAATAAAAAAATTAAATTAGAACTCTGATAAAACTGTAGAACTGAATCTTTAAAAATTACTAAATAAAAAAGGGGTTTTTGTTCCTTTTTTTACTCAATTCTTCTTATTAGTCTGGAATTGAAGAAGTTATTTACCCAGTTATTATGCTGGTCTGCCAGTTTTCTTGTTATGTTCAAATAAGAAGAAAGACAACTACCATTTTTTTCCTAGCTGCAAAATTTTTATTCTTTTGCTGATGACAGTCAAATTAATTTGCAATAATCCAGGTAGAATGTGAAATATTTTGTATTTTTAATCTCTTTTCCAAGGCAGTTTTCTCACAGTTCAGTTAAAACACTTTTTACCTTTTTGGCAAGTTGAAATCAAAACCTGAGCGGTCCTACCGCTGCTCTGCTCCTAGTTTGGATGTGCAGTATGATGAGCTATTTTTACTCCCGGCTTGGAGCCATCTGGTTTCTCTGCGAAGTTCACATTGGTATTTTTCAGTGCAGCTGGTCACATGTACTCTTTTCCCAAGTCAAGGCTGGTGACCTGGGGAGGAATGTGTGCAGACTCTTGGGGCATCTCCGACTCACCATATCCTCTGCTGTCAGTTGATCCTCCTGATCCTCCTGGCTGAGTGCTGGGCTTAGTGGGCCACCAGCACTGAATTCTCTCTTGTGTGTTAGTATTGAAGCCTTTTCTCTCCAGAGGGATTTAATAGAAGCAGCCCAGGAAGAGCCTGGGAACTGGGCTTCACAAAAGGCATCTACCTTGGTGGTGGGACAAGGCACTTCTGCCATTTTTCTGCTTTGCTGTTGGGAGCAGTGTGCCAGGTGTAGTTGAGTAACTGAGTGCCTTGTCATAGTAAAAGTATACTATGTACAGGCAATTAGAAAAATGCCTTCACATGCCGACTTAGGGGAAAGAATAAATTGCCCCATTAACTGCGGGCAGGGCTCACTCTCACTCCTCTTGGGAAACACACTCGCTTGAGAGCTGTGATGGCTGTCACCCTCACGCGCCAGGAAAAGCCTTTTCAGTGTTCCAGGCTCCTTTGTCTTTTCCTTTTAGAAAAGAGTAAGTTTCTTTACCTTAACAACAGCTATCAGTTGATATTTATAAAGTGCCTGCTGGACTTCCACTGTACCCACACCTCTGGCTTCTCACATTTACAAATGATAGTGGAGAACAGCAGCTGCCTTCATTCCGAGCAGCCCTTCTGTGCAAGATGAACAGTGTTCTTTCTATCCTGCCACACTGACTTATGTCCCAGGGGTCTTTTGGTGACAGTGCCTACTGGAAGTGCAGAAAAATCCCAATAATTAATACGGGATTATACAAATAAAATTAAGAGATTTTATTGCCTCAAGAACATTTCTCTGCATCACATCCTCAAGAGTCTTTGGTGTTAAGCTCCAGAATGGGTAACCACACACAGAAAGCAGTGAGTTAGTTCATGCTTCAGAGATTTCAAGGAACGGAATAGGCTGCCTTCTCTCCAGTTGGCTTCATTGCTACATACCAGATTTTCCCTTTAAGGATTTTCTACTGATTCAAATTATTCCTATCCCCTAGATATTCCACTGTAAATGCTTCTACTACTTATTACAATTACTGCTTTTAACGACCAGCCAATGTTATTGACCCTGACCACGAGACAATCCCTGGTAAACCACCCACTGTATGGTGGTTAAGAACACAGGTTTGGAGCCAGACGATGGGTTCAGATCTCAGGTCTATCACTTTAATTAACCTTGGGCAAGCCACTTAACCTTTCCATACTTAATTTTCCTCATCTGTAAAACAGGGAATGATAATAATACACCTACTTCATATGTTTATAGTGATGATTAAATTAACTCTGGGGTTTACAGGCCAGTTCATGGAACTCCAGATGCCTGTGAACTTGAATTGGGAATTTAATTGCAGATGACCCTTGAACAATTCAGGTTTAGGGGTGCTGACTCGCCCTTTGAGAATCTATGTGTAACTTGTGACTCCCCCAAAAGTTAACTACTAATAAATAGCCTACTGTTGGCCAGAAGCCTGACCAATAACATAGAGTCAACACATTTTTTTGTTTACATTTTGTATTTTTATATTATATTCTGTATATATTATGTATATATAATGTATATATTCTGTATCCTTATAATAAAGCAAGCTAGACAAAAGGAAATCTTATTAAGAAAATTATAAGAAAGAGAAAATACTTTTACAATATGTATTTATTGAAAAAATTGACATATAAATGGACCCACTTAGTTCAAACCTGTGTTGTTCAAGGGTTGACTGTATATCTAGGCCCATCAGTTTTTCAAACTTATGTATTGTTAAAACTGTCACTAGATCTTCTTTTATGTTTTTTTAAAGCACTTTATTACCATATACCTTTTTATTATTTGGGCTACTGTCTCAGTATATTTTATTTTCCTTGTTATCCCATGTATTGTATTTTATGCATTTAAAAACTTTATTTTGCAAAGAGGTTGTTAGGCTACACTAGATTGCCAAAGAGGGCGGTGGCACAGAAAAAGTAAAGAATCCTTGGTTAGCCCTGACTGGGTAGCACAGTTAGTTAGAGTGTCATCCCAATACTCCAAGGCTGTGGGTTCAATCTCCAGTCAGAGCACATACAAGAAGCAACCAATGAATGCATAAATAAATGGAACAACAAGTTGATCTTTCTTTCTTTCTTTCTTTCTTTCTTTCTTTCTTTCTTTCTTTCTTCTTTCTTTCTTCCTTTCTCTCTTTTTCTATTTAAAATCAACGAGTTAAATAAAAAGAATCCTTGGTTAAAACAGGTGTCAAGTACTTACAATAATTCCCATTTTTTAATGTGAGTTATAATAATATCCCATCTGCTTCAATTGGCACATAATTATCATAATATTTGTGTTTACTATTATTTTTATTAGTAGTAATATCTTTTCATTTAATTCTCATGATGACCCAAGAGGTAAATATATCTATGGCTATCATCATCCCACTAGCATATACAGTATGCATATGAGGGCATGAATTTTTTTGTTTCATTCATTGTGCATTCCCAGAGCCTAAAATGTGCTTGACATACAGTAGACATCCAATAAATATCTGCTTAATGGCTGTCCACATCCTAGTTTTGGAAATGAGAACACCAGGGCTTAGAGAGGTGGGGTAACATGTCCCAAGTCACTCAGCATGAGAGTCATCAAGCACCAGTTGATATGACTCCAGCGGTGGGGACTGACTTTCTTCATCTGTTGTTCTCCTGGTCACTTCATAATTCTTAAAGCAGCATCCTTCCCAAGCTTAGGACTTGCTTTGGGAAAACAGAGCCTAGTTTTGGCTGGGACTTCCTAATGGAAAAATGAAAAAGGAATGAGATATTCAGGTGATAGGCAGAACTGAGTAACCCAAATTTTACCAGATCTTATCAGTAAACAAAGTCATATTAACATGTGGGTGTACATAAATTTTCCCCTTCTTAGATCTGCTAAGAGGAATTTAATTTTATCTTCTCAGCTTAGTTCCTGGGCTTTATGGTACAAGATTTGAGTTTAGAGGAAATGGAGAAGTGACAGCTGGGATGTGGTCTGGAAAGAAATGAGTTTTACCTGTGGGTAAGGACAGAGAAGAAATTGAAGAAAAGGGGCAGTGGCAAGGACAGACAAGATCTGCAAGGGCTGAGTGTCAGGGAGAGCTGAAAGTAACAGAGAAAGAAGGGTTTGGGGACTGGTCTCCATGGGTGTTAGGGATTAGAGAGAGGATTTTTCCAAGTTTATTCGTGTAAAACTTCTTGCCTTCCCCTCCCTCCTCACTGCCAAGTCATGAGCATTTTTTCTAGATTTCTTCAGGACAGGGACTACAGACCTTCCATCTTTTATATGGGTTATCATACCCCATCTGCCTCAGTCAGCACAGGCTTCACTGGAACTTTCTTTCCTGTCCTGGCTTCTCCTCACAAGGGTCAACTGCCTTCTATGCTGAGTGCAGGGCTCCTTACACAAGAGGGAAGATTGACAAGTTCTGTAACTTGTTTTATTGTGTGGTTCAGAAGTGGCACAATATGTGTCCAGTATTTCTTTAAGTTTCTCAGAAAAGCAGGTTTTTTTCTTCTGTGAACATCTGCACAGCTAAAAACACACACAATTCTACAAAAACAAGTAATGGCTTGCAGGCATAGTTATTATTTAAAAATCAATTCTAATATGTGGAATCTAAAGAGCAATATAAATGAACAAATAAAATAGAAACAGACTCATAGATACAGAGAACATTTTGACAGTTATGGGGGGGGAGGGTGGAGAATTGGGTGAAAAAAGTGAAGGGAGAACTGGGTAAAAAAGTGAAAAAATGAAGTACAAATTGGTAGGTACAATATAGTCATGGGGATGTAAAGCATGCATAGTGAATATCCTATATAATAAAAATCTAATATGCAAATTGACCCAACAGCGGAATGACTGGTCACTATGACACACACTGATCACCAGGGAGCAGACGCTCAATGCAGGAGCTTCCTCCTGGTGGTCAGTGTGCTCCCATAGAGGGCACACCACTCAGCCAGAAGCTGGGCTCACGGCTGGTGAGCATAGCAGAGGTGGCAGGAGCCTCTCCCACCTCCACGGAAGTGCTAAGGATATCCAGCTGCCAGCAGTTGGACATCCCCCAAGGGCTCCTGGACTGCGAGAGGGCACAGGCCAGGCTAAGGGACACCCCCGAGTGCACGAATTTTGTGGACCAGGCCTCTAGGAGTCAATAATATTGTAAAAACTATGTACAGTGCCAGGTAGGTACTGGAAATATCAGGGGAACACTTCGTAAGTATATGATTGTTTAACCACTATGCTGTACACCTGAAACTAATATAAAGTAATATTGAAAACAAAAACAGCCCTGCCCAGTGGCTCAGTTCATTGGAGCATTGTGCTGTGCACCAAAAAAGGTTGCAGATCCTATACCTGGTCAGAACACATATCTAAGTTGCAGGTTTGATCCCAGTCAGGGCATATACGGGGGGCAACCAATCAATATTTCTCTTTCACATGAATGATTCTCTCTCTCTCTCTCTCTTCCTCTCTATCTAAAAAAGTCAATAAAAACATATCCTCAGGTGAGGATTTTAAAAATAGGGGTAATGTTATAATATCCTGAGGACTGAATAACACAATCCAGGTAAGATACTTAATAGGTGTTCTCTATTACTCTTATTTAACAGGGAGCCATTTAAATGTATGGGACAATAACATTAAAAGATCTTTTCTCATTTGGTGTCTATTTTTCATATCTATAATAAATTTTTTTCTGGTTTTCCAGAACAGCCTGCCCCAAAGATACTTCTGGGTCTCTGTCTTTTGCAGGATAGAAAACTGCTTAATATTGGAAGTTTCAGCTTTTCTTTCTGGTTTCGAATGGCATCATTAAGGTTTCAAATCTCTCATATCCAAGTTTGGGACTGTCCTAGAGATCTGGGAGTGCTGAGTTTCTGGTGTTCAAAGTGTAGAGGAAGCTCCTCTGGGCACAGTGTTTCAGAATGGGCACAGAGGCCTGAGCGGACCTCAGGCAAACTTCTTCCTCCAGGCTTGGCTCAGGGAGCCGCTGTCTTCCCTTGGATTGCATCACAGTTACAATAAAGAGGATGAGTCTCATCAGGGGCCATTTCCAGGGCTTTATTTGCAAGAAACCACTGTAAAACAAACAAAAACACATTAAAAATGGAAAGGGAATAAAAGTATGGTTTGCAATAGAAACTAAATAAGTATTTTAAATTAGTGGAAGAAATATGCCTATACAGCAACAAAGATTTGTCACCCACCCTGAGTAATTTAAAGCTTGGAAGGCAAAATGGGTATGAGTAGGTGTGCCAGGAACATGGCCCCTCCCACTACCCATAAGTAGTTGGTAACCTCACATTTTTTGGGGTTCAGCTTTATTTTGTGTTGGTTTCAAGTACACAGTTTAGTGGTTAGACAATCATATACTTTACACAGCGTTCCCCTCAGTATTCTCAGTAGCCCAACTGGCACCACACATAGTTATCGCAATATTATTGACTATATTCTCCAGGCTTTGCTTACATTTCCATGATTATTTGGTAACTACCAATTTGTACTTCTTAATCCCTTCAGCTCTTTCACCCAGTCCCCAAACACCCACCCCTCTGGCAACCACCCATTCCCTCTCTGTTTCTAGGAGTCTGTTTCAATTTTATTTGATCCTTTATTTTGTTTTTTAGGTCCACATATAATCACATGGTATTTTTATTTCTCTGACTGACTTATTTCACTGAGCATAATATCCTGTAGGTCCATCTACACCAGTGATGGCGAACCTTTTGAGCTCGGCGTGTCAGCATTTTGAAAAACCTTAATTTAACTCTGGTGCCGTGTCACATATAGAAATTTTTTGATATTTGCAACCATAGTAAAACAAAGACTTATATTTTTGATATTTATTGTATATATTTAAATGCCATTTAACAAAGAAAAATCAACTAAAAAATGAGTTTGCGTGTCACCTCTGACACGTGTGTCATAGGTTCGCCATCACTGATCTACACTGTCACAAACAGTAAGATTTCACTCTTTTTTATGGCCAAGTAATAGTCCATTGTATATATGTCCCACTGCTTTTTTATTCACTTGTGTATTGATAGGTTGCTTCCATATGTTGGCCATTGTAAATAACACTACAATGAACATAGGGTGCATATATTCTTTCAAATTAGTATTTTAGGTTTCTTTGGATAAATCCTCAGAAATAAAATTGCTGGGTCATAAGGCATTTCAATTTTTAATTATTTTAGGACACTCCATATTGTCTGCATCACATCAATCTGCATTCCCAGCAACAGCACAGGAGGGTTCCCATTTTTCCACATCCTCGCCAACCTGTTGTTTGTTGATTTATTGATAGTAGCCATTCTGACAAATGTGAGGTGATATCTCATTGTGGTTTTAATGTGCATTTCTCTGATGATTAGTAACATTGAGCATCTTTTCATATGTCCATTGGCCATCTGTATGTCCTCTTTGGAGAAGTGTCACTTTAGGTTCTTTGTCCATTTTGTAATTGCATTCTTTTTTGGTGTGGAGTAGTATGAGTTCTTTATAAGTTTTGGATATTAACCCTTATCAGGTGTATCACTGGTGAATATGTTCTCCAATTTAGTAGGTTTTCTCTTTATTTGTTGATGGTTTCCTTTGCTGCAAAACTTTTGAGTTTGATATAGCCATATCTGTTTATTTTTTCTTTTGTTTCCCTTGCCTGAGGAGATATATCAGAAAAAATATTAATAATAGAAATGTCTGAGATTTACAACCTATGTTTTCTTTTCTTCTAGGACTTTTATGGTTTAGAATTTAACATTTAAATCTGTAATCCATTTGGCATTTATTCTAGTATACAGTATAAGAAGGTGGTCTAATTTCATTTTTTTGCAAGTATCTTTCCAATTTTCCCAATGCCATTTATTGAACAGACTTTACCCCATTGTATGTTCTTGCCTGCTTTGTAAAATATTAATTGGCAATATAGTCTTGGGTTTATTTCTGGGTTCTCTATTCTGTTTCACTGATTTATATGTCTGTTTTTATGCTACTACCATGCTCTTTTGATTACTATGATCTTGTAGTGTAGTTTGATATCAGGTAGCATGATTCCTCCAACCTTGTTCTTCTTTCTCAGTATTGCTGAGGCTAGTCCAGGTTTTTTTGGTTCCATATAAATTTTTGAATTATTTCTTCTAGTTCTGTGATATATGCCATTGGTATTTTGATAAGAATTGCATTGAATCTATAGACTGCTTTTGGAAGTATGGACATTTTAATGATGTTAATTCTTCCTACCCATAAATATGTTATATACTTCCATTTATTTGCATCTTCTTTAATTTATTTCTTCAGTGTCTCATAATTTTCTGAGTACAGATATTTTACCTTCTCAGTTAAATTTATTTCTGGGGCTTATAAAATTTATTTTATTTTGTTTTGTTTTTAAATATATTTTTATTGATTTCAGAGAGGAAAGGAGAAGGAGAAAGAGAGAGATAGAAACATCAATAATGAGAGAGGATCATAGATTGGCCACCTCCCGCATGTCCCTTAGCAGGGATCGAGCCCACAACCTGGACACGTGACCTGACCAGGGGTTGAACCATGACCTCTTGGTTAATAGGTCAAAATTCAACCACTGAGTCACACCAGCTGGGCTCCAGGTATTTTTTTTTTTTCAGTTTTTTTTTTTAATTAAATCTTTATTGTTCAGATTATTACATTTGTTCCTTTTTTTTTCCCCCCATAACTCCCCTCCTCCCAGTTCCCGACCCACCCTCCGCCCTCACTCCCCACCCACTGTCCTCATCCATAGGTGCACGATTTTTGTCCAGTCTCTTCCCACATCTCCCACACCCCTTTCCCCCCCAAGAATAGTCAGTCCATTCCCTTTCTATGTCCCTGATTCTATTATAATCAACAGTTCATTCTGTTCATCAGATTATTTATTCCCTTGATTCTTAGATTCACTTGATAGATGCATATTTGTTGTTCATAATTTGTATCTTTACCTTTTTCTTCCTCTTCCTCTTCTTAAAGGATACCTTTCAGCATTTCATATAATCCTGGTTTGGTGGTGATGAATTCCTTTAGCTTTTCCTTATCTGTGAAGCTCTTTATCTGACCTTCAATTCTGAATGATAGCTTTGCTGGATAAAGTAATCTTGGTTGTAGGTTCTTGGTATTCATCACTTTGAATATTTCTTGCCACTCCCTTCTGGCCTGCAAAGTTTCTGTTGAGAAATCAGCTGACAGTCGTATGGGTATTCCCTTGTAGGTAACTGAGTTTCTTTCTCTTGCTGTTTTTAAGATTCTCTCTTTATCTTTTGCTCTTGGCATTTTAATTATGATGTGTCTTGGTGTGGTCCTCTTTGGATTCCTTTTGTTTGGGGTTCTCCGCGCTTCTTGGACCTGTAAGTCCATTTCTTTCACCAGGTGGGGGAAGTTTTCTGTCATTATTTCTTCAAATAGGTTTTCAATATCTTGGTCTCTCTCATCTTCTGGCACCCCTATAATTCTGATGTTGGTACGCTTGAAGCTGTCCCAGAGGCTCCTTACACTATCCTCGCATTTTTGGATTCTTTTTTCATTTTGCTTTTCCGGTTGGATGTTTTTTGCTTCCTCGCATTTCAAATCATTGACTTGATTCTTGCGCTCCTCTGGTCTGCTGTCGGGCGTCTGTATAATATTCGTTATTTCAGTCCGTGTGTGCTTAATTTCTAGTTGGTTCCCCAATATAAGATTGAGGGTCTTATTAGTTTTCGTGTAGATCTCATTAAGTTTATCGGCAGCTTCTAAACAGTTCTTGAGAGACCTTAAAAGTGTGGTTCTGAACTCTATTTCTTCCATTGACAATTTTGTCCTGTTTCTTTGTCTCCGCATTTTGTTATGCTTCCTTGGTGCACCCCCTAGTGGTCTTTGTTCGCAGTCTTATAGATAAATCTTGATTGTTGTAGCTAATTCCAGGGAGGGTTTGACCTCCAGGCCAAGTGGCTATGAGAATCAGCTGTGTCAGCAGTGAGAGAACTTCTGTCCTCTAGGGAGGTGCTAATCTAGCCTTTGCCTGAGGCTATCCGGCAAATGCCTCTGTGCAGGGCTTAGGCGGGGCGGGTCGCACAGGATCAACAGGGTGGGCCGGAGAGAGCAGTTATGGCGGCTCTCAGTCCTGTCCCCAGGGGCTCTGCCTCTCTGAGTCCCAGCACCCGCTGCAAAGCTGGGAGAGAAAGCTGCACTCGCTCTGACCGAAGCCAGACAGTCCCGCTTCTCCCGTTTGAGTCTGGGTCCCTAAAGACTCGCCCGGATCTGGAGCTCAGAGTCTGCGACTCCCTCCCGATTGAAAATGCCAACCGCGCCCTCCGCCGCCAGCCCGCTCCGCACACTCCGCACCTCAGAATTTGACTTCAGCACTGCGCCTCCTCTGAGTGTCCGTATGCGTTTCTCTTTCCTCCTAGTTGTAGGACTTCCACTCAGCCAGCGTTCCTGTGGTTCTGGGTGATGTCCGTTCCGTGTTTTAGTTTCACTTTTGAAGTAGTTGTTCAAAGCAGCAAACTCCAGCGTTAACCTATGCCGCCATCTTGGTTCTCCCAGGTATTTTTTAATGCAAGTGTAAATAATATTGTTTTCTTAGTTTCCTTTCTGATAGATCAGTATCCTATCTAATAAGGAGGGAATATGCTAATTGACTGCCCCGCCCTCAAAGATGGCAGTGCCCACAGCCAATAAGGAGGGAATATGCTAATTGACTGCCTCGCCCTCAAAGATGGTGGAGCCCACAGCCACAAGATAGTGGTGCCCAGTCCCCTCAGCCCTGCCAGGGCACCTGCCTCTGGGGTCCCCCAGTCCCCTCAGTCCCCCTGACGCCCAAGGCTGGCCCGAGGTGCAGGCAAGCCTCAGATGGTGGCTGCCCAGCCGCCCAGGGCCGCCCGAGGCTCAGGTAACCAGGGCCGGCCAAGGCTTGCACTGCCGGCAGTGGCAGCAGCAGAGGTGTGATGGGGCGTCGCCTTCCCCTGATTGCTGGGTCACCTCCTGCCCCTGAGGGATCCCGGATTGTGAGAGGGGGCAGGCTGGGCTGAGGGACTCCACTCCAGTGCATGAATTTTCATGCACTGGGCCTCTAGTTGGCATATAAAAATATGACCAATTTCTGAATATTAATTTGTATTCTGCTATTTCACTGAATTCATTTATCAGTTCTAGTAGTTTTATTTTTGTTTTTGTTTTGGTGGAGTCTTTAGAGTTCTCTATATACAGTATCATGTCATCTGCAAATAATGACAGTTTTACTTTTCTCTTTCCAATTTAGATGACTTATTTTTTCTTCTTGTCTGATTGCTGTGACTAGGACTTCTAGTCCTATCTAATAAAAGAGAAACATGGTAATTAGCCATACCTCTGCTACCCTGCCCATTGGGTAATCAGGGTGATATGCAAATTAACTGCCAGCCAAGATGGCGGCAGGCAGCCAGGCAGCTTGAAGCGAACATGAACATGAGGCTTGCTTACTCCAGTGATGGAAGAAGTCAACATTCCCCGCCTACTGCAGCTCAGCTCTGAGCTCCGGATGAAACAATATTGCAATTATAGAACCTAAACAAACCCCAGAAACCTGCTTTCAGCCAGCTCAGCCTCAGAGCTTAGAGCGGCCAGTGATGGCAGCAGAGTTTCAATTATAGAATCTAAACAAACCCAGGTACCTGCTTTCAGCCAGCAACGGCCTCAGAGCTGGAGCCTGCTCTCAGCTCCAGTGATAGCTATAGAAGGTAAATTAATCCCAGAATGAAAAAGAAAAGAAAAAAGGGGTGGCTGGGAGCTTCAGTTGCCCACCAGCCTGAAAACAGCCCTCAGCCCTTCATCCAGGCTGGCCAGGCACTCAAGCAGGACCCCCACCCTGAAGGGGGTGTGACCAGCTGCAAACAGCCATCATCCCATCATCCAGGTTGGCCAGGCACCCAAGCAGGACCCCCACCCTGATCCGGGACACCCTGCAGGGCAAACCAGCCAGCCCCCACCCGTGCACCAGGCCTCTATCTTATATAGTAAATGGGTAATATGGAAACTGACCTTAACAGCAGAAGGACTGGGAATGACTGGTCACTATGACACACACTGACCACCAGAGGGCAGACGCTCAATGCAGAAGCTGCCCTCTGGTGGTCAGGGTGCTCTCACATGGGAGGAGCTCTGCTCAGCCACAAGCCAGGCTGATGGCTGCCAGTACAGCGGTGGTGGTGGGAGCCTCTCCTGCCTCCTCAGCAGCGCTAAGGATGTCCGACTGCAGGTTTTTAGGCCTGCTCCCCACTGGCAAGTGGACATCCCCCGAGGGCTGCCAGGCTGCTAGAGGGATGTCTGATTGCCATCTTAGGCCCAATCCCCTGGGGAGCAGGCCTAAGCCAGCAGGTGGTCATCCCCTGAGGGATCCCAGACTGTGAGAGGGCACAGGCCAGGCTGAGGGACCCCCTATACCCTCCAAGTGCACAAATTTTTGTGCACCTGGCCTCTAGTACTATCCTATATAATAAAAACCCTAAAATGCAAATCAACGGAATGGCAGAACAACTGGTCACTATGGTGCGCACTGACCACCAGGAGGCAGACTCTCAATACAGGAGCTGCCCCCTGGTGATCAGTGCACTCCCATAAGGGGAGCACTGCTCAGCCAGAAGCCAGGTTCATGGCTGGCAAGTGCAGCGGTGGTGGCAGGAGTCTCTCCCGCCTCAACAGCAGCACTAAGGACCTCTCAGGAGACGTCCAACTGCTGTGGGGAATGGGCCTAATCCAACAGTCGGACATCCTCTGAGGGGTCCTGGACTGCGAGATGGTGCAGGCTGAGCTGAGGGACTCCCCCACCCCAGTGCACGAATGTCGTGCACTGGGCCTCTAGTGTTGAATAAGAATGGGGAACGTAGACATCCCTGTCATGTTTCTGATCTTAAAGGAAACACTTTGAGTTTTTCTCCCATTGAGTATGATGTTAGCTATAGATTCATATATGGCCTTTATTACATTGAAGTATATTCTATCTATTCCTACTTCCTGAGAGTTTTTATCACAAACGGGTACCGGATTTTATCGAATTCTTTTTCTGCATCTATTGATATGATCATGTGATTTTTATCCTTTATTTTGTTTATGTGGTGTATCACGTTAATTGATTTGTGGATAACAACCTTTCATCCCTGGAATAAGCCCCACTTAATCATGTTGTATGATCTTTTTAATGTATTGCTGGATCCAATTTTTAATATGTATGTATATATATTTTTAATTGTCACCTGAGGATATGTTTTTATTGATTTTTAGAGAGAGAAAGAGAGAGAAACATCAATCAGTCACCCCCTTAGGCATCCTGACCAGGAATTGAACTGCATCCTTGGGTGCACAGGATGACACTCCAACCAACGGAACCACCCGGGCATGTTTGATAAAATTTTGTTGAGGATGTTTGCATCTATGTTCATCAGGGATATTGGCCTATAATTTTCTTTCTTTCTGGTATCTTTATCTGGTTTTGGAATTCACCTCAACAGGGTCTGTTGTCTTCCAGTACCTTCCTTGGAGTGTGCCACTTGTGGAACTAATTGGGTCATGTTCTGATGTTGTTGAACCACTGGTTGTGTTCCCTTGGGATGGGATCCAGAGCCAGTTAATTTCAGGCATTGCCAGCGACAGATCCTGGCCTTCCTGTTTGGACCTACAAAGTAATACACAGTGTGTGGCTGCCTCTGCTGGGCCTAAGTGTGGGTGGGAGGGGTTTCCAGCAGCACCAAGCCCAGGTGCAGATCAGCAAAAGGACAAGTCTCCCCAAAATCTGCCTTCACTTGTTATCTTCAGTCACTGAGAGAGCCTCTGGTGCAGGGGTTCTCAAACTACGGCCCGCGGGCCACATGCAAATACAAATACTGTATTTGTTCCCGTTTTGTTTTGTTTTTTACTTCAAAATAAGATATGTGCCGTTTGCATAGGAATTTGTTCATAGTTTTTTTTTAAAACTATAGTCTGGCCCTCCAATGGTCTGAGGGACAGTGAACTGGCCCCCTGTTTAAAAAGTTTGAGGACCCCTGCTCTGGTGGTACATGAGTTGGGTGAGGGAGGTTCTCACAGAGTCACCTATTATGGGCGAGTGGTGTTCACCAGATTGATACAGATTCAAACTTGGTGCCAGTATTTGATTTGAGGCCAAACAGTAACAGTCTCAGGTACACCAAAGTCATCCGGCACCCGTCATGTGGTGGACTTTTGTGGTGGGGCAGGGTCTCAGGGATTCATCAGGGTAAGGCCAGCAGTGTTCATCAGGCCCACACAGAGCAAGATTTGGCTTGTAAAGGAGGGCTCGGCAGAGGAAGAGTGGTACCAGTCCGGCTTGTATGAGAAAAATGGCCCCTCCCAAGAGTCACACTACTAAGTCTTTTTCCAGAGTCAGCCAGGACCTCCTGGTGAATCTTCTGCACCAAGCAGGGACCCAGGCGGGCCACACCCCATTGACAATACTGCTGAGTCAAGCTCAGCAGGGCAAGGCCACTAGGAGTCAGAAGGGTGGAGCGAGTGGTTCTCTGCTGGTGGGGCTAGTGGATCTTCTGTGGGGTTTGGGTCACCATTACTCGGGCTCTCAGGAATGGGATGCAGCTTCTCAGGCACTCCAGGTGGGCAAACATCATTGCTACTCTGGTGTGCGGTGGGGGCAGGGGAAATGGTCTCTGCCCCAGGGCCACACAACCCTGTCTCTGATTTTCCCTGAGTTTGCCCTCAAGTCTATATCAGAGGTTCAGGCAGCAGACACCTCCTCAGGGTGTGAGCTGGCCAGACAGGAGGACAAGGAGTCGGGAGGGAGGAGCTTGTACAGCCCCCACACCAATGCAGTTTGGAGAGGAGTGCCCAATCCAAGAAAGATGGGGTCTGTGGGCAGCACAGGACAGGGACACAGCACAGGGACTCTGGTGGCTGTCCCTTCAGCTGTTTTCTAGATGCCACAAAACCAGTCTGTCTTTACAAGATTCTCGACCAATCCAAGCTGCCCTCCCTCTGCCAGAGCCCAGGGTGAGTGGTTGTGAATGAGATTTTGTGCACTGACCCTTTAAGTGGGTATCTGGGTTTTTACCAGACTCCTGTCTCTCACTGGCAGACAGAATCCCTGCTGGTTTTCACTACCAGATGTTATGTGGGTGCCTCTTCCCTGCTATGTTACTCCAAGCTGGGGAATCAGGCCTGGGGCTGAGCTCTATGCTCCTTAGGGGGACCTTTGCCGCTGAGATATCCCTCCGGATATCAGCTTCAACCCATGGGAGCAGGCCCAGCCCGTTTCGCAGCTCTGCCCTGCCCTCCCCACCAATCTAGTTGAGGCTTCGTCTATAACCCTTAGGTACTCTCCAGCTGGTTATTCAGGCTGAACATTCTATAATTAGCTGCAATTCCAATTCGGTCCTGGGAGGTGGTCAGTGTAACTTCCACCTATTCTGCTTCCATCTTTTTTGAATCAACAGTTTTTGTTTTTGTTTTGTTGGTTTGGTTTTGTGTAGGCTTATTGTAAGGGTCCTCTTATACACTAGTGTTGTAAAAAAAAAAGATAAAACAAAACAATATTTCAATTACTTTACTTTGAAATAGTCTTTTTTTCCCTGGCCAGATTAATTTTCCTAAAATACCATTTTCCTCACAAGCTAAAAAGCTTTAGCAACCCCTACTGATTTTAGGATCTGGTCCAAATTTCTTAGCCTGGCAATATAGGTCATTCCACTGTTTTCCAACTCTTCACTACAGAAATCTCTCATTCCAGCTGGTATCCTAATTTTCCTGCAAAAATTTTGTTCATGCCAAACCCCAAAAGGAAGACCTCCTCCAAGGTACTTTCTCAGCCTAAATATTTCTCTCCCCCAATTCGTTTCTTTTCCTTCAGTTCATGTTGATCTCTCACATTTTCTACTCCCATGACACTGACTCCTGTGCATAGAGACATCCTATGCTGATCTCTCACACTTTTTTACTCCCATGACACCAACTGACTCCTGTACATAGAGACATCCTATGTGTGACCAGAGGATGTAAGTAAAGGGCCTCCCACAGTACCTGAAGTAGAGGTTTCCCTTCCTAAGCCAATGAAAGGCACCAGAAGAATAACTGAAATGGATAAAATGTGTTTTTTGTGAAGAGCATTTTTCAATATTTAAATACTCCCTCTCACCCTGGCAGGTGTGGTTAAGTGGTTGCAGGGGTGGGCAAACTTTTTGACTCGAGGGCCACAATGGGTTCTTAAACTGGACCGGAGGGCTGGAACAAAAGCATGGATGGAGTGTTTGTGTGAACTAATATAAATTCAAAGTAAACCTCATTACATAAAAGGGTACGGTCTTTTTTTTTTTAGTTTTATTCATTTCAAACGGGCCGGATCTGGCCCGCGGGCCGTAGTTTGCCCACGGCTGGGTTAGATGTTATCGGTTCAATTTCTAGTCAGGGCACATACCCAGGTTGTAGGTTCAATCCCTGGTTGGGGTGCCTGCATGAGGTAACCGATTGTTTTTCACATCGATGTTTCTCTCTCTCTCTCCCTCGCTCTCTAGAACAGTGGTTCTCAACCTGTGGGTCGTGACCCCTTTGGCGGTCGAACGACCCTTTCACAGGGGTCGCCTAAGACCACCCTGCATATCAGATATTGACATTACGATTCATAACAGTAGCAACATTACAGTTATGAAGTAGCAACGAAAATAATTTTATGGTTGGGTCACAACATGAGGAACTGTATTTAAAGGGCCAGAAGGTTGAGAACCACTGCTCTAGAATCAATGAAAAACAAATCCTTGGGTGGGTGAGGATTAAAAAATAAAAAATACTCCCTCTGGATTTATGTCCTTAATTTATTTCACTGCAGCCAAATGTAACACACAATGCAGTTAAGACACAGTTTTAGTAGAAAAATAAAGCAAAGAAATATTTTTCAAGGAAAAAATGTCTTCGAAATGAATTTCTAAAGCTTCATCATATTATGTTTAGAAATTGGATCTTTAGTTCATAAGCATAAACTGCTTTTCCCAATATAATTTGTGAAGAGCGCACACACTGTCTGGCAGGTAAAAACCGTTCCATCTTCCTGCACACGGAAAGGTGAGGCTATATATCTGAGCATTTTCACAATAACCCTGTGATCTTTCAACTGAGAATCATGACTTGGTCTGGTGGGCCGTAATATTTTTAAGTAGAGAAGGAGGAACTGAGTGTCGATGGAGGCCTCCTGATCTGTCAGGAACTGTGCACAGTGCTTTGATGTGCGTTCTCACTTAACGACTGTGACACATAGGCACAAAGGATGCTATTACCCCACTGTTATGGTTGAGGGAATTATAGGATCAGGCCAAGAGATTATTTACTTCAATCCAAGGTAAACAAAATAATGATTATCCATGACAGTTGGAATGCCCAGTCTGTTGGGAGAATTATATGTAGTGAGACATGAAAGTAAGCTCAGGGTTGGAAAGGCTCTAAAGAGATGACACTTGCTCGCAGTAGGCAATAGCACCCAGAGAGGCAGCACGTGGTTGTACAGCTTGTGGAGTACAGGCAACCATGGTCACATCATAGGTATCACACATTTGTATTTTATTCTGACAAATTCCCGACAGGTGTCAGTGAAGTGTCTTGTTCTAATGAAAGCAGCATATCGCATCAATTTCCGAAGAAATGGAAGTGAAGTGTCTTAAGGAAGACTGTCTTCCCAATTTTTGCTGAGGCACCTACTGCAAGCGCCGGCAGTGGCCTCCCTTAGCTGGTTAACTATCCCATGCCTCCTAGCCGGTCTGCATTGGACTGGTCCCCTTGCCAGAGTAGATAGAAGTCAGGAAAGTTGACCTGAGGACTTGGGGGCTAAACCAATTTTTACAGAAAACTAATTTTTATAAATCTCAACTTCATACAATTTCATGATCAACTTGGGAGCTTTTCTAGCATGTATAAATGGCAAATGCAAATGGTGCTCCTTTGTTAGGGAATCTCTGGCTTTAAGTTTTAGGATATTGACTTTATCACCTAAGCCAGTGATGGCGAACCTATGACACACGTGTCAGAGGTGACACGTGAACTCATTTTTTGGTTGATTTTTCTTTGTTAAATGGCATTTAAATATATAAAATAAATATCAAAAATATAAGTCTTTGTTTTACTATGGATGCAAATATCAAAAAATTTCTATATGTGACACGGCACCAGAGTTAAGTTAGGGTTTTTCAAAATACTGACATGCCGAGCTCAAAAGGTTCACCATCACTGACCTAAACCTCTTCTCTTACCAGCAGTTCTCAACCTGTGGGTCGTGACCCCTTTGGGGGTGGAACGACCCTTTCACAGGGGTCGCCTAAGACCATCGGAAAACACATATATAATTACATATTGTTTTTGTGATTAATCACTATGCTTTAATTATGTTCAATTTGTAACAATGAAAATACATCCTGTATATCAGATATTTACATTACGATTCATAACAGTAGCAAATTACAGTTATGAAGTAGCAACGAAAATAATTCTATGGTTGGGGGTCACCACAACATGAGGAACTGTATTAAAGGGTCGCGGCATCGGGAAGGTTGAGAACCACTGTCTTAGACCAACCCTCTCACGTACAATTCAGGGCTGAGAAGGACCTGACTAGACCGACAGCTCTTCCCCCTTTTATCAAAGTGGTCACTTACACACAGGCCTGGGTGCAGTGGCCGCAGGCTAACACTGAGCCCTGGGCAGAAGGACTGGGTCCAGGCCTTGATGCCTCTCCAGACTGAAGCAACGGGCTCTTCTCCCAGAAGAATTTGCAATGTGGGACCAAGAGACACAGTGGCAGAGGACAGAGCTGAGCCCCGCTAGGGCGGTGCTGTGCGGGAAAGAGGCTGCTGCTGACTGGCCTTCTCGGCCGTGGGTGCTCAGGTCTTCCACAGCCTTGAGCTACTTCAGCCTCCTTTGTATATGTGTATGTACGGTACACATACACATTCTTTTAAAAAGCTTTATTTTTTATAACAGTTTCAGATTTACAGAAAAAATGACAAAGGTAGTACAGGTTTTCACACACCCTGCACCTCATTTCCCTTATTATGACTCTTACGTTAGTGTGGTGCATTTGTTATCATTACTGAGCCAATATTGATACATGGTTATTAACTAAAGTCCATACTTTATTCAGATTTTCTTAGTTTGTACGTAATGTCCTTTTTCTGTTTCAGGATCCTGCCTGGCCTACCATATTTTATTTCCTTGTTACATCTCTTTAGCTTCTTCTTGGCAGTTATAGTCTCAGACTTGTCTTGTTTTTGATGACCTGGGCAGTTTTGAGGAGTACTGGTCAAGTGTTTTATAGACTGTCTCTCCATTGGAATTTCTCTGATGTTTTTCTCATTATTAGATTGGGGTTCTGGGTTTTTGGGAGGATGACTGCACATACTGTAAACATGACTTATCACTATTGAAGTTGGCCCTAATCACCCAGCTGAGGTAGTGCTAGCCCGGTCTCTCCACGGTAAAGTTACTCCTGCTCACTCCCCTGTCCTTACACAGCCCACACTTAAGGAGCAGGGAGGTAGGTTACACCTTCCTGAGGGTGGAGCATCTACATAAATTACTTGGAATCCTTCTGTATGGGAACTTTGTCTCCTTTCCCTACAACTTTTATTTATTTCTTTTTAATCCTCACCTGAGGATATGATTTCACTGATTTTTAGTGAGAGAGGATGAGAGAGAGAGAGAGAGAGAGAGAGAGAGAGAGAGAGAGAGAGAGATGAGAGAGAAACATCGATTGGTTGCTTGCCATACACGCCCCGACCAGGGATTGAACTCGCAGCCTGGGTATGTGCCCTGACTGGGAATCGAACCTGAAACTTTTGGTGTACAGGATGACATTCCAACCAACTGAGCCACCCAGCCAGTGTTACAATATGTACTTTTAATTTATATGAATTTAATACCATTCCCATAGCTTTCAACAACAACAACAAAAGGCCCTTAAAAATTCAGTTCATGAGATGGAAACGCAAATACCTACTGAGGCCAGGTGGGCAGCTGGGAGGATGAGTGAAGCAATTTGGACATAGAATGTGGCAGAGGGCAAAGCCCATGCCTGCTCTAAAAGGGGCACAAGTCTCTGCTCCTGCCAACGGTTGCCACATGGAAATGCGGGTCAGCCTTGCCATAGCTTCCTCTAAAAAACAAAAGTTGGTAAATTGGACTTTTATATGAAATCTCCTGAATTGGAAATGTTGGCAACCAATCCAAATTTCTACAAACTTTATGCTCACCCACTTTGTGACTTCTTGGGTAGATTAATAACTGAACATCTTGTTCATAAGAAAATGGTCTTAGAAAGGTAAACAAGATGTCCAAGTTCACTCCACTAGCTTTAGTGTCTTCTAAACTGGGATTGACATTCAGGTCTCTAATATCACTGTACATTCCTCTCTTTTGGAGACTCTTCAACAGTTCGTTAACTTTCTCAGAATCACTTTGACTTGGTTCTAGATTTGCTGCCTTTAATGAAATAATGGACGCTGGTTCTCCTGAAATGCCACCTCTTTCATCAAGCCTGCTCCAACTAAGGGTGCCCTTAATGGTACTCATGAACCATTTGCCTTATTTTTCTTTGTTCCTTGCTAGGTTCCATGGTTCATTTGCTTGTATAATCCATAATGTTACACCTGAGATAAACTGGGACATGGGCAAATTCCTATTTTGCTAATAACAATTGCAAATGTACAAATCAGCATTCTGTGATCTCCCTGAGGCTAGGAATTTTGCCTTAGACATGTTTGTATTCTTCAATACTTGGCACATAGTAGGTGCTCAATGAATGTTGAATGAATGACCATTATTAATGACTTAAGTAAGATGAAGTATTAGCACATAATATTAATGGTAGCTAGGACAAATCTAATAGTAATGAAAATATTTGGCATTTGCTTACAGGAGCTAACCATTCTAAACAGCACAGGAGCTTTTAGTTTAAAGAAGTTATTATTTAGTTGCTTATAGAACATAATTAGAACCGTAAATTATGAATATCATAAATCACTCTTCTCTGTGCAACATTAACTTCTTTAATCAGTTCTTCAGCTATGTTATGTGTCCTGCATTCTTAAATTTATTACTATTTAGTATGTCTCTATATATCCTTTTGGCCACATAATTTCATTTTTTTAAATCTTTGAATTTAAATTCATCAGAGACTTATCTATTAAGTTTTTTGTTTCCTGCTCATATGCTAGAGAGAAGTTTTTGATAAATGTATAATCAAAAGAAAGTTAAAAAAAACCAAGGCGATGAAGCAAGAGTCCAATCTCCTAAAGTATGGCCTTTGCTGGCAATGCACCTGAGGCCCGAGTACCCTCTCCAATTACTTCTCCTGTTGCAGTTGTAATGGCTTTCTATTTTGTTATGGCTTCTTTCTGCATGATTCTTAATCTTCTGGACATAACAAGGGGTTGCCTTTAAAGTGGCGGGATAAAGAAGCTTCTGCTATCCAGGTCAGTGCTAATTAATGGATGATGGTGTGTAGGTTTCTGGGGAACATAAGTAGTGCAAGAGTAGATTTGCTTGCGATGTTCCCTTGTGAGCTCTACAAGGTAAGTACAAAGATGACTGAGATTAATTAAATATAAATGCAATGCTGAATAACCCATTTCCCTCTATGTGTATTTTCTCTGAATGTTTCTATCAATGCCTTTCTTTCTGAATGTGAAATGCTTATTCCATCCTAAGGATTACAAAGTGAACATGTTCTTTTTCTTTGGGTCTGTTCTTGCACCACAACAGTGGCTAAACGGCGACAAGACTTTTTTGTGTGTATTGTTATAATTGTTCTTATTTGATAATCATGGCAAAAAAAACCTGTAATTTTTTTTTAAAATGCTAAGTGCAATTAAAAAGTTATTTTCTTGTCTTTACTTCAAATGCCACAGATATGAAGAGTGTTTTAAAACAACATCAAACTATTTTAAATTTATAGCTTTCCAGACATGGCCTGTGGGAGGATGAAGATTAATTTGGCTTATTATGAGAAACTTTAAGTTTTATATCTATCATCTATCTATCTATCTATCTATCTATCTATCTATCTATCTAGATATAGATTATAGTCAGGTGGATATATGCATTGCAAGGAACATCTAGTTTGAGTAACCAAAGACTAGATCACAAACAGGTGGAGGCTCCTCAGGTTAGCATATTATCATTTAAGCAGCTATCATCCCAGAGGTTCTTGACTGTTTAGCTATATCACATGTGTTAATATACCATGCTGAGGCCCACATACAGATGTGCACAAAGGTGTGCATGGGTCACAGGTAATCAAGGCTCAGACACCCCAATACCATGCTGTCATTCCTCACCCCTGTTCCTCAGAGTTAGGAGGCAGTTCTCGGTTTATACACACATCCTACACACAAAAATGAATAGAATGGATCACAGTCACTGCTAATAGTTTAGATACATGCTTCTTTCTCAGGTACCATTGGTAGGTAAAACATTTCCCATTTTAAAACGAGTTCCAAATAAATTAGTTTAGCAAATGTTTACTGGGCACTTGCTAGGTGCCAGAGTTGGTGATGCCACTGGGGATACTATGGTAGTAGACAGTTTTCCTTTAATTTATAAGTGAGATCAAGCCTGTATTTTTAACTACGAGAAAAAAAAATATTCCCCAAACTTATAGACTTAGAATTTTGGTAACTTTAACCTATCAGATTAGTGGGGATAAAGTAGAGTTTCTTAACGTCACCCAAACATAACTGAGTTACTTCCCCCCCACAAACAGGATCACTGTTATGAGGAGTTAGTCAAGTATGTGTATTGCAGGAGAGAATAGTAGGTAGGATTGTATCAGCATCTCAGGGCTTGTGTAATTTGAGAAAGCCCTTCAGGTAATTTTAATACCCTTTACTAATTTCTTCTTTGCTAGAGTCTATAGATGTTATTGTTCCTGCATATGCATGTATTCATGGTGTTTTATAATCGCTGTTACAGAACTCTGGATCACTCTGGTGAAATAATGGTGGCAATGAGTCTGTGTGACCTGGTACGACAGGAGGGTGCCGACATGAAGACAGAATGTGGGAAAGTGGGAGTTGATAACGATCGGGAAGATTTGGTCATTAATGATAAAATCCAGGTGTCAGACACAACCAGAGACAAACCTGGAGTCTAAGTTAGTTCTGCTTAAGAACTTGTGACAAGGGAGAGTGCTCTCAGGAACCCACAGAGGGCCTCACCAAACAGAAGAGGCAGGGTTATTGTAGGGTGTGCAGGAATGGTGGAGTTTAGGTAAGACTGGAATGAAACAGGGTTGTGATTAGACTCAAAGCAGAGCAAGGCTGTCAGTAATATTTTATTAACATTTAGTGATATTACTGACATCAGGTCAGGCTGGAAGGCAGGTTCAGAGTCTCATTTCTGTGGAAACTATAAAATTAAGAGAAATTTAGAATGCGTATTCCCAAATTTTATCTGAAAGTTTGTACCTGGGCTGGAAATAAAGGCTGCTTTCCTGAGTCAAAGCCACCTACAGTTTCCCATCATCCAGGTAAGAGTGGGTGTTCCATTCTCATTGATACTCAAACAGCTAAGTTTTCGACAGCCTATGATTTTAGATAACAAGTTTTCTTAGCCTTATGTCCTTGGTGTCAATTAACAAAAGCAGTTTTTATAGATCCACATTAGTATGACAAGATATAAAAGTAAAGTTTTGACTGAGGCATCAAAGACAATAGATGTGAAATTCTAAAGTAATTGCCAGAGCAGGAAGCAAATTTCAAAGGTAAATATCTTAGCCCCTTGCTGTCTCTTAAAACCCCCTCACTCTAAAACAGACGTATGGTTGCCAAAGGGGACAGGTTGGAGGACTGGATGAAAAAGGTAAAGAGATTGAGAAGTACAGATTGGTAACTATAAAATAGTCATGGGAATGTAAAGATACAGCATAGGAAATATAGTCAATAATCCTATATAATAAAGAAGTAATATGCAAATTAACCCTCACGCCCTCATAAGATGTCTGCCTATGACCAGTCCAGCAGGGGGGTTAGTGAAGGATGACCAAACGACTGAACAAGCAGGCTGTGTGGGGTGACCAGGCTGGCGGAGGGACCATGAGGGATGACCAGGCTGGCAGGGAGGGCAGTTAGTGACCAGGCCAGTGTGGGGGGGTGCAGTTGGGGGCGACCAGCCTGGGGGGGCAGTTAGGGGTGACCAGGCCAGCAGGGAGGGGGCAGTTAGGGGTGACCTGGCTGGCAGCGGGGGGCAGTGAGGGGTGATCAGAATGGCAGGAGGGGCAGCTAGGGCGATCAGGCCAGCAAAGGGGGCAGTTAGAGGTGATCAGGCCAGCACGCAGAGGCAGTGAGAGGCAATCAGGCCGGTGGTGGGGGGGAAGTTGGGGTGACCAGCCAGGCAGGCAGGTGAGTGATTAGGAGCCAGTGGTCCAGGATTGTGAGAGGGATGTCCGACTGGTGGGGATTGGGCCTAAACCGGCAATCGGACATCCCCCAAGGGGTCCCGGATTGGAGATGGTGCAGGCTGGGCTGAGGGGACTCTCCCATGCACGAATTTTGTGCACTAGGCCTCTAGTCTTATATAATAAAAGCCTAATATGCAAATTGACCAAACAGCAGAACCACCAGTGGAACGACTGGTCACTATGATGTGCACTGACCACCAGGGGGCAAACGTTTAACGCAGGATCTGGTCACAGCCTGCAGGCCCCAGGCCAACCAAGGTGGGTGCCAGTGGGGGGCCCCCTGATCACCCTGCCGGTTGCCCCACAGATCGGCCCTGATCACTGGCCAGGCTTAGGGACCCTACCCGTGCACGAATTTCATGCATCGGGCCTCTAGGATTATAACAACTATGTATAGTGCCAGTTGAGTACTAGAAATATTAGGGGGGAAAGTTTGTAAACCACTATGCTGTACACCTAAAATTGATACAAAATAATAGTGATGTAAATTTTAATTGAAACACACACACACACACACACACACACACACACACACACAAACCTCACTCAGCCCTGGCCGGGTAGTACAGTTGGTTAGAGTATCGTCCCAATATGCCAAGGTGTGGGTTCCATCCCTGGACAGGGCACGTACAAGAATCAACCAATGAATGTATAAACAATTGAAACAACAAAAACTGATGTTTCTCTCTCTTTCTCTCTCAAATCAATACATAAAATTTTTTAAAAACCCTCACTCAAAATAGGATCATAAAGGGGCATCAGAAGTGGAGTTTAGGAAAGCAATGCTGAGTCCCACTGGACCACTCATCCAAGATCTTCTGTAATCTCACTAGAGAGGGGTTGTCAAGAGGACCATGAGGGCAACTTGATTGGTATTCTCTGGTATTTGGAGGGTCTGACTTTTACCTGAGATATTCAAAGTTGAGAGGCTGAAGGTATTGGCTTAAAGCAGCAGTTCAGAGAGAGAGAGAGGGCAGGGGAGAGGGAGAGAGAATACTCAAGACTTAAGTCCTCTGGGAGGCAGCTGCACTTCCACTGCTTATGGGATTAAAGTATGTACCAGTGTTTCCTGAAGACCAGATGAGAGCCATTTGTGAGAGACAGCTGTATTGGAGATGTTTAAATCCTGCTCAAGAGGAACACCTGGAGAGCCTGAGGGCCCACTCCCACCTCCCCTCCAGCAGGAGAATCTGCACAGAGTGGCCTTCAGGGAACCAGGAACCAAGAGTGGCAGTGGCAGCCAGGCCAAATTTCCTTGCCCAGGTGAGATGTTGCACTTTCAGGCCTCTAAGAGGAAAGCACCTACGGGAGAAATGTAAACTTTAGTTATTGACCAGGCCCAACAAAAACCCTCCTGGCAGAGTACCAGTTGCACATAACTTGCCATCCTCAGACTTTCCCCATATCCTTTGTTATGAATTGGAGGAGGGTCTGAGGGACTAGAAAGAAGACTCCCTTTCCCCTTTCTGGGAGAACACAGCCTGCCTGCATTGGACCCTAGCTAGGGAAGTGGAGGGAAGGCTTATCGTTGAATGAAGCTTGAAGTGTTGATCATTGGCATTCACATTAAAATTTCTGAATTTAAAACTGTATTTTGTGGTTTAAACCAATCGAAGAACCACCAGAAAAGTTATGGGACCACTCAAAGTTTCATCCAGGCCCATGGGCAGATCTCCCACTGAATACATATTTAAGGTGCAGTGAATACATTTTTAAGGTGCAAAGGTGACCTTCTGCTTCCATCATCCCCTTTGTCCTGCTTGTTCTACATGCTGGTCCCATAGGAGACAAGAGCACTGTTTCTGATGTTCAACAACTTGGCATGTGCTTTTGCTCTTTAAATAAACTTAGGCCAAGAGGTACACTTCGACAGGGACATCAGGAATTAGTAGAAGATGTAAATGGGAATGGCAACTTGAAACTGGAAAAGTAGAGTACTTGGCATTTGGAAGCCAACTGAGGTAGAGAGAGATATTTTAAGAAAGGCAGCAATCAACATCAAAGGTTTTGGCCTTGGTCTCTGGGCATCTATTTTAGTGAGAAAAGACAGGCAAAGACCTTTGCTGAATAGAAAACAGGGCCCCATTGACTGACCATTGGAAACAGTGGGTTAAAGGGTTTACTTTAAAAAGGAAAAAAAAAGATAAAAATATGAATAATAAAATGGCAATAAATACATACCTATCAACAAATACATATCTATCAACAATTGAATCTAACAAACAAACTAAAGGGACAAACAGAAGAGAAACAAACTCATAGATACAGAGAACATTTAGACAGTTGCCAGATAGGAGGGATGTTGGGGATAAAAAGGTGAAGGGATTAAGAAGTACAAACTGGTAGTTACAGAATAGTCATGGGGATATAAAGCACAGTATAGGGAATAGAATAATATTGTAATAACTCTGTATGGTGTCAGACTGGTACAAGATTTATTGGGATGATCACTTAGTAAGTTATATAATTTCTAATCACTAGTTTGTACACCTGAAACTAATATAATATTGTATGTCAACTATAATTGAAAAATAAAAATTATTTAAAGTAAAAATGAATAAATAAGATTAACTACCCTTAAAAAACAAATAAATGAGCAAAACCCCTCACAAAAACACAAAGGACATAATGATCCCTATCTGCTAATCTGCCCAGCGCCTATTCTCTGGGAAATCTCTGTCCAAATCAACATCCTCCAAAGACATGTTGATTACCTCTCTCCCCATCACCTCCCTGATCATAAGTGATGGAAGGAGGGAAGGGGAGCCCAATAAATACTATTGGCTGGACCAATAATATTCTTTCTCTATAGAGTATGAGATTCAGTCAATGGGGTTGATTCACTCTCTGTGTGTGACGGGAGGTAGTTTAATCTGACTCATGGAATTGGAGCTGGGAGAATTGTCTTACAGAGAAAAATAGAGCAGAACCGTAGATAGAGGCAGGTTTGAAGATAGAGAAAACTTCAGCTGAGACCTTTATGGCTTTTCCAGTCCTGGCTGCTGGCCTTCCTGAGGACTGAATTATTTTTGCCCTTGGATTCTATAGACTTCAATCAAGAGATGAAGTATAGCGAAGTTAGTAAGATTTTTTTGGCCACAGCAAAAATATACTTAGGACAGAGAAACCAGGAAGGACATAGAGGAAGTAACAGGAGAGCCTGGGCTGGGCTGCTTTGGCTCACTGAGAAGTCAGAGAAAAAGGGGACTTGGACACAGGTTCAAGGGGGTTAGCCTGGGGTGAGCTGCCACTGCTCATTGCTCCCTTGGTTGTAAGTCTCTGGGGTCCCTAAGGTTTAGAGGGAGGAAGTGGGGAAGGGAATGGTGTGAAATGTGCTCTCCTGGGGGACAGTGTGAGCTGGGTCCTTCATTCTGAGTGTATTTCTCTCTCCCTTGCTGATGGAAATTTTAGGGGAGGTCTTAGGTCAGGGTCTCAACAGAATATTCATCAGCTTTCTAGGTGTGCTCTTTCAGGGTCTTGGTCTCCACTGATTGGTCCTTGCCAGGGCAGGGGGTCATTAGTCAACGTGGCTGGTCCTGAGGCAGCCACTGTGCCACTTGTCTGCTTTTGCTGCTTTTCTGGGCTGGAGCTAAAATACAACGGAGGTCTAGATGTTATCTTTAGGGAGGAAAAGAGATATGCTAGGGGAGGACAGGTTACCCTGGGAGCCAGGTCCTTGTTTTCCAGTTTTGCCCCTTGCTAGGCTTTCTGCCCTGGTGAGTTTCTGTACCTGGTCCATTGTCCTTGCTCTGCTCGTGTCTGTCTAACACTGATAACACCTCTGCATTTATAATTAGCTTCTGAACTCTATTATTGGCGTGCAGAGATTACTTTCCAGTCACTTTGAAGCACTGTGCCATGTATTGTAAAGATTACATTTTAACTTACTTTTAAAAATTTATTTAGTTGCTGCTTCTTTTGATTCACCTGCCACTGTTAGCTGGATCCTCTGACATTTCCCAGCATTCTCTCTGATTGGCCCTCCATAGTGGGGCTGGATCTCTTTCCTTATAACCCAGCTAATGGTGTAAGTTCAACTTACCTTGTCTTGTTTTACTTTTTATTTATTGATTTTAGAGAGGAAGGGAGAGAGAGAGAAAACATCTCTTTGTTGTTTAATTTATTTGTGCATTCTTTTGTTGCTGTTGTTGTAACTCTTTTTTTAAAAGGTTTTTAAAAAATATTTTTATTGATTTCAGAGAGGAGGGGAGAGAGATAGAGATATAGAATCATCAATGATGGAGAGAATCACTGATCAGCTGCCTCCTGCATGCCCCCCTACTGGGGGGGATCTAGCCTGCAACTTGGGCATGTACCCTTGGCCAGAATCGAACCTGGGACCCTTCAGTCCACAGGCTGACACTCTATCCACTGAGCCAAAATGGCTAGGGCTGTTGTAACTCTTAACACAAACCAATAAACAAATATTTTACTACCTATTCACTAAATTCTATTAATAATAAAAAGAAAGCAAACAAATTCTATTTTAAGTTATTGTTTATTGCTAAAACATTTATAATCTACATCAAAATATGCAGAAAATAATAGAAAAGAGTATAACAAACACTTAAGTCCCTACAAAGTTCTTTTATTAAATCTTAATGTTTTCCTCAGTTCTTAATTTTTTTGTTTTGTTTTGAATCTTTATTGTTGAGAGTATTACAGATGTCCCCCTCCCCCCCACTTTCCTCCTATTGCCCCCCTTCACTTGGTTCCTGTCCACCCCAGGCTTTTACCACACTATTGTCTATGTCCCTGGGCAATACATATATGCATATAAATTCTTTGGTTAATCTCTTCCTGCCCCCCCCCCCCCTTTCTTGTATGGGTCCTGACTGGGGATTGAACCTGAAACCCTTAGTGTATGGGATAAAGCTCTAACCAACTGAGGTAGCTGGCCAAGACTCCTGCCCACCCCCCCTCCCATATACTTAAACATAATTAGATCTCAACACTAAGTCACTTGCTCAGAGTACTCTGGAACCATTTTCAGACTATTGTTTAGGGCAGTGATGGCGAACCTTTTGAGCTCGGCGTGTCAGCATTTTGAAAAACCCTAACTTAACTCTGGTGCCATGTCACATATAGAAATTTTTTGATATTTGCAACCATAGCAAAACAAAGATTTATATTTTTGATATTTATTTTATATATTTAAATGCCATTTAACAAAAAAAAATCAACCAAAAAAATGAGTTTGCGTGTCATAGGTTCACCATCACTGGCTTAGGAGTACATGCATTATAAGGGTTCTGTAAAATATTTGTTAAGTAATTAGGTTACTGTCCTTATTCTCAGCACAGAGGAAAGAGGATTTGTCCTAGTCTTTGTATCAGGTTTCTTGTCTTTACTTCTTTACAAGTTCATATTTACCTAAATATTCCTTTCCTTCCTTAGGTTTGTTTGTCAGCCTCCATTTTTTTTTTTTTACAACTATTTAATGTATAGAGTTGTGGGGGAAAGTGCTTCATTTCAAATAGCATATTTCAGAACCTCATGGGAATGACAAAAACAAATAGAATAGTAAGACAGCCAGACATAGTTAAGTGAGTGTGGTCCCCAGGTAAGATATGGTGACTTGGGGTTTGGCTGATGTGGTCTGAAACTCAGATTACTTAACTATGGGTCATTGATAATCATCTCAACTCCCTCCTCTTCCCCCTTGCTTTCAATTTTCAAAGTCTGAGTCACATCTTGAAGCTCTGTCACATTTCTTTCTTATAATTCCCTGCATTAGCTAAGTTTTCCAATTTATATCTTCTGAATTAATTTCCGTTGTCTACTTTTAAAAAATTGTTTTTATTGATTTCAGAGAGAGGAAGGGAGAGGGTCAGGGAGAGAGAGAGATAGAAACATCATTGATGAATCAACCATGGGCTGCCTCCTGCACACCCCCTACTGGGGCCCTGACAGGGAATCTAACTATGACTTCCTGGTTCATGGGTTCACGTTCAACCCCTGAACCAAACCAGCAGGACTGTTGTCTACTTTTTTTTTTTGATTAAAGCTTTATTCATTTGGTATTTTGGACTCTAAATTCTTCCTGTCAGGGAGGATCTGTTTACCGTGTAGTATTATACACTATATGTTGGCTAAATGGTTGCTACTCAGGAAACAGTAGGGGCCACCTCAGTCATATTTGTAAAATTCTTTAAGAGATCTGAAGGAAGAGGACTGATATCAATACACATTTTTTGATGGCACTCAGCAGTTGCATATATTATTGTATTTTCTTGTATTGTGGGGGAATTAGTTCCCCGGAAATCCTCAAAAGTTTGCCTTTACCATTCTCTGCACCTTACTCATTTTTTTTAAAAAAAATTACAAAAGTAATACATGCTTCATATGGAACACAGAAAGGCAATAAAGACACGCATAATCTTACCAGGTGGAAATATTTTATGCCTTTTCTTTGCATATAATTTCCCTCTGAATCTTATTAGCGTTTAAAAAATCCCCATGAGACTTCTCATTGACCAAGTGATATTAAAGATTAGATGTTATTAACCAAGTTCATACGCAAATCAAAGAATCGCTGTCGGGTAAGGAAGTTCCTATCTGACAAAGGAACCTGGGTGCCCAGGATTCTGTGCAGGTAGGTTACTGGTCCATTAACCACAGCCTGTTCTGCAGTCACCTGGGAATTAAGCGGGTGGAGGCGGAGCTTCCGATGATTGAAAGCAGGGGCCAGAGCTGTCACCAATCAGGGCTCCGCTTTGTTTTCCCTTACCGACTATCAGAGAGCTCTCCCGGCGAGGCTGTTTTCAAGCCTGAGACGCCTGCTCCTAATGCAGCCTATCAGCAGGGCCTCATACAAAGCATCTGCGGAGCCCCGCCCCCTCCGCCGTGGCCCCGCCCCCCCTCCGCCATGGGCCGCCCCTCCCCTCCCCTCGCCGTGGCCCCGCCCCGCGGAGGGAGGGGTGAGTGGCTACTCGCAGGGCTGGAGTAGGGGCCCGGCTCGTGCTGGGATCCGGCTTTCCGCGCCCGCCGGCTTCTGTTTGTCCTCTGCAGCGGCGCTGCTGCGGTCTGTCTCGCTGCCTCGGAGCCCGGGGCTGCAGGGGCCAGAGCGAGCACGCCTCCCGCGGCCACGGCAGCCCAGAGCAGGTAATGGGGCGCCGCGCTGCAGTGCCGATGGGAGCGCCCGGCCGGGTGCGGGCGGTGGGATCTGCTCCCCCTGCTGCTCCGGCCGGAGGCGGCGGCGGGGACCAACTGCCCGAAGCCACCCTCCCGCCTCCGGGCTCCTCCGCCCGCAGCCCGCCGGTACCTTGCGGCGAGGAGAGGTGGGGGCGGGCCCGGGAGAGCGGGGGGACCAGTGGATGTGGGGCCTCGGCCGCTGCGGGCGGGACCCCTTGGGGACCTCGCGGGACTCCCGGCGAGGCGGCTGGGCCCAACGGAGGACGTTCAGGTGGAGGGAAAACCGCGGAGTTGAGTCAGAGTCACGCACCCCAGGAAAGGACCCGCTGATAGTAGTGATAAGCTACTCAATATAATAAAAGGCTTCTTTTTTTTTTTTTTTTTAAATTGAGAACGGTATGTCTACTTGGGTAGTGTTAATTATACATTTTCTGGAGACAGGCGCTTTGCAGTGAGATTTACACATTAACATTGCTTACTTGCCATCTTTTAAATTAAAAGCTGCCTTTAACGTGAACTAGTTTGAGGGCTGTTTCTCCAGTGACAAGTAGACAGAAGCAGGGTGACTCACCTTTGTCTGCCCTGAAGTGGGGAGCGGCACGATAGCAACCGGGAGGAATGCTGATGAGGAAGGAACGCCTGTGCAGGTTTGCAAGGATTGTGGGGTGGAACCTTGTTTCTGTCACTCTCATTGGTAAGAGTAGAATTACTCCTTTTTTCTCTTTATAATTTTTTTATATTTTTAAAATGTTTTTATTGATTTTCAAAGAGAGAGAGAGGAAGGGAGAGGCATAGAGAGATATGGAAACATCCATGAGAGAGAAACATCATCGCTGCCTTCTGCACGCCCCCTACCCGGAATCGAGGCCAAAGCCCTGGCATGTGCCCTGACCGGGAATCGAACCAGCGACCTCATGTTTCATGGGTTGACGCTAAACCGCTTAGCAGCACCGGCGGGTCTTTCTAATTTTTTAAAAACAGCTTTCAAATTTGTTTTTTAAAAAAGGCCTCTTCACAAACAATCTCTGGGTTTTAGGGATGCACCTGCTACTCATGCAGTGACACTTTGCAGACAAGTCCTAACCAATTAACTTGATTTGATTTACTTATAAAGAAGCACTTTGAATCGCTGTTACCTTTTTGACGTGTTTAATATATCCTTTTTCATTCCCCACTTGTTCACAAGAGCAATCAATGGTGAAGGTCTCCAAGTTTTAGCAATAATGGCACAGTGAGGACTCTTGAAGCAGTGCCCCTCCTCCCCACCCTTCAAGTGTACTCTCTTATACAAACTACTTTTTCCAATTAGGTCTTTTAATTGAGAAGCTCAAAGCATGGTGTAAATTTTAGTATCCTCCTGCCCTCCTGGAGGCAGGTAGTATTTATCATGCTTATTTTACAGATACATAAACCCAATGCCCTGAAGATGAAAGGAGCTCTGCTCCAGGTTACTTGAGTCCTACTCGATTTTGTATCTGTAATAGGTTTAATTCAGGACCCAGCAAGGTCCACAGCATCAAGTAAGCTTCTGCATACCCATTTGATCACATGGACATGAGTCAGATGGAGATGGTTATGCAGTGGTTCTCAACCTACTGGCCCTTTAAATACAGTTCCTCATGTTGTGACCCAACCATAAAATTATTTTCGTTGCTACTTCATAACTGTAATGTTGCTACTGTTATGAATCATAATGTAAATATCTGATATGCAGGATGGTCTTAGTCGACCGCCAAAGGGATCGCGACCCACAGGTTGAGACCCGCTGGAAGAAATATTGTCTGTTCTGTTCTTTTTCTTCTGAGGTTGCAGATAGTCTGAATCACACCAGAAAGGTATTTTTTTTTTTTTCATACAGGCAAAACGAAACAAAACTGGGTGGTGCTATGTGAAAATCTTTTATTTTAAATTCCCGGAGGTGTTCCACATTAGAGAATCTTATTTATGTTTGCATCAGTGGACTTCAGCAGTGTTTTTAAATTTGAATTGAATTAATATGCATAAGGCAAATAAAAATGAAGTGTAATGTATTTTGGTCACAGTTTATGACTTTGTTTCTGTTAATTTGGTAGAAAGGTTGAAAATGTAAAAATCATTTCTTCCTTAATCAGAATAAATCAAGGAAGGGAGTGTAGGTGTTAATGGAGAGTAGTATCAGGTGATTATCTGGGAGGAAACTTTTGAATGATGTCATGGCTTGGGGCACTCAGAATTGTTATGTTAAATTTATTAGTCATCAAGAACATGGAAATGTCTTATGAATAGCTGAATGAAACTGATTTAATCATGAAATAATCTGTTGTTTTCATGGTAAATACATCTGTTGCATGTACCATGTATGTTTTGACATAATTTATTTATGTAGGATATAAAGCTTCCAAGCCCTGTCATCTACCTCTGATTCTGTTTGTTTTTTTCTAGCACCAAAGGAAAAATTTACATAAAGAAACCTTTATCATCTGTTAATTTGTAAGGAAAATGAGTCCTGTCTTCTGATGGTCACAGCTTTCTTGAAGTGTGGGAAATTGCAAGAAGATTTAGACTTTTTATAAAGTAGTTGCTTGTGTTCCTAATGTAGGATCTCTGCCCTTTTTCAACTTCCACTAGATGGTGCACTGGGTAATGCTTTTTGGAGCATTCAATCAGTTTTTTTTTTTCTTATAGCATTTCACTGACAAAGGTACAAATGTACTATAACTGACTCTGTTGTAATAATTGCACTCCAGAGAGAATTGCAATCAATGATTTAAGTCAGTTTTATTAAATGAGATTATTTGGATGGAAGAAAATGACATCTTAATATAAAGTGAAGGAAATTGTCGGTAATTTTAGAAATAGCTTCTACTGAAAAGCTCTCTGGTTCTTCTTGTGGTCAGGAACCCAGACAAGATGTGCAGACTTGAGTAGATGCTGAGTTTGTTAGATAAGACAAAGGTATCATGTCTGGGCATTTCTTAATAAATGCTATTCTTTAAATGTTAAAATATAGCACAGTATTTTGTAGACCAGCTGTAAACAGAATGAGCTTGACAAGAAACTCAACTTATAAATGTAGACAACTGCAATGTAATTGACTAAATAGTGTAGAGAAGCAATGGCTAAGCTTCCCTTCTGAGAGACAGAACTTTTGGGGCAACCGCATCTCATTCTTGAATAGAGCAGCCCAAGCTAGAGTACCCCAGGCGGTGAACCCATTAAGTTTGGTAACAAGTTCGTGGCCCACTATCTTTATTGGTACACGGAAAGCCTGCCATTTTATTGTATCTTTGTCCTTAATCTCCTATCCGCATTCATGTTCCCTCTTCCCCGCACAGGACCCTCTCAGGTATGTACATAATTTCATCAAGTACTGCCCGAGTATCTGGAATGGCTGTGCTAGTTTACATTCTTGCCCGCTGTTACCCCACACTCTTGCTGGCACTCGATATTTTTTGACCTTATCATTTTTTTCCAATCTGATGTAGCAGATGGAGTGATGTTACTGTTCTTATTTGCAGTTCTCTGATTACTAATGCAATTGAGTATCCTATCATATGTTTATTAGCTGTGTGGGTTTCTCTCTGTGTGAATTGGCATTTTTATGTTCTTTGCCTCTTGTTTTAGATTTTCTTATTCTTCTCTCTGCTTTTCAGCCCTGATTTACAGGAGTTTTTTTAAAAAAAATATTTTACATGTTAATCTTGTTGGATTTTAAATGGTGCAAATATCTTCTCTTAGTTTTTTAGCTGTTTGTCAAGTTTTTAAAAATACATATATTTTATTGATTTCAGAGAGGAAGGGAGAGATAGAAACATCAATGATAAGAGAGAATCATTGATTGGCTACCTCCTGCACACCCCCTACTGGGGATGGAGCCTGAAACCCAGGCATGTGTCCTGACCAGGGATGGAACTGTGACCTCCTGGTTCATAGGTCCATGCTCAACCACTGAGCCACACTGGCTGGGCTGTGAAGTTTTTTTTTTTTTTTTAATTCTTTTATGGAACAGAACCTTTAATTTTGTTATAGTTAGATCTATCCATCCTATATAATAAAGAGCTAATATGCTAATTAGACTGAACAACAGAACAATCATCCAGATGACCTTCTGGATGAAGCCAGGGCTGCAAGGGCCAAGGACCAAGCAGCTTGCACAAATTTCGTGCATCGGGCCTCTAGTATATATATGTGTATATTTTTACCTTCCAGGTCTTGTTTAGGCAGTATTTCTTCATTCTTAGTTAACATTCTTAGTTTCTGTAGTTTGTCTCTTCTTGTTTGAATTCTGTAGTGTTTTTGTTTTTATTTCCATTTTTATTACTACAACTTGTTTATAGATTCTGGTATCTAGAAATGTGGTATTTTAAAAACATATTTAAGATGGTGGTCTCCACTGCTGGCTTTACTAGTATATTAGAACTTACTAAGTAATTTTTTAAAATCATTTGCCCCATGTACTCTAGGTTAACTGGCTAGTAATTCTAGGGAATAGAGCCCAACAATTGTATTTTTAAAAACCTTCTCTTGTGATTAAGAACTATTTACCATCTGTGTCAGCTATCCACGGTTGAAACCATGCATCAAAGATATTTATGTTTTTCCAATAGAGTCTAAAATTTTTGTCTATGGTCTTGTGCCTTAGATTAATTCCTAAATATCTCAGATTTTATTTCTACTGTGAGTGATATTTTTTTGGTGTGTTCTCTTCCCATCCAGTATAGGGGAATGCTATATATATATATATATATATCTATATATATATATATATATATATATATCTGTATATATATATATATATATCTGTATATATAGCTATAAATTAGCTAATCTTTCTATAGTTACTATTTTTTGGTTTTGCTGAACTCTTACGGTATTGTAATGGCTGGTTTTTCTTTTGGATGTTATATGAAGATGATTATTTCATTTCAAATAATGACTATTTTTTTCTTTTTTCTCCCAATTTTTATTACCTGTCTTTTGTATCTCCTTATCTTATTTCATTTGTCTGGACTTGTAGTGATATGCCAAAGAATAGCAAAGGTAGTGGCCTCTTGATAACTTTAATAACTTAAAGGGAATTCATTTTGCCATGGTTGGTGTATCTAGAGCATTGGCCTGTGCACCTGTGGATCTCGGGTTTGATGACTGATATGTCTCTCTCACATTGATGTTCTCTCCCTCTCTCCCTCTCCCCCCTCGCTCACTTCCAATCTCTAAAAATCAATGGAAAAAAGTATTGTTTGGATGAGGATTTTTTAAAAAAGGAATTCATCTTTAGTTTCACCTTTAATTGGGAGATTTCATTTTTTAAATTGTATTTGTTTTTTATTGCGCCTTCTTTGGTTTTGAAAACTTGAGAAATAAGCACAGACTTCTCTTCTTAGTCTTGGTAAGGTATCTGACACTGATGGTATATAGTTCTTAATTCCAAACAGTTACAGTTGTGTATATTGAGGTTTTTAAGTTAAAAATTTGAATTATTTTTGTCACGCTTTTCCAAAGTAAGTTATGTGTGAAGACTCTGGTTAGTTGAAAGCCATCATATGTTTGGAAAAACAAAGTGGAAATTGTTGTGCATCTTGAACTATGAATTTAAAAAATGTATTGAAGTATATCTACCTGGAAAAATGCATATCCTACATACTTATATAATAGGGCATGCATGTATCCTAAGTGTGCAGCTCACGGAATTTTCACAAATCAGACACACTTTTGTAATCAGCACTCAGATGAAGAGACAATATTAGCAGGACCCCAGAAACTACCCTTATGCTCATTTCCATGACCCCAAGTTGTAACAGCTGGAATAAAAGTGGTGGTAATTAGTGGTCTTGGTGTGTCATCTGGCTCCCAAATTGGGCTCCCAAATTTTGGTGTTTTGTTCCAAGGGGAAATCAAAGAAAAAGTCCATGTCTGAAAGCTCAATTGAATAAGTACAGCTTTGACCTGGTCTCCAAACAGTTGTGGTTTTCAAACTTTTCATTTCAGTACTACTTCACACTCCTGAAAATTATTAAAGATTGTTGTTTATGTTGGGTTATATCTATCAATATTTCCTGAATTAGAAAGTAAGACAGGAAAAATTAGAGTATTCATTAAAAAATAACAACCCCATTATATGTGAACATAAATAATACTTTTTTATAGAAAATTAGCTACAGTATTAAAGTGAGTGAAAAGAATGGCATTGTTTTACATTTTTGTAACTTTTTAAAATGTCTGGCTTAATAGAAGACAGCTGGATTCTTGTATCTGTTTCTGAATTCAATCTGTTGTGATTTATTGTTTGGCTGAAATAAATGAAGAAAGTCCACCTCATAAAGACCTTCAATTGGAAAAACAAATTATTATTAAAATTGGCCTTGAAATTACAATTAAATAAGAATTTGTTTTAATGGTATGTTTTGTGTTTTTTTTTAGATGATTGTGGATATTCTCTTTGATATTACACCCAAACTCTGCAAGTGACAATTTTGTAAAGTTGCAGAGTGGAATCTGAACCCATATCAATAAGCTTGCCTCACTGTTACATTTAAATCTACTGGTCTGTCTTGCACTTTGACTCTTTTTACACACATGCATGATTTTGAAAATATTGATTCACAGAATTACATGAATCTTTCAAATGTTGGCTCATTTTATGGTACCATTTGAAAAAAATCACCAGTGACCCTGTTAGAATTTTTTTTTATCCTCACCTGAGGATATTTTTCCCATTGATTTTTAGAGAGAGTGGAAGGGAGGGTGGGGGAGAGACGTGCCCTTGACCTGCAATGAAACCTGAGACCCTTCTGTGTGAGGGTGAGAATATTTTTTTAATGAGAAAATATGTTATTTGAGATGAAGTTAGTATAGAAAAGGCCAATTAAATGTTTGATTTTTTTAAAAAAAATCAGTTTCAACACTCTGAGGCTATAGGACAAGTCTGTTCAGGATGAATAAACTTTCTTTTTTGGAGGGGTGCTTTTATTGGACGTCTTTCAGCCTGGGACTCTTCACAGCACCCTGCTGCTGCTGTCCACCCTCCATCTCAGTTCAGTGACCCGAGGGAAGGAGGGAGGGTGGGCAGAAGCTCGGGGCTGGAGACCCATCATCAGCCCTCCCTATCTTCATAGAGCTGGCTCAAGGGCTGCCAGGCCAGTGCCCCACAAATCCAAGGCACTGGGGACAGCTCTTCACAACCAGTCCTCAGCTAGCTAAGTGTCCAACATGTGCCCATTGCCCAGCCACCAACTGCCCAGCTCTGAGGGCCATGAGCGGATCATCCTGGGTCCCTGAGCCGCCCCATTCTACTGCTGCAGACACTTTTGAGCCACCTCCCATTCGCATGTCACTGCAAATGTTCATCCTTTCATGAGGAAGTGTTTCTCCAGCGTGGAGTTGGGTTTCACCTGCCTGCTGGCCTGATCCCAGAGGGCTGCCAGCATGTCCTGGGGATGGGTGCAGACCAGGCCAACTCGGTTCTCCAGTTAAGCCCACGAGTTTTTAGGCGGTAGCCAGAACCTATCTTGCCCTAGCCACTCGTTCAAGACAGGGCCACAACTTGGGGGCACTAGCGGCTGCGGGGTGCATTGGAGGTCGGTGGTCAGCGTAGGGACTGGGGCCATGCATGCCAATGAGAGAAACACGGGTCCCCTCCCCCAAGGTAGCCAGTCTCCACTCCCCTCCACTGTTTCTCTGCTCCCTTCCATTGTTTTCTTGCACTAGTTTTTATAAGTAAGTCAAAAGGAAACTGTTGATAGGAAAGTCCTTTTGTCGTATTTTGGAAGTAGGTTAATTCATTTAAAAAAAATTTATGGTAGATATATGTTAGTGTTATTAAAGAAATTGGAATGTTAAAAAATTAAAACAGGGTTTTTCTTGCCTCTAGAGTGATATATTTATTGCATGTAATTATCCTTTTATGTAGCTTACATTGTATTCTGAGGGCAGACTTGAGAATATATAAGGTGTTCTTGACTTCAAGGTGCTTATGGTGTAATAAAGTAGGCGAAAAGTTGACTTTTGTTTTATATATTTACTAGGGGCCCGGTGCACGAAATTTGTGCACTGGGTGTGTGTGGGGGGGCGTGTCCCTCAGCCCAGCCTGCCCCCTCTCACATACTGGGAGCCCTCAGGCGTTGACCCCCATCACCCTCCAATCGCAGGATCGGCCCCTTGCCCAGGCCTGATGCCTCTGGCTGAGGTGTCCGGCCCGGGCAGCGGGGACCCGCAGCTGCAGCGGCCCCACGATCGTGGGCTTCGCTTTAGGCCCAGGCAAGGGACCCCTAGCTCCTGGGACTGCCAGCTGCGACCGTGCCCAGTTCCCATCTCTGGCTCCTCCCCTACTTCCTGCTATCACTGGCCAGGGTGGCAAAGGCACCTGATTCTCCGATCATGGCTGGGGGGCAGCTCTTAGCTCCCCCCTGGGTTTCCGATCACTGTCAGTGGCAGGGGGCTTCTTCCTGCTTTCCCTTTTGCCTCCCTGCATTGTGCCTACATACGCAAATTAACCGCCATCTTGTTGGCAGTTAACTGCCAATCTTAGTTGGCAGTTAATTTGCATATAGCCCTGATTAGCCAATGAAAAGGGTAGCTCGTACGCCAATTACCATTTTTCTCTTTTATTAGTGTTGATTACTGGCATTCTGTGGGTTGAATGGTAAAAGTGATATTCATTACAGCATTTCCCCCACTTTAAAATTTATGATGTTGAGAAATGGATGATGGAAAATAAAGCTTTATTTGGAAAAAAGGAAAGCAGTAGGTGAAACTGATTTTGGGGGAACAAGTCAAATGGAAGTAGAGAGTATCTGTTGGAATTAGTGTGAGAGCAAAAGGGAAAGCAGTCATTAAACCACAGACTAGCACCCTGATTTCCTGCTAGGATGATTGACTTAAAACAGGTCTTTCTGCTTCAGGCCAGACCTGTTTTAAGCTGCTTCTTCTCCCTCCCTGAATTCCTTCTCATAATATGAGTGATTGCTGAATACATAGTACTTAGTGCCCAGACAACAAAAGCTATGTAAACATCTGTGTATATTTGTGAAACCCCTACTGGGGACTGGTTAACGGGATGATCAGCAGTAGGATTCTTCCGAACATGGGTTTTTCAGTACTCTTCCTTTCCTGTGTATTTCAGAATGGTATTTCTTCAGTAAAGCACTTTATTTCATTACTAGAGGCCCGGTGCACGAAATTCGTGCATGGTGTGTGTGTGTGTGTGTGTGTGTGTGTGTGTGTGTGTCCGTCCGTCCGTGTCCCCTCAGCCCAGCCTGCACCTTCTCCAATCTGGTATCCCTCTCACAATCCAGGACTTCTGGCTCCCAACTGCTTGCCTGCCTACCTGCCTGATTGCCCCAAACCACTCCCCTGCCAGCCTGATCGATGCCTAACTGCTCTCCTGCCGGCCCGATTGCCCCTAACTGCCCTCCCCTATTGGCTTGGTCGCCCCTAACTGTCCTCCCCTGCAGGCCTGGTCACCCCAACTGCCCTCCCCTGCGGGCCTGGTCACTCCCACTTGCCCTCCCCTGCAGGCCTGGTTCCCTTAACTTCCCTCCCCTACCAGCCTGGTCCCCCCTAACTGCTCTCCCCTGCTCGCCTGGTCCCCCCTAACTGCTCTCCCCTGCTGGCCTGGTCACCCCTAACTGCCCTCCCCTGCTGGCCCAGTCACCTCTAACTGCCCTCCCCTGCCAGCCTGGCCGCCCCCAACTACTCTTCCCTGCCAGACTGGTCGCCTCTAACTGTCCTCCCCTGCAGGCCTGGTCGCCCCTAACTGCCCTCCCCTGCCGGCCCAGTCACCCCTAACTTCCCGCCCCTGCTGGCCTGGTCTCCCCTAACTGCTCTTCCCTGCTGGCCTGGTTGCCCCCAGCTGCCCTCCCCTGCCAGCCTGGTTGCTCCCAACTGCCCTCCTCTGCCAGCCTGGTCACCCCTAACTGCCCTCCCCTGCAGGCCTGATCGCCACCAACTGCCCTCCCTTTCAGGACTCCCAACTGCCCTCCCCGGCTGTTCATCTTTGACCACATGGGGGTGGCCATCTTGTGTGTTGGAGTGATGGTCAGTATGCATATTACTCTTTTATTAGATAGGATTGGGGCACATACTATTAAACTGATCACCAAGATCTGTCCAGTTATTTTTCAGTGTCTTAACACTTAATAAATGATAACTAAAGTGATTTTGGATGTTCTTTTATTATTATTATTATTGATTTCAGAGAGGATGGGAGAGGGAGAGAGAGAGAGAGAAACATCAATGATGAGAGAGAATCATTGATTGGCTGCCTCCTGGATGCCCTCTACTGGGGGTTGAGCCTGCAACTTGGGCATGTGCCCTTGACCAGAATCCCTGGAGGGGAGGGGATGTGGGAGGTTGGCCGGCCGGCTGGCCGGCCCCACCCCACTGGTCGAACTCTGGTCGAACTTCCGGTTGAGGGGACAATTTGCATATTATCCTTTTATTATATAGGATTCCTAAAACTATCAAGTCTGGAGTTGGAACATAGTAATATTTTCTTTTTATTTATCTTTGTCCTCTTCGTTTAAGGGGTCTTTGCAGTTGCTAAATCCTCACCCGAGGATATTTCCTCCATTGATTTCTAGAAAGAGTGGAAGGGAGGGAGGAGGAGAGAGAAGAAACATTGATGTGAGAGAGACATGTCGATTGGTTGCATCCCACATTCACCCACCAGGGCTGGGAACCTGCAACCGAGGTACATGCCCTTGACCGGGAATCAAACTGAAATCCTTTGGTCTGAAGGTCAAAGTTCTAACCACTGAGTCAAACCAGCCAGGGCTGAGTCTCTTGTTGATTATAAACAAACAAACAAGATGCATGAGCCTGCATTCCCTTGTTCTCTTTAATCTGCATTGCCTAGGCCAATGGCCCTTGTCAGTCCAGTTGTGTCGGGGCACAGTGGGGAAGCGCTGACCTTCCTAAGCTTTTGGCCTGTTCAAGTGACCGAATCTCACTTTACATGTTCTCCTTGCCTTTGCTCATGACATGGGCAACATTTCAGAAATATTGAATGACAAAGAGAACAAATAAAACACCATATGACCTTTATCCCAAATTAACACATGTTAACATTTCAGCATATTTGTTTCAGACTTTTTTCTTAGTTAGTGAAAAAAAGAAGCCATTGTAGATAAAGTTGAAATATATTTTCTTTACCTTTCTTTCCAATTCTATTTCCCTTTCTTCCCCACATGCAATTGCTAGTATGAATTTCAGTTTTTCTCTAAGTGTGTTTTTGTATATGGTATGTGTATAATTTTAAGGACATACCCAGTGTTAAATGATTATTAACATAAATGATATACTGCATGTGTCATTCTGTTAATTTTTAAGAAGTTGTCTGTTTTGACAATATCTAGCCATATAGATATAGACTAAATGACATTTTAAATTGTAATATTTTGTATTGTCTGCAGATGTCTTCTTTATGTACCTGGTTGCTAATGTAAATGCATCATTGGTTTCCTGACATTTAATAAAAATCCTTATTTGTTTCTATGCCTTAAATTGATTAGAATTTTAAAAATTGATGCTGTTAAGTTGAAAGCCTAATTTTGGCTAAATTACTATATGTATTTTAGCAGGCAATCTCAATATTTTGTCTCTCAAAAATGCTACAAAACAATTATGATGGGTGTGGAATGGTTTGCAAGGGATGTGAGTAGGTGGCAGGGAATTTTTGTCTTGAACTAACATGCAGAAGTGTTGCTGCTTTGGGAATGTGTAACTGTGCAGGGAAGTGTTATGTTATTAAAAGTTTTTCCTTTTTTGGGGATGGGGTAACAGTTATTAGTTTCCTGTGTTAAATCATTGTCCCCTTTGGTTTAAGAAATATAAAATTAGTACAGTATTAATCCAGCCCTGTTCTTCTAATCAAGCTTTGGTCTCATTGCTCCCACTACCTGTGGACATTTTCATTGGATATCTCATCTTGACCTCTTTCAGAGATCTTAAGTGGAAAAGCAGGTCCACTGTTCATGTCTTTTCATATCTAAGATTAGGAACTGTGGAGTCATATTTGAATCCTAACATCTCTTTAACATGGTACTTGTAGACCTGCTTTTCCCCCATGTCATTCTAACCTCATTGCCATCATTCTAGTCTAAATAAAATGATCTCTGACCCAGGCTTTACTGTAGCTGCTGCTTTGGTGAATATGCAGCCATCAATTTACATTTACCCTGTATTCTGTTATCAGATTTTAAAACATCGCTTGCATTACATTCCTTTCAAAGAAGACTTTTCCCCTGTGGACTTTTAAGGGGTCTGAAGTTGCTATATTCGGATCCTAGTTCTGCCACTTACCAACTATCTGTGTGACCTCAAATTAGTGGGAAATGTTTCTGAGTTTTCTCATATGTAAACTAGAGCAGTAAAATAAATATGTATTTAGGTTATAGGGTTTTAGTAGGCTTAACATCAGAGAATATTTTATAGACATGTATATAAATATATACACATATTTGAGGTATGTACATATGTGAAAGAAACTTTAAAAAGTAAAATGCATATAGAAAAGTGGTCCTATAAGTATATAGTTTGATACATTTCAACAAATTGGATACGCCTGTTAAAATAGCACATCTTGGAGTTATTTTACAAATAATTTTCCTTGGTTTGTGTAAGAGGAAGACGCATTATCTAAGTCATGAATCTAAAGTGTATTTTCGGTTGGTTATTCCTTCCTCAAGTACATTTCTGACTTAGATATGCAAGATCAAGCTATATGGACTAGAACACTGGGATCTTGATCACCCATTAGTCTGCCTGATTTTCAGAGGAGAATCTTGACCTTGTCTCCTTTAGCTTCCCAGAAGCTGAGGCGCACTGGCTTTTTATTCAGGCTGTGTTGCTGTGATGCTCTTCAGCGTTATAGAAGTCTTAGCCCTGTCCTTAGACCTCCCGTTAAAGTAGGTGGGTTTGTATTTGTTCAGCTGCTTTAACAGGAGCTCTCCGGACATGCGTTAGGAAGGACAAACAGGTGCTCTGTGCACCCGGTATCTGTTAGTGTTGCTTAGAAGAAGCAATGTTTAGGAAGGGGTGCTTAAAGGATAGAGTAGATCATACGTTGTACTAGATATTTTAAAACACACTCCTGGATCAAGTTAGATTAGCTAAAGAATAGCACCTTCATGTCATGTTTTATTGACTTACCAATAGACTTTCACTAAAATGCTAGTTGGTACCTTAGTGCTGCTGTCTTGGACTTCACTCAGGGAATCCTGTAGAGGTGTTACAGATCCTCTGGCCTCATCACCTAATATTTTTCCTTCCCAAATAAAGCAAATGGATTTTATCTGTCAGTAATGAAATATTCTGTAGGTTTTCCTGTTCCTTCCAAAAAGGTAGGCTGCACATCTGCAAAGAGGAAAAGGCACATTGCAAATCTTGCTTAAATCCCTTTTGCTTAAACACCTTATTTTTGAGCTCATTTGTGTCTTTGAATTAAGCACATAGCAAAATTTTTAATTTTTTTAAAAATTGACTTTATATTCTTAGAGAAGTTTTAGGTTTACAGCAAAATTGAGGGGATGGTACAGAGATTTCCCATATATTCCGTACCTTCCCTCCACATGAGTAGCTTCCATCCCCCTTAGAAACATCCCCCACTAGAGAGGTATATTTGTTACAGTTGATGACGCTATAGTGACACATTTTTATCACCCAATATCCATAGTTTAATTAGGGTTCACTCTTGGTTTTGTACATTCTGTGAGTTTGGACAAATGTGTAATGACATGTATCATCGTTATGATATCATACAGACTATTTTTACTGCCCTAAAAATCCTCAGTGGTTTACCTATTTATCGCCACGTTCCAATCCCTATAACTACACATCTTTTTACTGTCTCCATAGATTTGTCTTTTCCAGAATGTCAGATAGTAGGAATCATACAGAATGCAGCCTTTTCATATTAGCTTCTTTCACCTAGTAATATGTATTTAAAGTTTCCCTGTGTCTTTTTATAGCTTGATGGCTCATTTCTTTTTAGCACTGAATAATATACATTGTCCGGATGTACCACAGTTTATCCATTCATCTACTGAAGGACATCTTGGGTTCTTTCTGGTTGGAGCACTTATGAATAAAGCTACTATAAACATCCTTGTACAGGTTTTTGTGCACTCTGTACAAGACATAGTATTCAACTCTTTGGGGTAAATACCAATGAGCATGATTGCTGGATTGTTTGTTGAGTATGTTTAGTTTTATAAGAAACTGCCAAATTGTCTTCCAATGTGGCTGTACCATTTTGCATTCTCACCAGCAGTGAATGAGAGTTCCTGTTGCTTTATAACAGTGATGGCGAACCTATGACACGCATGTCAGAGGTGACACGCGAACTCATTTTTTTGGTTGATTTTTCTTCGTTAAATGGCATTTAAATATATAAAATAAATATCAAAAATATAAGTCTTTGTTTTACTATGGTTGCAAATATCAAAAAATTTCTATATGTGACACGGCACTATAGTTAAGTTAGGGTTTTTCAAAATGCTGACACGCTGAGCTCAAAAGGTTTGCCATCACTGCTCTATATCCTGGCCAGCGTTTAGTTGATGTTGTCAGTGATCTGAATTTTGGCCATTCATAAAAGTGTGTAGTAGTATCTCATTTTTATTTAATTTGTATTTCCCTAATGACGTATGATAGGGAGCATCTTTTCATGTGCTTATTTGCACTTTGTGTATCTTCTTTGATAAAGTGTCTGTTAAGATCTTTGGCCCATTTTTTAATTTGGTGGTTTGTTTTCTTATTGTTTAGTTTAAGACTTTTTTATGGTATTTTTCTATAACAATCTTTTATCAGATGTATCTTTAGCAAATAGTTTCTCCCAGTCTGTGACTTGTCTTCTCATTCTGTTGACATTTGACATTGTCTTTTGTGGAACAGAAGTTTTCTATTTTAATGAAGTCCATCTTATCAATTGCTTCTTTCATGAATCATGCCTTTGGTGTTGTATCTAAAAATCATTGCCGTACCCGACTTCATCTAGATCTTCTATGTTAATTTCTAGGCGTTTTACAGTTTTGCATTTTACATTGAGGTCTGTGATCCATTTTGGAAAATGTTTGGATTAATATAATTCCTTGAAACATTAAAACACACCAGTTGTAGTTCATGGCAAGGTAAAATACGTCTGTCTCTAATTACTATGAGTCTAGTTTTGCTAATCCCACTAGATGTTTAGCTTATGATTGTACTAAAATATCCAATAAGCAGATGGTGGGGTCAGTCCCACAAAGAGATCCTCAGTGTCATGTAATGTCACTAGAGGAAAAGTAACATGCACTTATTTCAAGGACCGTGGTCTTTAACACAGTTCTCATAACTCATCGAAAACAGCAAGCCCAGCAGTACATCTGGTAATATCTGCTAAAGTCCAAATCAGCAGGTTCCTCAAAGACATTTTTAACTTGACACCACTTGATATTTTTATATATCTTTTACAATAAATATTTTATTTTCATTGCCTACGGAACATTTAAGAAAAACCTGAGGGAGGATTTTATATTAAGCAGGGCCCTATGAACAGAATTGTGAAGTAGGCACACACACCTCATCCACTTCCAACTCTGGAAGGAAGATGTAGGCTGCTACTCTTAGTGTTTCTTTTCTTTTTCTTTTAAAGCTCAACTAATGGTTTTTAAACATCATTTAAAGTCTCTGAACATCTGGACACCTATATATCGTGATTACAGCATTAGAGAACCACTTGACTTTTTGGTAAATGGAAGTGTGATCATTGATTCGCTCAGCTGAGATTTGCATTAACTTCATACATGCAGTCTTCACATCCTTCGAGGACTAGTTTAGACAACCACTTTATTCTTCACTGGCCATCTCAGAGTCTAGTGACATCTGCTAACCTAGAGACATTGCACAGAGAAGCTGTAATGGATCTTGGAGATCACTGATTTCTGAAAATAGGAGGCTGGCGGAGTGTGGGACTGGCTGTGACCATAATGTTGTTACTTGGAGAACCAATAGAACCAGGACTAGAGTACACATCCCTTAACTCCAATGCAGGTCTCTTCCATTCTTGTAGCCCATCCTTTTTTGAATACACCAATCTTATGCATTTTAAGTTAATCAAAATTTGAAGTACAGTGATCTGATTTTGTGTAATTTAAAGTGCTACGTACTAATTTTATGTTTAAAATATTCTAACTTTGAAGACCAATTTCTACAGATAATTAATGATTTCATGTTGGTGGTGACTTAGTTAAGAATGATGATGGATTAAATTCTTTGCTAAATTATTATAGTTCTATGGTATCATCTAAAGAGGATGGGAACAAAGGGCTACCCAAGTTGGGCTCACATAAGCTAGACTCATGAATTTCATTTGAAATCGACCATAATGTATGGAGCATTTACTGTTGTTGGGCCCTGTTCTGGCATCCAGGCCATGGCATTGAACAGGCCCTGAGTATCATCTGCTGTCCTGGAGCTTACTTGTAAGGGAGGAGCAATTCCTAATTTGCTCTTTTCATTCCTGTTGTTAGAGCAATGGTATTAGAGCTGAAGGGAAAGTTATTTTCCCTCTGTGAGAGCTCCTGGATCAGTTAGATGAAGCTGGTAATATACAAATGAAGTATTTATATAATCACTGATTCTGTGGACTCAACAGTACAGAGATAGTTGTCTGGACCTATAGACAGTGTATGCTGTAAGCAGAACAGGAGCATTAGAATAAAGATGCTAAACCTCTCAGAATCTCATTTTCTGAATTGGTGAATTAGGACTAATAATAGCTTGTGAGTATCAAATGAGGTTCAAAGGTAAAGTGACTGGCCTAGCATATAAGATATGTTCAATAAATGGTCACTGCTATTATTGTTTCTTATTAATATGTATATGTGTAGTCGAAAGAAAGATTAGAGTGTGCTTAGGTTTTCTTAGTCTTTCCCCCTCCCCTATATCACCACAATTCTTACTTAGCTTTTTTTGTTTTCTTATGGCACAAATTAAGTTCACAGGAATAATAACATGCTTCCAGGAATATACCTGAAACTAATTGAAATTCCACAAATAGGTCCAGAGATAGTTGCTGCTTGTGCTGGGCTTGGGGTCATTTAGCAAGAAGTACGGGGCACACTTAGGACAGGTGCTGCTTGTTTGGGGTTTGTGAGCCTTTGAGAGATTTTAGGAAAGTCTGTGGCGTGGGGGCATGGGCCAAGACAAGCCATATGTATGGAAAAGCCACAAGTTGGTGGGACAGCATCTCAGGGAATCACCAGGGAGGGGGAATGGTGTTAGCTGGGTTGCTGGAGAGTCAGATATGGTGCCAGCTGGGGCTGGCAGGTTGGGTGGGGAAAAGGCCCCACAAAGGAGCGATGGCTTCTGCCAGCACTTCTGTCTCAGAGAATGCTGTCCTTCCAGTTAATTTTTTAAGAGGCCGAATGTTTTCTTAATCATAACTATATGAGGTGATAATGAAAGGTGATAACAATGTTTAAGGAAGTCCTAATGGTTATAGGAAAAGAAAGTTCTTACTTTTGAGCCAAAGCTAGATGTGACTAAGTGGGTTTGCTTGTTATTATTGTTATTAGTAAGGAAGAGGAGTTTTGTAAGTCTGAAATATTAGCCCCTAACTTTTTCAACCTTTTTAATATAAATGTTTATTTAGAATTTTAAAAATAAAGTGAGGACACTAAAATGGGTTACAAGGTATTGTATGATCTAAACCTTACCTATATTTTCCTCTTTATTTTATCAGAATTTCTTTCTGGCTCATTGTGTTTGAGCCATACCTTCCTTTGAATATTTTATATTATTTTCGTCAGAGACTAAGTTCATACTGGATTTCCTGCTGGAATGCATTCATCTCTCACCTGGCTGTCCCTCTCTCCCAACTCCCCATGACCCAGGTCTTCAGGTCCGTTTAATTTCCCTTCTTAGAGAAGCTTCCCCTTTGACCCAGTGTGGATGTTTCCCTCCCATGCCCTTCTCTCCAATAGTATTAGCTACTTCTCTTTCACTGTTGTCCCAGTGAGTAGTGTATTTATTATTTACTAGAGGCCTGGTGCACAAACATTTGTGCACTCGGGGGAGGGGGGGCCCTCAGCCTGGCCTGTGCCCTCTCGTAGTCTGGGACCCCTCGGGAGATAACGACCTGCTGGCTTAGGCCTGCTCCCAGGTGGCAGAGGGCAGGCCCAATCCCTAGGTGCAGCCCCTGGTCGGGCTCAGAGCAGGGCGGATTGGGGAGTTGGAGCACCGCCCCCCGTCATGCACAGAGCAGGACGGATTGGGAGGTTGCAGTGCCATGCTCAGTCACACTCAGGGTAGGGCCAATTGGGGGGTTGGGGCACCGCCCCCTGTCACACTCAAGGCAGGGTCGATGGGAGGTTGCGGCGCCACCCCCTGTCATGCACAGAGCAGGGCCCATCAGGTGGTTGAGGAGCTCCCCCCTGTCACTCACAGAGTAGGGCCAATAGGGGAGTTGGGGCACCGCCCTCTGTCACACACAGAGCAGGGCGGAAAAGGGGGTTGGGGCGCTGCCACTGTCACACTCAGGGCAGGGCCAATGGGGAGGTTATGGCTCTACCCCATCACACACAGAGCAGGGCCCGTGGGGTGGGGGTTGGGGCGCCGCCCTCTATCACCCACAGAGCAGGGCGGATCAGGGGGTTGGGGCGCTGCCACTCTCACACTTAGGGCAGGGCCGATGGGGAGGTTATGGCTCTACCCCGTCACACACAGAGCAGGGCCGATCAGGGGGTTGGGGCGCTGCCCCCTGTCACACACAGAGCAGGGCCGATCAGGGGGTTGGGGCGCCACACCCTGTCACACACAGAGCTGCAGGGCGATCAGGGGTTTGGGGAGCTCCCCCCATCAGGCACAGAGCAGGGCTGATCAGGGGTTGGGGCGCCTTACCCTGTCACAAACAGAGCAGGGTGGATAGGGAGGTTGTGGCCCCACCCCCTGTCACACACAGAGCTGCAGGGCGATCAGGGGGTTTGGGCGCTGCCCCCTGTCACACTGATCCCGGTGCCGGGAAGCCTCGCGGCTCCGCTGATCCTGGTGCTGGGAGGCATATTACCCTTTTACTATATAGGATAGAGGCCTGGTGCACGGGTGGGTGCCGGCTGGTTTGCCCTGAAGGGTGTCCTGGATCAGGGTGGGGGTCCCCACTTAGGTGCCTGGCCAGCCTGGATGAGGGGATCATGGCTGTTTGCAGCTGGTCACACACCCTTCAGTGTGGGGGTCCCCACTGGGGTGCCTGGCCAGTCTGGGTGAGGGGCTGAGGGCTGTTTTCAGGCTGGTGGGTGACTGAAGCTCCCAACCGCTCCTTTTTTTCTTTCTTTTTTTTTAAATTCTGGGCTAGCTTTAGCTCTGGCTCCAGCTCTTAGGCCTCTGCTGCTGAAAGCAGGTTTCTGGCCTTTGTTTACCTTCTGTATTTGAAACAATGTTGCGATCCTGCTGGCTGAAGCCCAATGGACTAAAGCAGGTTTCTGGGGTTTTGTTTAGCTTCTATATTTGTAGCATAGTTGCTTAGAGTTGCAGCTCAGAGGTCTGCAGCGGCAGGCGGGGAACGTTGGAGCCCTCCGTCACTGAAGCAAGCAAGCCTCATGTTAGTTTCAAGCTGCCTGGCTGCTGGCCGCCATCTTGGCTGGCAGTTAATTTGCATATTGCCCTGATTAACCAATGGGAAGGGTAGCGGTCGTACGCTAATTACCATGTTCCTCTTTTATTAGATAGGATTCATTTGTTTAACTGCTCTTGTGTTTTATCTTTTTTGCTTGCTAGACTGTAAGGTGTGTGAAGGCAAGGACGATGTCTGTTGTGTTCACCACAACAAAAGCCAGTAGCTGGCTCCTAGTGAATCGTCTAATATTTCTTGACTCATTTAATGGACTCAACCAAAGCAGGAGTCAGCAAATTTTTTATATAAAGGGCCAGGTAATACATATATCAAGCTTTACAATCTGTGAGGTCTCTTTTGCAACTACATAGCTCTGCCATTTCCACCCAAGCCAATGCTGTGGCTGTGTACCAATAAGACTTTATTTATAGAGACAGGGCAGCCAAATTGCTGTCCTCTGAACGAATGTGTAAAGCAGAGCAGATAGCATATTGTGAATTGCATATCTGCTTAGGTTGCCTTCTGTGTAAGACCTGACTAAATTTTTAGACAGGAGGCAACCTAACCAGATGGAACACTTGAGCTACATATTGACCAGAATTAACTGAAACAACTTGCCCAACTCAATAAAAAAAGAAACAGCAGGATCTGAATGTGAGTCTAACTCCAAAGAGAATCCTTTCACCATGCCCAAAGGTAAGGCCAGGCTTGGTGTCCTCCCATGACTCCCTGAGCTTCAGCTCCCTCATAATACCCCTCTAATACTTTCTGTACAGTTTTGCTTTGAAGAAATAAAAAGGCAATATATGGATAATTCTTAGCACACAGAAGGTCTGCAATAAATGTTGGGTTTCTTCTCCATTTCATTTCGTAATCACTTGCTTAAAACCTTGCTCTTTCTACTATATGATACTGTCCCTTCGATGTCCCTGAGGCCCCATATGTATACCTCCAACAACACTGATGACTGTATTATAATCATTGGCTTACCTCTCTGCTCTTCACTAGTGAGCAATCATTGGGCAAGTTGTTTACTTTTAAATTCAGAGGGCTATTGTGATGATCAGATGAGTTTTGTAAATCACTTAGCATATAAGTCTTATGCTTGTATATTTTCTTTTTAAAATATGTTTTTATTGATTTCAGAGAGGGATGGAGAGGGAGAGAGAGATAGAAACATCAATGGTGAGAGAGTATCATTGATTTGCTGCCTCCTACATGCTCCACACTGGGGATCGAGCCTACAACCTGGGCATGTACCCTGACTGGGAATCGAACTGTGACCTCCTGACAACGCTCAACCACTAAGCCATGCTGGCCAGGCTAAGTTTGCATATTTTCAAGTGATGAAGTGGATGTTTGATGGAAACATAGGTCTGGATAATTCTAAAACCCATTCTTTCCCTCCTTACAGTGCTCATCACATTTAATTAAAAAAGCATAATTTGTGTTAAAATTAATTAATTGACTTGATACAGTTAAAAAAACTATGATATATACAGAGTGGGTCAAAAGTAGGTTTATAGTTATTTGTATGGAAAATAATACAATTGATAAATAATAATACAAGAATAAACTCTGTTTCACATACTTAAACTGTTCCCCCCCTGTATTTCTTATTTATTGAACAATTAGCAGACACATTAACACACTGAGAAATTTATAGTGATTTCACGCTGAGAAACTATCATAAGAAAAATATTTAAAATGGAATTTATCTTTTTAGGTGTAAGGACATTTTGATGTGAGCTGAGCTCAGAACTCAGCTCCTTTAAACTAAACTCCTTGTTTGTCATTTACCCAGTGTTTTTTCTTGCATCTTTATTGGCTCAGGTCTACCTGTCTAAAAATAGTGACAAAAAAAACCCCATCCCACACCTCTATTGGGAACTCTGGGAACTCTCTCTTGTCCTGTTGGTATGCATAACTTCCTGATGAAGCACTTTGTGCTTCTCTTTCCTCAGCACTTACTCACAGTTGAGGTACTATATATTTTCTATTTCTCTGTCAACTTATGATTCACAGGTATGTCTCTGTTCTGTTCTGCCATTGTTCTACCTACCCACCCATAACCTTCACTTTAGTAAAGTGGTAGAAAGGATACTTCTAAGCAATATTTTTGTGTTTTGTAATAACGACAACATTTGAAGATGAGGATTTTGCCTTCTTCCTGAAATTCCCTCTGCATGGCTTCTAAGATTGTACCAGTAAATTAATATTTGAGACACAGTTCTATATATGTCCTTTCCTTCCTGTTCCGCCTCCTCTATATAAACTCCTTAGACTGACATTCAAGATTATTATTTTGTAATCTTATCTCCCACTTTTATTCCAACATTTACCTTTTATTTTATCCCAACTGTAATAGTTAGACTCTCTGTACTTGTCTTTGATAGTTTTAAATACTATATAATAAAAGCCTGATATGCAAATTGTTTGACCGGGAGTTCGACCACTCGCTATGACGTGCGCTGACCACCAGGGGGCGGCGCAGACCATGGCGGGCATCGGTGACGCAGTGCTGGCATTGGGCGGCAGTGGAGGCATTGCCGGCCCTGATGGGCCCTGATGACAGCGGGACCACAGTGGGATGGTGGAGCAGGTGAGCAGGCAGTGCCAGGCCAATGCGAGTGTGAGTGGGGGCCCAATCTCCCCTCAGATGGCGACCAGAAGTGGTGGCCACTGTTCAGCTCCCAGGCGCTGAGGGAGCTGGTCTGGGGGCTCAGCCCCAACCGATATTCCTGTAGATGGGCCCTGGGCTAGGATGGAGAACTGGGGGTGGGTGGTGGTGACCAACCTACTGCGGTGCCTGGGTGGGGGGCTGTGATCTCTTGCTGGCTACCTGGGGGAAGGGGGGATGGAGGTGCGGTGAGAATGTGGGGTTTCCACTGAGCTCGCTCTCACTCTCCCTGCTACCTTCCCCTAGGATGCCAGGGCTCACACATAGGGGAAGAACCCCCCCACCCGAGCTCAGGTGCCAGGGGCCCATGAGGAGCCCACCCCCGCCCCTGCATGGCTTCTTCCAGGTGAGCCAGGCCGCAGCCGCTGGGACCGAGGGCTGGTCAGGCTCCTCTTGGGTTCAGTCAGACTCCTGTGAGGCTGGCCAGGAGAGAGCGCACTGCTCACCTAGCTTCCATGTGGTACCGCTGGGCAGCCCAGAGGCCCATGCTATGCCTTGGCCCATGCTTTGATTGCTGGCTAGGTCTAGGGACTGCACCCGTGCACGAATATCATGCACTGGGGCTCTAGTATATATATATATATATATATGTATATGTATATGTATATATATGTATATGTGTATATGTATATGTGTATGTGTATGTGTACACACACACACACACACACACACACACACCTGGCCACATTATTATGATCACCTGAGGTTTGTAGGCAAATTAGCTATAATTTCGCGCTGAAGTTGCTAGAGGGCCAGAACATTATAAATAGGCAAGCAGGTTGTTTACCACGGCAGTAGAAGTGATTTTTTTCTGAAAATAGCGGTCAACAATGCGATTTAACAGCCTTTAAACGTAGGATATATTTGAACTTGAGTGGCCAGATTATTATGACCACCCCATCAGTACTTCGTTGGACCACCTTTTGCCTTCAATACTGCGGCGGTTCTTCTTGGCGTTGACTCCATGAGATGTTGAAAGGTGATGCGAGGCATCTGACACCATGCCTGATGAATAGCACTGTCCAGTTCTGTGAGATTTGATGGTTGTAGAACCAGCTGCCTGATGGCTCTTTTAACTTCGCCCCACAAATGCTCAATTGGATTGAGATCTGGTGATTGTGGGGGCCACTTAAGCAAGGTAAAGTCTCCCTCATGTTCTTGAAACCACTCCTGCACAATATGAGCACCGTGGCATGGCGCATTGTCTTGTTGGAAGAAGCCATCTCCATTGGGATACGGCATCAACATGATAGGATGAACTTGATCAGCTATAATACTTAGATATGTTGGAGAGTTTGTTCTAGGTCTGTGAAATATGCTGTCAGTATTTCAGTGGGGATTGCATTGAATCTATAGATTGCTTTGGGTAGTATGGACATTTTAATGATGTTGATCCTATTAGTCCATGAACAGGATATATTCTTCCATTTGTTTATGTCTTCCTCTATCTCTTTTTTTCTGTGTCCTGTAGTTTTCCTAGTACAGATCTTTTACCTCCTTAGTTAAGTTTATTCCTAGGTATCTTATATTTTTTGGTGCAATGGTAAATAGGATTGGTTTTATTTTTTGTTTGTCTGTTTTGGTTTCTCTTTCTGCTAATTCATTATTGGCCTATAAAAAAACCCATAGATTTCTAGGTGTTAATTTTGTATCCTGCTACATTGCCAAATTCATTTATTAACTCTAGTATTTTTTTGATAGAGTCTTTAGAGTTTTTTATGTACAATATAATGTCATCTATGAGTAATGACAGTTTTACTTATTTTCCAGTTTGGATGCCTTTTATTTCTTCTTCTTCTTTTTTTAAAAATATATTTTTTATTGATTTTTTACAGAGAGGAAGGGAGAGAGACAGAGAGTTAGAAACATCAATGAGAGAGAAGCATCGATCAGCTGCCTCCTGCACACCCCCCACTGGGGATGTTCCCGCAACCAAGGTACATGCCCCTGACCGGAATCGAACCTGGGACCCCTCAGTCCGCAGGCCGATGCTCTATCCACTGAGCCAAACCGGTTATGGCTATTTCTTCTTCTTGTCTGATTGCTGTGGCTAGCACTTCCAGTACTATGTCAAGTAGTAGTGATGAAAGTGGGCATCCCTGTCTTGTTCCTCTACTTAGGGGAAATGGTTTTTGTTTTTGCCCATTGAGTATGATGTTGGCTGTAGGTTTGTCATATAGGGCTTTTATTATGTTGAGGTATGATCCCTCTATTCCCACTTTGCTGAGGGTTTTTATCAAGAAAGGGTGTTGGAGTTTGTCAAATGCTTTTCCTGCATCAATTGATGTGATTATGTGATTTTTGTCTCTCAAATTTGTTTATGTGATGTATTACATTTATTGATTTGCAGATATTGTACCATCCTTGCATCCCTGGGATAAATCCCACTTGTCATGGTGTATGATCTTTCTACTGTAATGCTGGGTCTGATTTGCTAGAATTTTGTTGAGGATTTTAGCATCCATGTTCATCAGAGATATTGGCCTGTAATTCTCTTTCAAATGAAATTAGACCACCAACTTATACCATACACAAAAATAAACTGAAAATGAATAAAGGATTTAAACATGAGACGGGAAACCATAAAAATCTTAGAAGAATCCATAGGCAGCAAAATATCAGACATATGTCATAGCAGTATTGTTACCGATATAGTTCCTAGGCCAGTGGAAACTAAGGAGAAAATAAACTAATGGGACTACATCAAAATAAAAAGCTTCTGCACAGCAAAAGAAACCATCAACAAAACAATAAGAAAGCCCATTGCATGGGAGAACATATTTGCCAATGTTATCTCCGATAAGGGTTTAATCTCCGAAATTTATAGGAACTCTTATATCTTAACAAAAGGAAGGTAAACAATCCAATAAAAAATGGGCAAAGGACCTAAATAGACACTTCAAAAGTGGACATACAGAAGGCCAAGAGACATATGAAAACATGCTCAAAGTCACTAGTTATTTGAGAGATGCAAATCAAAATGACAATGAGGTACCATCTCACACCTGTCAGAATGGCTATCTTCAACAAATAAAAAAACAAGTGCTGCCAAAGATGTGGAGAAAAAGAACCCTCATGCACTGCTGGTGGGAGTGCAGACTGGTGCAGCCCCTGTGGAAAACAGTATGGAGTTTCCTCCAAAACTAAAAATGGAACTCCCATTTGACCCAGTAATCCCACTTCTAGGAATATATCCCAAGAAATCAGAAACACCAATCAGAAAGGATATATACACCCTATATTCATAGCAGCACAAGTTACAATAGTTAAAATTTGGAAATAGCCTAAGAGCCCATCAGCAGATGAGTGGATTACAAAACTGTGCTTCTTCTACACAATGAAATACTATGCTGCTGTAAAACAAGAAAGAACTCTTACCTTTCACAACAGATGGATGGACCTAGAGAGCATTATGCTAAGCAACATAAGCCAGTCGGAGAAAGATAAACATCACATGATCTCACTCATTTGTGGAATATAATGAACAACATAAAGTGATGACAAAAATAGATCCAGATACAGAGAAGCATCAAACAGACAAACTTCAGAGGGAAGGCAGAGGAGAATGGGGGGGAGGCGATAAGAGATCTACCAAAGGACTTGTATGTATGCATATAAGCATAACCAATGGACACAGACACTAGGGGGGTGGGTGAGGGCATGAGCTGGGAGGTGGGGTGGCCGGAGAGAGGTCAATGGGGGAAAAAGGAGACATATGTAATACTATATGTCATACTTTAAACAATAAAGAATTAAAAAAAGACACTAGAGCTAGAGTTGATCTGGGTACACAAGCAGACTAAGTCTTCAGGATTCACGATCTGCCTAGGAGCAGCTTTTTGTGTATTATGTGAATGTTTCTGAGGACTGTTAAAAAACAAAATTCAACTAAATAAAATTTAAAGGTTCTTATTGGCTTTATTCAGTCATGAATTGGGTAGCATTCCATCTAGCATAGCAGTTCTCAACCTGTGGGTTGTGATCCCTTTGGTGGTCGAATGACCCTTTCACAGGGGTCGCATAAGACCATCCTGCATATCAGATATTTACATTACGATTCATAACAGTAGCAACATTACAGTTATGAAGTAGCAATGAAAATAATTTTATGGTTGGGTCACAACATGAGGAACTGTATTTAAAGGGCCAGAAGGTTGAGAACCACTGATAGCAGATCGAAAGGAGTTTTGAGGAATTAATACGAAATGAAAGACTTTTATTTTTTATTGGCAGAAGGAAGCTGGGACAGGAAGTTAAGCTAGCAAAAGGTACACTGGTTGTGGCAGGGTCACTTTTAGGGGATGATAGAGCTCTATCAGGCAGATTACCTTAGTAGTGCTGTCCAGCTGATTCCTGATTGACTAGTTTAAGATTCCTTTTCTGGACCAGCTGAAACTAGTTAAGTCTCATTTTGGTGACATGGGGCTTATCAAAAGTGACCCAATTTTGGGTTTGTTGTGATGTTTTTAACAGGGCAAAGCGTTCATAGTTTTAATCTGATTCAGAAATGTCAATGGCTCCCACAGACATTCATGCATCCAGTCTAGCTCAGCAGAGCTGTACAAGGTGAGAGATTTTTATAGACCTAGTGAGCAGGAACAAGTAAGTTATACTGGGCATTTGCCCACTGTTTAAAGCAGGGTTACTTTCCTTATATGGAGCAAAGGGAAGTCTCGGAGCTGGATGAGGTCACTTACTGAGCAGGCAGGCATGAATTCTTGACTTAGGCCTTCCTTTTCTGGGGAGCCTAACATAGAAACCTAGTTGCATCTTGGATTGCTGATGTGGTGTTTAGCACGAGTGACTCCATTTTCAGCACAATCTGGTACCTTTAGCATTAATGTGGCCGTTTCCAGGATGGAAGGGTAGGGATGGTTGTTTGCCTTAATTAAGTCCTTGTGGAAGTCTAGTGGCTGCTCCAGATCTGGCCTTTGACTTGTTCCAATATAAAATACGCTGCTTAGTGGAGTGCAAAATCACTGTGCTGATGGGGAGATACATTTTTGATAAACATCCTAGAGTTCCAGTTCCAGCACATGACTTGTAGAGTCTTATATAAATCATGTTTCGGTGTATTGTTCTCATTGCTGCTAGTAAGGAAAATATTCAATTACCTCTTTGTTTTCTCACCTGTGTGGAAGACCTGCTTTTGCTAATGAGCACACATCATTCTGACTGCTAAAATGGTCAATTTTGGAAAAGGAACTAGTGAGGCAAATAGTTAAGAGCAAGTTTTCTTAGTTGGTAAGATTAAATATAATTACATTGGGGATCCACCTGACTTTGTGATTTGCTGAATTGCTTACGAAAACTAATTTGGTGTGGTCAGAAACTAGGCTAATTAAAGAATAATGGTACAGTGTAATTTTTTAGACAGCTATAATTGCAAAAATCATTTAAGTTTTATCTTTTACAGTATTTGGGCATAAAGTAAACATCAACACTGAAATTATCTAGAAAATAGTGTTTTCATTTTAAGTGCATCAGAAGACAATACTATTTAATTAGAACATAGTTAAATATTTGATATTTTTTATGTTTTTAATTTCCTTCTCTTCTCAGATGATTAATAAAAGAACCATCTGTAATTGTCTATAGGTATAAGATAGCTTTGTATAAATGTTTTAGATAATTAACTGATAACTAGATATGGACAATATGTTCATTTGTTGAGAACCAGGGAGACTAGAATAGAATAGATTTCCACTGGAAATAATTAAGTATTTTTTAGGTAATTAAGCATATATTAGTTAAGGAAGTAGAAAGAGGTATTGACTGCAATTCCATAATGCCTTACACATTTACTGTATTTACAAATAAAGAATTTATAATAGTTGCTAATATAGTTTTCTTTTGAAAATATATAAATTTTTCCTAAGTGTGGACATGCAGGGTTTTTAAAGAGGTTACCAAATGAACAGTTTTGTTTTAAGCATATGCCTTTATTTTTATGTACTTTAAAAAACAGAACTAAGTCATCAAATTCATGGTTTCACTGTTATCCTATATAATAAAAGTGTAGTATGCAAATTGTCCCCTCAACTGGGAGTTCAGCCAGGGGAAGGGAGGGAGGCCCCAGCCAGCCACCATCAGCAGCTAGGGACCCTACCAGTGCATGAATTTCGTGCACTGGGCCTCTAGTTAATTTATAAAGGTCCAAAAAAAGGCATTTAAGTGAAAACAGACAAACAAACAAATAAAGCTTGATTTAAGAAAGTATTAGGCCGAAACTGGTTTGGCTCAGTGGATAGAGTGTCGGCCTGCGGACTGAAAGGTCCCAGGTTTGATTCCGGTCAAGGGCATGTACCTGGGTTGCGGGCATATCCCCAGTAGGAGATGTGCAGGAGGCAGCTGATCGATGTTTCTCTCTCATCGATGTTTCTAACTCTCTATCTCTCTCCCTTCCTCTCTGTAAAAAAATCAATAAAAATATATTTAAAAAAAAAGAAAGTATTAGGCCAAAAAGTAGTTCTGTTTTTTATAATCCGCACCTGAGGACATGTTTTTTCATTGATTATATATATATATATATATAGAGAAAAACATTGATCGGCTGCCTCACCCATGCGTTCTGACCCATGATGGAACCCATAATCTAGGTATGTGCCCTGACTGGGAATTGAAGCCGCAACCCTCACAGGCAGGGGATGGGACGATGGTCTAATTACTGAGCCACATTTGAACTCCGGTACCTTGATAATTCTCTTAATCTACATACCTCATTTGCATGGAATGTTATTACATGAAGCAATGGTATTAAGCAGGCTATTCTGTTACCTTAAAGCATAATGTCCATCTTATGCTGCATAGACATTTTTATTGTTGTTAATCCCCACCGGAGGATATTTGTTCCATTGATTTTTAGAGAGATGTGAAGGGGGTGGGGGCGCGGAAAGAGAGAAAGAGAGAGAGATAATTGATGGGTTACCTCTAGCAGGCCCCCTGACCATGGCTGGGGATTTACGTGTCCTTGACTGGGAATCGAACCTGCAACCCTTTGGTGTGTGGGCTGAGGCTCTAACCCCTGAGCACACTGGCCAGGGCTAGACTTATTTTTCTAAAGGTCTGGTAGGGCAAAATAGGAAGCAAAATTCTTTTGTGAGTTCAGTCATAACCCTCAGATTGAGTCATGAAGCTAGTTATAAGGCCACTTGTATTTGTAATTAAAGCCAAATACATTATAGGATTCAGAATTGCTTAACTTGACAGTCTACCAGGAGACATCGAAAACCATGCCCTTGATCCCTTGATAGGGAATCAAACCTGCGACCCTTCAGACCCTTCAGTGTGTGTGTGTGTGTGTGTGTGTGTGTGTGTGTGTGTGTCCAATGCTCTAACCACTGAACACACAAGCAAGGGCAAAATAATTATTAAATTGTGGACAGATCACGAGAATTCTCGTGTTATCTGTTCTAAGGCTTTTGGCCGATCATGAGAATTCTTTAAAAAGATATTAGCTTGTAAGAACATGTAATAAATAACTTCAGAATGCAATGGGTATTTAATTTTAACGAACTATAGAAATGATCCCTGAAAGTATAGTCTTTGGGTATTTAATTTTAAAGCATGCCTTTAACATTTATGTAAAACATTTTTTTGTACTCATTCAATAGAAACTTATTTGGCCACTGGGTAAAGCTAGCAATAAAACTACTGGTCCGCAATGTGTTAAGACTAATAGAACATATGTCTATTTTAAGGAAAAATTAAAAAAAATTTAATGGAAAAAATTTTATTTTTTAGAGCAGTTTTAGATTTATAGCAAAACTGAGTGGAAGGTGCAGAGATTTCGCATATATCCTCTACTCCACACATGCACAGCCTCCTCCATTAGATTGGCCCATTTGTTACAATTGATGAACCTACATTGATACATCATTATCACTCAGAGTGTATAGTTTACATTAGGGTTCACTGTTGGTGCTGTATTTTCATGGATTTGGACAAATGTAGAGTGACATGAATCCACTATTTTATTATCAGAGAGAGTAGTTTCACTGCCCTAAAAATCTGTGCTCTCCTTCTTCATTTCTTCTTCCCCCTTAACTCCTTACACCTACTGATCTTTCTACTGTCTTGATAGTTTTGCATTTGGAGGACATATTTTAAATGGCTTTATAAGAAAAAATGATTGGATTTAAAGCATTTGTATTATCACTAAATGCATTTTTTAATGAAAGAATAGGAAATAGAAAATCCTATTAAAACTTTTGATTGATTGTAAAACTGACTTAAATTTTTTATTACCTGTGTGAACAAAGTATAATGTTGATGGGGGCTCATCAGAAAGTTGAAGAGATCCTTTATCTTGATCAGCATGTAGTCTTTATAAGCATATACCTGGTGTAAAAATGTATGGTCACGGAAACAAGTTTATGTTTCTCATGAAAAAACCCCGAGATTTTTCCTTGGGAGTTTTATATAAATTCTGTTTTTATTATCTTCCCTAATACTTTGTATTTCAGTTTCCTGATTATAGTTATGGAATAGAAAAGGAAAATATAACAGATTTTTTATCACCAAGTGCAGACTTCCCTTCCAGGAACCAGGTTAAAAAAAATTATTTCTGATCTGTGACATGACATGGAACCTGAACTGAATTTACTTAATTTTAACACCGTGGAGTCAAGTCTCCCTTGCTGTCGTGGTTTGTGACCCACTGCAGGCAGTCTTGATGAGGGACAGATTTGATCTAGAGACCTAGAACCTTCCAAAGGATTGTGGAACTTGTAAACATGTGTACAGTTTTTGAATCATCCATCTTTATCCTTTCTGTTGGTCAGGCTGATTTAGCTCAGAGATTTTCCAATTATAACTTTAGCTTGGTGTGGTTACCCATGTAGCTTTAGGTCACATGTGTATTTGTTCATTTTGTCACTTAGCATACATTTAATGAGTATCTCTACACCAGGCATTATGGAAGATAATTTATTATTTATCTTTGTTCTTAAGGAATTTATAGTCTAATGGAGGGGAAAGCCACACAGATATTTATATACAGGGGTAGGCAAAGTAGGTTAGTAATATAATAATAATAATAATAATAATAATAATAATAACAATACAAGAATAAACTCTGTTTCATATACTCACAACTGTAAATCTACTTTTGTCCACCCTGTACATGTAGTAAGTACAGTGATAGATTAAATAGGCTTTAAGATCCATGATGGAATTGTGGGCTGTGGTTGTTACTGAGTTTTAAAAAATTGCTATATAGTACAGTACATATAATTTTTCTGCTTTTAATTATAAGTAATAACTTAGTAAGACTTGAATAAGTATAAAATTGTGAAGTTTAAAAAATACACAGTAAAGTCTAAAATTTAGTCCCATTTTATATCCTAAAATCCTTTCCCCCTTCCTTTTTCACTTTTCATTTATTTTTTTTTAAAACCATTACCTGATCGGACATTTTAGGTCATTACTTTTTTTTTTTTTGTCACCAGTGATGCTTCGTAAGTTTTTTTGTACACCTATACTTGCACACATGTGTAAGTTATGTCTATAATGAAAATTCTTAGGAATAGAATCTTGGCTGAAGAATATTTCTTTGTAGTATATTTATTATTATAATCTTTAGAATAATAGGCTTCTCTTTCAAAGATAACTAAAAGCTTGGAAAGCTTATTGACATTTGGTATTGGCAGAAATAGTCTGGCAAAGCACAGTTAAGTCCTCACTTAATGTCTCCCATAGATTCTGTGACTTTAAGTGAAATGATGTGTGATGAAACCAACTTTACAGTTGGCTAATTGATACAAACAAGAGTTAAGTTCCCAGGGCATCTCATCAATGTTTTAACAAAACATTGAATGAAAAGAGGTAATTGGAGTAGCTGTTGTAGTTCTAATGATTTAGCTGAAGCATCGGCAGGAGTCTGTTACATGGAGGGAATTTCAGGGTGGCTTTTTGTCCTTGATTCCTCTTCAGCTCCCTCCCTCAGTGCACCTCACCTTCCTGCCATGGGAGCCACCATTTCCCTCATATCATCCCTATGTAGACATACTCTTCCCCAAATTGCTCTATATTATGAAATCTCCTTTTTCACTATCTAGTGTCCTTTGATTCAAGTGAGGCACTGTTCTGATTGTCAGAGCAAAGAAAGTCCACCTTGTGTGACCCTACAGAGCAGCATTTTCAGAGTCTCCTTGAACTCCACAAAATAATTTGTAGAGAGTGATATTTCACTATCCTAAAGAAGTGAAAACCCTGTACTTGAGTGTGATATTTACTCTTTTCTCTCTCATTCTCTCCTAATCCTAATGCATCTCCACAAAGTTTTTTTGGATATAGCTAATGACCACTAGAAATATTCCTAGTTGTTTAACCCACAAATAGGAGAGCACTCTGTATTTCTCTGCTCAGGGTGCTCTGATCCATTGAGGGTGTGATTAAAATTTTCTTACAATTGACTAGGAAAAAGTTTTTCAATCATACATTTGTACAGTTAAAGAAAAAGCGTTCCTGTCTCTTTTCTGTACATTTTTTCATAGTACCTTTCACTATGAAAAAGTTTTAGACTGAATTCCAAAATTTAGGGAATATTAAAAATAAGTTAATAAAAATAATTAGAGAATATATATATGAAAGCATACTATGCAAATCGACCAGACAGTGGAAAGATCGGTCGGCTATGATGTGCACTGACCACCGGGTGGCAGATGCTCAATGCAGGAGCTGGCCCCAGCCCACAGGCCCCAATCGCCTGATTAGCCGATTGGGGCCTACCTACCAACCTCTTGGTCCCTCCCCCTGGCCGGCAGGCTCTGATTGCCCGATGGGGAATGGGGAACTGGGGTGGGTGGCAGTGCATCTTCAGGAGCCCTGATCATCCTGCCGGTCGCCCCACACCCAGAGGGCGACTGGTGGCAGCAGGGGGCGGGGCCAGCGAGTGGCCAACCTCTCGGTCCCTCCCCCTGGCCAGCAGGCTCCAATCGCCTGATAGGGAACCAGGAACTGGGGGTGGGTGGCGGCTGACGCAGGTGGCGCCAGGGCCCCAATAGCCCCACCAGTCGCCCCACACACGGGGCGACTGTGGCAGCAGGGGATGGGGCCAGCTGCCCACAGCCAGGGAATATTGGCCCTGATCACAGACCAGGCCTAGGGACCCTACCTGTGCACGAATTTCATGCACTGGGCCTCTAATATTAAAAATAAATTAATAAAAATAATTAGAGGATAAGGGTAAGAGATCCTTATTTTTTATAGCTGTATAGTATTCCATTGTGTAAATGTCCCACATCTTTTAAACAATATATTTTTATAGATTTCAGAGAGGAAGAGAGAGGGAGATAGAGATAGAAACATCAGTCATAAGAGAGAATCATTGATTGGCTGCTTCTTGCATGCCCCCTTACTGAGGATTGAGCCCACAACCTGGGCATGTGCCCTGACCGGGAATGGAATTGTGATCTCCTAGTTCATGGGTCGATGCTCAACCTCCAAGCTGTACCATCTGGGCCTTTTCATTTTGATTATGGTTTATTTTGCTGTGCAGAAGCTTTTTTAGTTTGATATAGTCCCATTCGTTTATTTTTTCCTTTGTTTCCCTTGCCCTAGGACAGTGGTCAGCAAACTCATTAGTCAACAGAGCCAAATATCAACAGTATAATGATTGAAATTTCTTTTGAGAGCCAAATTTTTTAAACTTAAACTATATAGGTAGGTACATTGTTATTAACTTAATTAGGGTACTCCTAAGGCTTAGGAAGAGCCACACTCAAGGGGCCAAAGAGCCGCATGTGGCTCACAAGCCGCAGTTTGCCGACCACGGCCCTAGGAGATGTATTGGCAAACATATTGCTACTAGAGATGTCTGAGACTTTGCTGCCTATGGTTTCTTCTAGGTTTTTTCTTTTTAAATATATATATTTTTTATTGATTTCAGAGAGGAAGGGAAAGGGAGAGAGAGATTGAAACATCAATGATGAGAGAGAATCCTTGATCGGCTGCTTTCTGCACATCCCAAATGGGCATCAAGCCTGCAACCTGGCATGTTTCCTGACCAGGAATTGAATCATGACCTCTTGGTTCACAGTTCAGTGCTCAACCACTGAGCCACTGCAGCCGGGCTCTTCTAGGATTTTTATGGTTTCACAACTTACACTTAAGTCTTTTATCCATTTTGACTTTATCCTTGTGTATGGTGTAAGTTGGTGGTACATTTACACAATGAAATACTGTATTAAAGTATGGAGCTGTAATAAAGAAGGATCTTACCCTTTGAGACAGCATGGAGGGACCTGAAGAGTATTATGCCAAGTGAAATAAGCCAGTCAGAGAAAGACAAATATCACATGATCTCATTTATTAGTATAGGAGGAATCTAATGAACAAAATAAACTGACGAGCAAAATAGATTCAGAGGTATGGAAGCATGCAAAAGACTAATGAATCTCAGAGAAAGGCGGGGGAGGGGAAGCGATTAACCAATGAACTTGTGTGCATATATGCATAACCCGTGGTCACAGACAATAGTGTGGTGAAGGCCTGGGTATAGAGGGTGGGAGCAGGGTGGAGGAGATCAGTGGGGGAAGAAAAGGGAACATCTGCAATACTTTCAACAATAAACATAAAATTGCCAGAAAAAGAGCAAACATGATAAGAGACCACCATGAAGTATGACTCAGCTCTATCAAATGTTAGTATTTCACCATATTTGCTTTATTCCTTTAAAAGCATAAAGTATTACAGTTGAGCCTGGTGAACCTCCCTAACCCCATCACCTTGTTCATCACTCCTAGGCAGGTTTTTATATTTTATTTATTTTTTATTTTTATTTTTTTAAAATTAAATCTTTATTGTTCTGATTATTACAGTTGTTCCTCTTCCCCCCCCCCCCCATAGCTCCCCTCCACCCAGTTCCCACCCCACCCTCAGCCCTTACCCCCCCCAACTGTCCTCATCCATAGGTGAATGATTTTTGTCCAGTCTCTTCCCGCACCCCCCCACACCCCTTTCCCCCTGAGAATAGTCAGTCCACTCCCTTTCTATGCCTCTGATTCTATTATATTCACCAGTTTATTCTGTTCATCAGATTATTTATTCACTTGATTTTTAGATTCACTTGTTGATAGTTGTGTATTTGTTGTTCATAATTTGTATCTTTACCTTTTTCTTCTTCTTCCTCTTCTGAAAGGATACCTTTCAGCATTTCATATAATACTGGTTTGGTGGTGATGAACTCCTTTAGCTTTTTCTTATCTGTGAAGCTCTTTATCTGACCTTCAATTCTGAATGATAGCTTTGCTGGATAAAGTAATCTTGGTTGTGGGTTCTTGGTATTCATCACTTTGAATATTTCTTGCCACTCCCTTCTGGCCTGCATAGTTTCTGTTGAGAAATCAGCTGACCGTCGTATGGGTACTCCCTTGTAGGTAACTGATTTTCTTTTTCTTGCTGCTTTTAAGATTCTCTCTTTGTCTTTTGCTCTTGGCATTTTAATTATGATGTGTCTTGGTATGGTCCTCTTTGGATTCCTTTTGTTTGGGGTTCTCTGTGCATCCAGGACTTGTAAGTCTATTTCTTTCACCAGGTAGGGGAAGTTTTCTGTCATTATTTCTTCAAATAGGTTTTCAATATCTTGCTCTCTCTCTTCTTCTGCCACCCCCATAATTCGGATGTTGGTATGCTTGAAGGTGTCCCAGAGGCTCCTTACACTATCTTTGTATTTTTGGATTCTTTTTTCTTTTTGTTTTTCTGGTTGGGTGTTTTTTGCTTCTTCGTATTTCAAATTTTTGACTTGATTCTTGCAATCCTCTAGTCTGCTGTTGGAACTCTGTATAATACTCTTTATTTCAGTCAGTGTGTGCTTAATTTCTAGTTGGTCCTTTTTCATGTCCTTGAGGGTCTCACTGGACTTATTGAGGGTCTTACTAAATTTATTGGCGGTTTCTAGAAAATTCTTTAAAAGCCTTAAAACCGTGGTTTTGAACTCTATATCCAGTAATTTTCTTTCCTCCATTTCTGTCATTTGTGACCTGTATCTTTGTCTCCGCATTTTGGCTGCTTTCCTGTGTTGATAGAGTGGTTTTCTGTGCTAGGTGTCCTATAGGGCCCAGTGGCTCAGCCTCCCCAATTACCTGAGGTGGACACTCTTGGTGCACCCCTTTGTGGGCTTTGTGCACAGTCTTGTTGTAGTTAAGCCTTGATTGTAGTTGGTATCACTGGGAGGAATTGACCTCCAGGCCAATTGGCTGCAAGATTCAGCTGTGTCTATGGTGGGAGAACTTCTGTGCTGGAGATACCCTTATGGGGCAAGACTTATTTCAGTGGGGCTTTGGTGCTCACTGAGTCTGCCCCCTGAGTGTGTCCCTTATGGATCTGAAGAGTTGTAATCTGGATGGTCCCACTCTGACCACTGGGTACACTGGCTCTTGGATCTCTAAGGAGGTGCTAATTTAGCCTCTGCCTGAGGCTACCCAGCAGGAGCTATGGAGAGATCTGCAGATTCCTCTTCTTTGTTTGGGGTTTGGAGGTGCCCAGATGAGGCCCAGCTATGAAGCAATGCAAGCTGCTGTGGGGCCTTGGGTCTTCTTTTGGATGTTCTGGGTCTCTTGACCCAGCTGCAGTTTGTTAGGTAATTTTCAGATTGCCAAGGGCCAGGCCTTTCATATGCAAAAGCCTCTGTGCACAGCTTGGGTGGGGCGGGGTCTTAGGGAATCTACAGGGCAGAGCAAACAACTATGGCTGCTCCTCAGTCCTACCCTAAGAGGCCCCGTGTCTCAGTGTCCCGGTAATCGCTGCAAGCACCTCTGAGAGAAAGCCACCCTCACATTCTGCCCGATGCCAGACAGTCCAGTTTCTCCCTGTATGAGTCTGGGTCCCTAGAGACTCGCCCGGAACTGGAGTTCAGAGCAGTTGGGAGCTTGAGACTCCCTCCGGTTGAAAAAGACAACCACGTCCTCAGTTGCCATCCTGTTCCACATGCGCCTCCATACCTCTGCACTTTACTTCCGCACCTCCTCTGAGTCTCAGTGTGCTTTTCTCTTTCCTTCTAGTTGTAGAAGTTCCACTAAGCTAGCCTTCCTGTGGTTTTGGATGATGTCTGTTTTGTCTTTTAGTTGTAGTTTTGAAGTGGTTGTGCGAGGCAGCAATTTCCGATGTTTACCTATGCCGCCATCTTGGTTTCTCCAGGTTTTTATATTTTAATAGCACATGTGTGTCTCCATAAATAATGAATACTCTTGTTTTGCAGATTAAACTTAAAATTCATGATATAATTTTGCTTGTATCTATGTTGGGGGTCCCAAAGACAACCACCCCCCAGGTTTGGCGGTTCCACAGGAGGATTCACAGCACTTGACATACAGTGGTACTCACAGCTCTGATTCATTATAGTGAAGGGTACAGAGCAGAATCAGCAACAGAAAAAGGCTTCTGGGGAAAATCAGAGGGAAGCCAGGTACAAGCTTCCAAAATCCCCTTCCAGTGGAGTCACACATACACACACAATAAAAACATTAGAGAATAAAAGGGGGAAATGCTAAAAATTCAGTAATTCATAGTTTTCATTTTACAACAAATTTGTGTTTATTATTTGAGTATGAATTCTTGTTGGCATACATTCCCCCACTATTATTATTATCATTTTCAAATCCACGTTACATAGCAATGACATATGAGGCCTCAGTAGCTTTTCCCTTCATTTTGTGCATGTTTTTTTGGTTGCATAATTTCAACAGCTCTCCCTCAGGTTGTCAGTAAGTTGTTTGTGTGATTGGGCAGGCCACCTTGACTTAAGCCAGCCCTTCACCGAGGCGAGGAAGATAGCCAGTTTCCCCTTGTTTTTCCTTCAGACATCCCTGTCCCAGTGATTGTGAGACCAGAGTGTAAAGCAGAATTACTCAGTGAACGATAATCTGTTCAAGTATTCATTTTGATAAATCTGTTTTATGTAATACTTATCATTCCTACTCAGGATAATTCTGTGGGGTAGGTTTTAAGTAATTCTAGTCTTTCTTTTTATTTACTATTTAGGGTATAGTAAATCTTGGAATCCTCCATATTAAAAAAGATCAATTTATTGGTTCAGATGATGCAGTACTGATTTATTATTTTTTTTATAGTTTTTTTTAAATAGTTTTATTTGCCATAGGTTGGCAAAATTAGAACTTAAGAACAGAAGCCCTGCCGAAACCGGTTTGGCTCAGTGGATCGAGCGTCGGCCTGCAGACTGAAAGAACAGAAGCCCAGAGCTGAGGAGATGGAAGAGGGCATGGGTTAGGCATGGACCTGGCCAAGGTGTCAGCTCTTCAACAGAAAAGCATGATGGTGGTCCTAAACTAGTTTGTGGTGCACGCCGGACAGTTCCTCAGTCACTTTTCTACAGTTTGTGCAGAGAAACTGGCAGACCTTCTTCTTCGTGTCCAACAAATTGAAACAACTCTTAACATTTTAGATGCAAAGTTGTCATCTAAACCAGGCCTAAATGATGTCACATTGAAGTCTCCCTGTGTAACCAGTATCACAAGTGAAATCACTTTCTGAACTGCTTTAGAGCAACCTCAGCCAAATGGTGTACCAGACTCTGGACCACAGTAAAGTGAAATAATATTAGAAAATAGCTTTTACTGTAGCTAAGGACCCAAAGTATGGCAGATATTGCAAAATGGTTCAAGTGGGTGTTCCAGTGATGATAGTAAGAAACAAAATGGTATGGGAAGGACTAGCCCCAGATCTTCTTAAGGCCAGATCGCCAGTACCTGGTGGCGAAGGTGAAAAAAAATAAGAGAGTTCAGATAGTGAATCTTCCTTTAGTGACTAAGCTTAATTTTGATATCAATTACATATAAGTGTGTGTTTATTTACATTCTATCAGTAAGAGAGCCTGAACTTGACCTCTTAGTTATAAATACATCAAATGGCCAAATATCCACCATCAAACTTTGTTTAAAAAAAAAAAAGGCATTTATAACCTGGCAGTGTATGTCTTGTTACCAAAATAAAGGGCTCTGAAATGAGAAATAAAATAACCTAAAGAATGCAATTAGTGCTACCAATACTAAGATGGACTATTGCAGGGATGCAGTGAGCATCTCTCTATATAAAACCCTAATATGCAAATAAACCGAATGGCGGAACAACCAAACAACCGGTCGCTATGACGTGCGCTGACCACCAGGGGAGTGTGCAGAACATGGCGGGCGTCAGCTGTGGCAGGATGGTCGTGCAGGTGAGCGGGGGCGCAGACCAAGGCGGGGCACTGGTTGCTGTCATCGGGGCAAGCCTCTGGTGGTTACTGAAAATTCTTTGCTCCTGCACGCCATGGTCCCACCTAGTGCTCGCACCTGCTGCTGGCGCCGGCCCCGCTCGCACCTGCTGCCAGCACTAGAGCTGCTGCTCGCACCTACTGCCGGCACTGGCCCCACTCATGCCTGCAGCCAGCGCTGGAGTCGCAACTTGCACCCACTACCAGCACCCAGCGCCAGTCCCAATCGCTCAGTGCCGTCAGCGGGTGCGAGTGGCGGCTGCCAGCCCTGATCACCCCTGAGGGCTTCTCCACCTTCCCCTGCTCCTGAGGGGTGATCGGGGCAGCAGCTGCCACTTGCACCCACTTACAGCGCCGGCCCTGCTCACACCTGCTGCTGGTGCCAGCCCCAGTAGCTCCGCGCCCTCAGCAGGTGCGAGCACTAGGTGGGACCATGGCGTGCAGCGGGAGGGGCCCGGCAGGGGTGCGGAGGATGGGCCAAGACCCGCCCCTGTGCCCACCACAGCCTTGCGGCCCACAGTTCTTTCAAGGTGAACGAATTCATGCACTGGACCCCTAGTTTAATATAATTTAATATAAAGTCAATATGAAGTAGGTTAGTGATAAAAAAAAAAGAGACTTTTCTTGGAGCAATGGGTGCACAATGCACTGTGCAGATGATGTTTTGTCGAGTCATACATTTGAAATCTGTATGAATTGTGAATCAGTGTCATTGCAGTAAATGCAATTAAAAATAACAAACTCAATGCTCCCCCCCCCCCCCAAAAGAACAAAAGCCCAGTGGTTTTAGGCAATTTCTGTCTCACCTAAATATCTATTGCCACTAATTCAGTGCTTTCCAAATGGTAATTTACTGGGCTCTTTTCTTCCCTCCTTCCTTTCCATAGCAAATTACTCTTCAAGGAAAAAGGCAAAGAAATACAGCCCTTGAGCCATAGATACATTTAGCAAGATTTTCAGAATTTGTATGATTTATCTGAGGCATCTTGGCTGGTTGTAGAAATGTTCTCAAGAGTAAAAAGAATTTATTTGAGACATTGTGACATTTTCTTAATCCAAGGAGATTACAATACAATTGAAGATAATTCACTATGAGTGGACATAGCAGAACTATCTCTATTTAATAATGGGGAGGTGATGCCTGGAACAATCAAATAGGCACAATTACTTAGTTCACTTTGTGTAACTGTTGCACAGATTTATTATTTTTCCTCTTTCTGATTAACCCAGAACTCAAGTCTGGCCCTATAGTGTAGGCTTCAGAGAAGTCAGGGCCCTTGTCTTTATAGGCTCCTTTTCTCTTTTACATTTTACTGGATAATCTCACGAGCATTCCCTTTAAAGTTTTAAAATCCTACTCTTAAACTCCCCATTCCATTTTTGGCTGGTAGCTCCACTCAGCAGTTCAGGACATTCACCCTTGCCAGCATTTTTTTGTTTGTTTGTTTGTTTTTTACCAAAAATAAATCATTAAAATCTTTAAAGAAATGCAAATGAGTAGAGACTTTTTTTTAGGAAACACGGAATGAATTTGCAGCTGTTAGGTGAGTGGGAGTTTCACCCCAACATGGATTTATTGTCAGATTATTCACTTTCAATGTTACCTAAATAGGTGCAAATTTCAATTAGTCCTAAGTGTCCATTAAGTTTCCTCTATTAAGAGATGCTTTTGCCAACTTGGAAAAAAAATCATCTTTTAATGCTTTTGTTTGAGATTGGATGTAGACATATATTTCTTGTATTTTTACACATTGAAGAAAACAGTGGCTGAGAGCAGTTTGGTAGAAAATGGAAGGCCTTGATGGGAAAACTAAAAGCATGAGAATTGAGGCCAGCTTCCTGGTTTTATGACGCAGGCTTGAATAGTTTCAGACGTTTAATATCTCACAGAAAGCTTACTAAATTTATAAGTCCTCCGGTGGTTCCATTGTTTTTCAGTCTCATCTCTCTTCCTTGCAGATAAGGATGAGATCTCTCAGTAATTACAGTTTATGCAGGGAATGCCTTGCTTCAGAACATTTCAAGTGTAATCGGCCCTCGTTTACTGGAGTCTTTGAGTAAAACCACAGAATAAAGTCTGGACTCATAGATTCAGAATTGTAGAACTGGAATTGATTTTCAGATGATCAAATCTAAATAGGATTATACTTTGGAATTTTCTGTTACAGCCTGGTATAGAACTGTGCAGATCATAAGAGTTTGATAATTATTTGATAACTATAACCAATATATAACTTAAGTCACAAAAGGTAGAGGTTAATTTTGAAAGTGCTGGAAATATTGAGCTCTACTGTCTTGTTTAAGATGTGGTCACTGTTAGTGGTCAGTACCTTTCTGGAATTGTAAAACCAAAACTAAAAATGGACTAGGAACTAGCTTAGGAAAGTATAGACCAGAAGGCCAAAAGTTAAATAAATGGCCAAAAGTTAAATAAATGGCCAGAAGTTAAATAAATGGCAAAAGTTTGAATAAATAGGTGGTGGGGATAGAGGCTGTGCATATTGGTGCAGATATAGTGAAGTCAAAATAGCTGTGCAGCTCAGCAAGCATGGCTCAGTGGTTGAATGTTGACCTATGAACCAAGAGGTCACAGTTAGATTCCCTGTTGAGGCACATGCCTGGGTTGTGGGCTCAATCCCCATTAGGTGCGCAGGAGGCAGCCCATCAATGATTCTCTCTCATCATTGATATTTCTATCTCTCCTCTCACTTCCTCTCTGAAATAAATATAAAATAGCTGTGCATTAGAGTCAGTTCCATGTTGATATTGTGAGTGAAGTAGTAAATCTCCAATGAAGATACTGTCATTAAAAAATTTAACTGCCCTGCCTGTGTGTTTCAGCAGTTAGAGCAGGGGTCCTCAAACTTTTTAAACAGGGGGCCAGTTCACTGTCCCTCAGACCGTTGGAGGGCCGGACTATAGTTTAAAAAAAACAACTATGAACAAATTCCTATGCACACTGCACATATCTTATTTTGAAGTAAAAAAACAAAACGGGAACAAATACAATATTTGTATTTGCATGTGGCCCGCGGGCCGTAGTTTGAGGACCCCTGGGTTAGAGCATCATCCCCTGGACTGGAGGGTCTCTGGTTCCATTGATGTTTCTCTGTCACATTGATGTGTCTCTCTCTCTTCTCTCTCTCTCTCTCTCTCTCTCTCTCTCTCTCTCTCTCTCTCTCTCTCTCCTCTTTTTGTCATTAATAATAATAAAAAAATCCTCATATGAGGATTAAAAACAACAAACAAGAACAAAAAACAAAACTTCAACCACTTTCCAGTATATTTTATTTAAATTGATTGATCCATTGTTACGTACTTGTTTAGTTATTTTTTAGGGTAAATTCCTACAAGTTAAATCGTTGGTTCAAATGATATAACCACATTTAGAATTTAAGGTGTATGGTCATGTGGTTTCTTTTTACTTTTTTTTTTTAATCCTCACCTGAGGATATTTTTTCATTGATTTTTAGAGAGAGTGAAAGAGAGAGGGAAAGACAGAGAGAAATATTGATGTGAGAGAGACACATCGATTAGTTACTTCTTGCATGAGCCCCGACCTGGGCCCGGGCTGGGAGGAGCCTGCAACCTAGATTTGTGTCCTTGACTGAAATCAAACTCAGGAGGACCCTTCCGTCTGTAGGCCAATGCTCTATCCACTGAGTTAAACCAGCTAGAGCTGTTTGTTTGTTTTTTTAAATTAAAAAATCTTGTTTAAGTAGATAATGGGTGTTTCTTTTCATTTTGAAATTCCTTATTTATTAGGAAAAAAAATATAAACCAAAACTCATAAAAAAAGAGACTAGATATGATACAGAGTGGGGTGAATGGGCTAAGGGTAAGGTCAGAAGGTATAAACTTGCAGCTAAAGGATACCTAAGTACTGGGGATGTAATGTATAGCATGATGAGTACAGTGAACTGTATAAATTTTATTTTATTCTTTTGCTTTCTCTTTTTGTATTCATATGAGATGATGGATGCTAACTGAATTTATAGCAGTAATCATTTCACAATATATGTAAGTCAAACCATTACACTATACATTTTAAACTTATACAGTGATGGATATCAGTTATATTTCAAAACTGGGGGAAGATTTTTTTAGAGCTTTTAACGCTTCCAACTGAAGTTGAAAATTACTTTTGTTAGCATGACTTTAATTTCCCTTTTTAAAGTGAAGTTATGGCACCCTCTACTGATTTGGAAAGGAATTGCTGAAAAGTAATATACAGGTATGAATAAGACTGTATCAGTGCATAACTGAGGCTTTCTTGTTATTCATGTGATGGTCCTGTTTGCTTGTACTTCTCATTAGGCAGTGGGATGACAGACATGCACTTCAACCCATATTGGAAGCAGGCAGAGGAACTAGAGTGAGCAAATACACAGAGGCATGAAATAACAGTGTGTTAAGGGCTTTGCAGGAAGTTTTATAGAAAATTTGAGGGACAGTGTTGGTGTGATTTTTGCCATAAAAGACACTGGAGAGGTGCCCTGGCCTGTGTGGCTCAGTTTTCCCGTACACTGAAATGCCTCGGGCTCGATTCATGGTCAGGGTCCATACCCACGCTGTGGATTCAATCCCCAGTTGGAGCGCTTTTGGGAGGCAACCAGTTGATGTTTCTCTCTCACACTGATGTCTCCCCTCCCCTCTCCTCTCTCTAAAATCAGTTAAAAAAACAACAACAAAACAGTGGAGAGGATAGAGGGCATGAGTGATTTTAAGGAATTTTCACTTTATTATGAGAGCGCTGAGTCATCTTATAGCTTTACTAGAGGCCCGGTGCACGAATTCATGCAACAGTGGGTCCCTCAGCCTGGCCTGTGGGATGGAGCCGAAACCAGCTCTCTGACATCCCCCGAGAGGTCCTGGATTGCAAGAGGGCACGGGCTAGGCCGAGGGACCCCACTGGTGCACAGTTGGGGCTGGGGAGGGACGCAGGAGGTTGACCAGCTGGGGTGGGACCGTGGGAGGGCTCCAGGGTGTGTCCAGCCTGTCTCGCTCAGTCCCAATTGGCTGGACCCCAGCAGCAAGCTAACCTACCGGTCAGACCCTCTGCCCCCTGATGGTCAGTGTATGTCATAGTGACAGGTCAACCAGTTGACTCTCTGCCCCCTGGTGGTCAGTGCACATCATAGTGAGCAGTTGAGTGGCCTTAGCATATCATTAGCATATACCAGGGGTGGGCAAACTTTTTGACTCAAGGGCCACAGTGGGTTCTTAAACTGGACCGGAGGGCCGGAACAAAAGCATGGCTGGAGTGTTTGTGTGAACTAATATAAATTCAAAGTAAACATCATTACATAAAAAGTCTTTTTTTTTTTTTTTTTTTTTTTTTAGTTTTATTCATTTCAAATGGGCCGGATCTGGCCCGCAGGCCGTAGTTTGCCCACGGCTGGCATATACACTTTGATTGGTTGAATGGCTGAACGGCCGATTGGTCAATCAGACACTTAGCATATTAGGCTTTTATTATATAGGATTTAAAGTAGTAATGTGGTCATTTAAGTAGCTTAGAAAGAGGATTCCGGCAGCAGTGTGTAGGAGGGGTTGGAGGTAGGGACAGACCAATTTGACGGTCAGGGCATTTGCTGGGTGGTTGATGAGGATCCCAAAGAGACACATAGCTCTTAGGTAGGAGAGACTGGGAGACATGGAAGTTCTTTTCAAAAAAGTTACCACAAAAAATTTCAAATAGAGTAGTACAATGAGCCATATATGCCCACCTTAGTTTCAACAATTGGTAACCTTTTGCCATATGTGATATATATCAAATCTACCTGCCTACCTATGGAGTATTTTAGAATAAGTTGCAGGTATCATTACTCTGCATCTCTAATTACTTCAGCAAGCATCTCTCCAAAATAAGGATGTCAGAGGAGAGATGTTCCAGGAGATAAAATTAGGAAAGTTAGGTTTCAGAATTAAAGATAATGGGTTATTTTATAGCCAATAAGAGGACCCACACTGGCACAAATTCTTGGTTTACTATTAGTAATTTGAGATTATATAGTGTTTTTCTCCTGTCCTGAGAGTTTCAGAGATGGATATATGGTGAGTGCTATTATGTTTTTAATATAAACTTTAAGAAATTTCAAAAACATTTGTAATCAGAAAAAAAATGTTAAATACACACAATGGTTAAAGAGAATAGTGTTCTTGTCTGAGGTAGTGGCCTGCCAGGCTTCTCCACAGAGGAGAGATGAGCAATTACAGAGGAGCTGACCAGCCTTCTCCCAAAAGAAGGAAGAGGGGCCAAGCCCTTGGATCATGCCACAGGCCCAGGTTGGCAGAAGTTAGTGTGAGAAAGCAGCTGTGCAACAGCACCAGTGTGATCCACCCCATGGTTCATGGAGAGAGTGAGCATCAGCAAGCCAACTGGCACTAGTAGGGTCTACTTACCAGGGGGGTGAAGGGTACTGGTGGGGAGAGCCTGAAGCTGGAAATGCCAAAGGGCATTGGGCATAGAATGCTCACCTTTTAATATCTTTAATTAGTAGGGAATTTGCTTACTATACCTTTAGTCTAATAAGTATTTTATGTCATCCTATCTAATAAAAGAGCAATATGCAAATTATCCATCACTCCACAACAAATATGGTGGCGCCCACAGCCAATAAGGAGGGAATATGCAAATTGACTGTTACTCCTTGACAAAGATAGCTGTGGCTGGGCCAGGATGCTCACATTCCATCCTGACGCAGGCGTTCTGCCCAGCCCGCCCGCGGAGGGCCTGCTTCGTGGCAGCGGCCGCTGGGACGGAGGAGCAGAGACACAGCCCGCAGGGGGGCCCGGCACCCAGCAGCCCTATGCCCCATGGCTGTGGCAATGCTGGGGTTGGAGGAGCAGAGATATAAAGCCGCAGGGGGGCCCGGCACCCATCAGCTACGAGCCCCGTGGCCGTGGCGGCATTGGGGCTGCTGGAGCCAGAGGTGCAGAGACACCTTTCTATAAGCACAGGGTATGTTATGACCACTCCCAGGAAGGTCTGGTCAGAATACTGTCTCCAGAGAATAATGCTACTGTGGCAAATCATCTAAGAGAGGAAACAAGCTTTTGTTGGGTTTATTCTGAAGGTCAGAGAACAGGCCACCCCAACATATGCCGTGTTGTTATATTGATGATCTTGAGCTGCAGATGCTTGAAAAACAGCAAATGCAAGGAGAGGCTTTCCCTAAAGTCTCCTGATCTGCCTACAATCAGACCCCCCAAAAGGAGCTTAAATGTCATAGGTCCTGATGGGAAAAGTGTCATCAGCCAGCGAAGACTAACTCCTGTCACAGGACAGGAGACTAGAAGTTGACATCACACCCAAACTTTGTTACCCCCATTCATCTTTCCTAAAAATCATTTACTCTCCTCTAAGAGGCCTCCATCCCCTATCCCCTTTCCCTAGGAAGAAGGTATTTAAATCTGGATTCTAAGCCACCTTGGGGAGTTATTCATTTTTCCCTGGGATCTCCCACATATACACGAGGTACACATGTTAATGCACTTTAGTTTTTCTCTTGGTAATCTGTCTTTCATTATAAGGGCCTCTGCTAAGAACTCAGAAGGGTAGAGGAAAACTATTTCTCCTCCTCCATAATTCTATCTCAGGAAATCAAGTCCCGGGCTGAACAGTGAGGTTGGCTCAAGTGCCAAGCAGTGCTGGCTGAGGGGAGGGAAGCTTCTAGGGGGAAATCAACGATATTGGCATCAAAGTAGGACAGAGGGCACACACATGGTTGCTGGAGGTAGTTTAAAGTGGTTCAACATTTTTGGAAGATGATTTGGCAAAATTGATAGAAAAGTTTAAGGTACATCCAAGAGTCTTCTAGGAATCTCATCTGCTGAGATAAAGCATGAGAGCATAAGCCCTGGTCAGAACCCAGGATGCTACTGCGGGCTCCCCTTCCATGATAGGAAAACCTGCTAACAACCTGCATTTTTAGGCAAGGTGGCATCTATACTAATAAAAAGGTAATATGCTAATTAGACTGAACATCTTCCAGATGACCTTCCAGACAAAGCCATGGTGGTGGGGCTGAGGCAGAGGTGGTTAGAGGTGATCAGGCAGGCAGGGGAGAGCAGTTAGGAGGATCAGGCTGGCAGGGGAGAGCAGTTAGGGGAATCAGACCATCAGGGGAGAACAGTTAGGGGGATCAGGCCAGCAGGGGAGAGCAGTTAGGGTGATCAGGCCAGCAGGCAGGTGAGCGATTAGGGGGATCAGGCCGGCAGGCAGGTGAGCGGTTAGGAGCCAGCAGTCCTGAGGGGTCCCATTTTGGAGAGGGTGCAGGCCGGGCTGAGGGAACCCCCCTCCTGTGCATGAATTTCATGCACCGGGCCTCTAGTCTATAATAAAAGGGTAATATGCTAATTAGACCAGACATCTCCCGGATGACCTTCTGGACGTCCTTCTGGACAAAGCCATGGTGGCGGGGCAAAGGCAGAGGCAGTTAGGGGAATCAGGCTGGCAGGGGAGAGCAGTTAGGAGGATCAGGCCGGCAGGTAGGTGAGTGGTTGGGAGCCAGTGATCCTGGATTGCAAGAGGGATGTCCAACTGCTGGTTTAGGCCCCATCCTGCTATGATGTGCAATGACCACCAGATGGCATACACTTAATGCAAGAGCTGTCCCCCAGTGCTCAGTGTGCTCCCACAAGGGAAGCGCCCCTCAGCCAGAAGCCAGGCTCATGGCTGGCGTGTGCAGTGGTGGTGGCGGAAGCCTCTTTTCTGTGGCAGTTGGACATCCCCCGAGGGGTCCTGAATTGGAGAGGGTGCAGGCCGGGCTGAGGGACCCCTGCCCCCACACGAATTTCATGCACTGGGTCTCTAGTGATCAGTAAGATTAGTAACTCTTCCTCCTTTGGGAGGATAATATTATCATAGCTGAAATTAGTGGAGATTCCATTGGTCATTCATTCAACAAGTACTTATGGAGCCACTTGTTATTATGGCACACTATTCTAAGACACTAGAAATTCAACAGTGATCAACACAAAAGTCCCTGCCCTTGTGTGTCTTATATTCAAGTAGGAAAGACACTACACAAGATAAGTGAAATATATGTAGCATATTAGATTGTGATAAGCATTACGAAGAAACATTAAGTGAAGGTGGGGTATGTGTGTGTGGAGGGAGGCCAAGGACTCAATTAAGATGCCATTTGGGGAAAGACCCATGAAACCTGAACCGCCCTAGCTGTGTTGATGTGTACAGAGTTTGCATCATTTGCCATTTCTTGTGTGGGTCTGTCTCCTCTCACGAATGTATGAATATGGCCCTGGCCGGTGTGATTCAGGTGGTTGGCTCCCATACACTAAAAAAGGTGGCAGGTTTGATTTCAGGCACATAGCCAGGTTGTGGGTTCCATCTCCAGTCAAGGCACTTACAGGAGGCAACCTATCAGTGTTTCTCTCTCACATCGATGTTTTTGTTTCTCTCTCTCTCCCCCCAGTTCTCCATTTATTCTAGGTTTTCCAACTTGTTGGTTGTCTGTTATAATTCTTGTTATTTCTGTGGCATCGGGTACAGTCTTTTCTTTACTTCTAATTGTAGTTATTTGAATATTCTATCTTTTTTTCTAAGGGTTTGTCAATTATGTTGATCTTTTGGGGAAAAATCTTTTAATTTTATTATTTTTAAATTCTCTATTTTGTTTATGTCTGCTCTAATCTTTATTACAGTGGAACCTTGGTTCTCAAATTTAATTCACTTTGGAACGCTTTGAGAAGTGATTTGTTTGAAGACCGAATCATTTTTCCCCATTAGAAATAATGTAAATTGAATTAATCCATTCCCTATCCCCAAATGATTCCCTGTTTAAACCTTGCTTATATACAGTACATGTCTAATGTACTGTTTAATCTATAAACACTTCTTAAATTTATCAAACATTAAATGAACTTTTAATAAACCACTGCCTCCTAAATGCTATCACTGGCTAATTGCTTTTCAGCTAACTGCTTTTTGTTTATCCAGTCAACAACAGTTTTTCTACCTATTCAACTGCTTGTGATTGTTATTTTGTGGGCACTTTATATCCTTAGCAATATTAGCACTCTTGATGGTCTTTATATGTTTTAAAGTTGTACTAACCATTGATTTCAGCCAGCAACAAAAGGATTCTCTCCTTTGTTTGTTGCCTGAGAGATGCTTTTTGTCATGCTGACGGATCAGCATGAAAGGGTTGTCTGGTCGAAAACTGAAGTATTAGTTGACAACCAGGACATTTTTTCCTGTGAACAACTTGATTGAGAACTGAATTGTTTGAGATGGGAGAAGTTCCAGAAAGGACGTTTGACTGTATATCCTTCCTCTTCTAACTTTGTTCTTTTCCATTTCATCAAGTTATAAAGTTGAGCTATTGATTTTAGACTTTTCTTCTTCTTTTTTTTTTTAAATATATTTTATTGATTTTCCACAGAGAGGAAGGGAGAGAGACAGAGAGTCAGAAACATCGATGAGAGAGAAACATAGATCAGCCGCCTCCTGCACACCCCCCAACGAGGATGTGCCCGCAACCCAGGTACATGCCCTTGACCGGAATCGAACCTGGGACTCTTCAGTCCGCAGGCCGACTCTCTATCCACTGAGCCAAACCGGTCTCGGCGACTTTTCTTCTTTTTTAAAAAACTTTTATTTGTGTATTATTTATTAATCATCACCCGAGGATATTTTTTCATTGATTTTTAGAGAGAGTGGGAAAGAGAGAGAAATATCAATGTGAGAGAAACACATGGATTGGTTGCCTCCTGCATGCTTCCTGATCAGGGCCTAGACCAGGAAGGAGCCTGCAACCGAGGTACGTGCCCTTGACTAGAATCAAACCCAGAATCCTTTGGTCTGCAGGCCGATGCTCTACCCACTCAGCCGAACCGGCTGGGCATAAACCTTCCTTCTTTTTTAATGTAAGTGTTCACAGTTTTAAACTTACCTCTTAACATTGTTTCACTGCATCCCATAAGATTTGATATATTTTTTCAGTTTCATTGATTTCATCTTTGGCTCATTAGTTGTTTCAGAGTATATGTTGTTTAATTTCCATGTATTTGTGGATTTTCAGTTTTCCTTTTTTTTTTTTGGTGTGATTTCTAGTTTCATTTTATTAGTGGCTTTATTGCTAAAGGGCTATACTTTTGGTAACTATTATAATTTAATGTTAAATTTAACTCTTTAATAAACTTTATTTTATTTTTATGCATGTTAATTTAAATAAAAAGTGATACATAATTTTAATAAGATTTTCTTTATTGGCTGATTTAATTTTAGGCTTCTCATGACATTTTGAAATTGTTATGATTTAAGGTTGATTCTGTGACATTTTGTTCATAAGATTCAGTAGATTCTGAATTATGTTCTTGAGTTTCTGACATACTCCATAATCCTATATAATAAAGGCATAGTATGCAAATTGTCCCCTCAACCTGGAATTGTCTGGGAGTTTGATCAGGGGGCGGGGCCAGCTGGCCGCGGCAGGCGGCTGGGGCAAGGGAGGGAGGCTCCAGCTGGTGGTGGCAACGGTGGCAGGTGGCTGGGGGAAGGGAGGGAGTATCCAGAAGGCAGCTGCTAGGGACCCTACCAGTGCATGAATTTCGTGTACTGGGCCTCTATATAATAAAAGACTAAGCGACCGTTATGGTGGATCCATCAGAATGACTGGCTGCTATGACGTGCAGTGACCACCAGGGGGCAGACGCTCAATGCAGGAGCTGCCCCCTGGTGGTCAGTGTGCTCCCACAGTGGGAATGCCTCTCAGCCAGAAGCCGGGCTCACAGCTGGTGAGCACAGTGGGGGTGGCAGGAGCCTCTCCTGCCTCCGAGGCAGCACTAAGAAGCAGCTAGCCAAGTGGTAAGGAGTGAGAGGGTGGGCGGTAAGGAGCGAGCGGGTGGGCGGTAAGGAGCGAGCAGGCGGGCAGTTAGGAGCCAGCAGGCGGACAGTAAGGAACGAGCAGGCAGGCAATAAGGAGCGAGCAGGCAGGTGGTAAGGAGCAACCATGCGGGCAGATAGGAGTGAGCAGGCGGGCGGTTAGGTATGAGGGGTCCCGGGTTGTGAGAGGGCGCAGGCTGGGCTGAGATCCCCTTCTCCCCCACACGAATTTCATGCGAGCCTCTAGTTTACTATAACTGTATAGATATAGAACATAGGGGAACAATATCCTTGGCTGCCTTGCAAGATGTGACCATAGGTTTTGGAAATATCTGTAGCTTTTATAGGGCATGGATTTTGTAGAAGTGGTGTAGTTTTAACTGTTAAAAAAATCAATGGATTGAAGGCTGAAAACTAAGGTTTTGGGTCTATCAGAGAAGACATGTGACTAATGTGCAAGCTAGAGGGTATGGATATGAAATGGGTAGTTTTTTTAATTTGTAAATAAACAGGATAAAATAAAACAAGTATATTAAGGGAAATGTTGTGAGAAGGGGGAGCTAATATTTGAGCATCCGGTGTGTTCCCAATGCTTTAGATATATTGTTTCCATCACAAGAAGTACACAAGTCATAGATATTATTTTCATTTGATAACCTGAGAAAACTGAATGAGAAAGGTTAAATAATAGGATTAAGAGGTAGCACTGTGTAGTGTGGTTAGTAGTGTCGGCCTTAGAATCTTACATGCTGATATTAGAATCCCTTCCAACTGTGGGCTTAGGGCAAGTTGCTTAAAATTCAGATTCTTCGTCCTTAAAATGATGATAATAATGATTGCATTATAGGATTATCTTGAGAATTAAATGAAATGATGCATGTTGAGTCTTGGAAATAAATGTTATTTTATTTGGTTTCCTAAGGTTTCATACCTTATAAGTTGTGCATGTAAATGGTAGAATCAGGAGATTGGTCTCCCACCAAAGCCTGTATTCTTTTCAATACAGGACTGTTAAAAATTTGCAAGATTAGAGGAAGTGAGAAGTAGAGAGTGATGAAAATGAGGTTGAAAAGTTTTAATAAAACTGTCATCTGTTGATTGGCTACTCTAGGTTAGCTATTTTACTTATGTCATTGCATTTAATCTCATTTCATTAAATAGCCTGGCTAAGATCATGGAGTCAGTAAGGCGGACCTGGTCTGTCTTTCCAAATGTGTGCTCTTTTCATTAGCCTGGCTGTCTCCCCGTAAGTAAAGTAGTGAGGTTACTCTGACCTTGAAGGGAAAGAGCTCTTGGAAGGTGGAGTTGGTCACATATAGAATTACTTCTGAATAAAGGCCAGTATGTTGTTTTTTGGGACATCTGGTGATACGGGTTTCATCCTCAAGAAAATATAGTGGGAGATGTAAGCCCAATAAAAATAAAAATTACATTGTTGTATCTTAATTATCAAACATGATTACAGCCCCAGCTGAATACTTCAGTTAGTTGGAGTGTCATCCTGTACACAAACCCACCAAAAGGGTTGTGGGTTTGATTCCCAGTCAGGCCACATACCTAGGTTGTGGGTCGATACCAGTTGGGGTACGCAGGGGAGGCAACCAATTGATGTTTCTCTCTCACATCCATGTCTTTCTCCCTTCTTCCTTCGCTCCCTCTGTCCCTTTCTTCTCCCCCTCCACCTCCCTCTCCCTTTTTTCGTTCTTCTCTCTCTAAAATCAATAAACATATCCTCGAGTAAGAATTAAAAAGAAAAAGGATTACAAGATTGTTGTTTTTCCAATAGAGAGGACTTAAGGGAATACTGGTGGAATGCTGGGATGGATCTGGAATTGATAGTTAATCAAAGAAAATATAATGAAGTTATTCCTCCCTGCCCCCAAAATTAGAAGAAAGAGCAGCAAACAACAACAACAGCAAAATACAGCAAAATGACAACAACAACAGAGTGGGTCATTGATGGTTAATGGTGTAATCTTGAAGACTACCCAAGACTGTATAGTAGTGGGTGGTAGAAAATAAACATAATGATAAAGAGGTCATCATCCAAGAAGTGTCCCACGGTGGGAAGGTGGGGATGTATCCAGAACTAGAAGATGCTGCTGGTTTTGCCTGAGGACAATCTGAGAAAAATCACTGGGGTCCCATGCATTAATTGTTGTAGATGGTTTGGATAGTCTGGAATGAGGCCATTGTTGGTGAATGCCAGTTCATTCATTACACCTGTGCTTCCAGACAAAGGGCAATTGAGTGACTGAGTGCCTGTGACATTGTGTGCCTTCCCACAGAGAGTCCTGACCTGGGGGAGCCTTGATGCACTCATGATTACTGTGCCTTTGGGCAAGTGGGCCAGGGCTCCTTGCGGACATTTCTAGCAAACTTAAAGCCTGAGTGTCTCAACCTGGGGATTACAAAGCAGCATTCTCTTACTGCCTCTTTTAAGTTTTGTAGGATTCTTTCAATGGGGTTCTTCTTTTTCATTGCTTTGGTATTTTCATTTCCACTTGTGGAAAGGAGGTAAGTGAGTTTTCTATTACACAATAATTAAACCCTGTTGAGTTTGTAAAATGTGGGATGTTTTCATCACTCATGATATTTTCTTTTTTTGAAAGCTGGGATATTTTTATGTTCGGTTATCTTAACTAGAGCGCCCTAACATGTTGCCAGGTATAAGCTTATTTTTAATTTTCTATGTATAGTGACAGATTCTAAGGTTCTTGGACTAGACAAAATTGAAACTTGATATTGTTTATGATTAGGGACTGCATAGTTTAAAATTACATATAATTTTGCATACATTTCTGGTAATAAAAAATTTTAAAACTTTCCTTGAATATTTAAATATAACCAACAAAAATGTTACTGGAAAATATGCTACTTTTAGATCTATAAATCACTAGCTGATAAGGTATAATGGTATAGAATAGTGGTCAGCATACCTGGCCCTCTACCTGTTTTTGGAAATAAAGTATTAGGATGACATAGTTATACATACTCAGTTATGTATTTTCTCTATTGAAGTAGACAGCATCCACATGAACCACAAAGCCTAGAATGTTTACTATCTGCCTTTTGCAGAAAATGTTTGCCCACCCCTGGCATAGAATAGTTCTCAACTTTTGGGGTCTCTGGACCTTTATGCACTCTTAAAAATTACTGAAGACTCGAAAGAATTTTGTTTATGTGCATTATATTGATATTGAATATGAAATCTGTAAAGTTAAAATTATTTCAATTAATTTAAAAATAATAAAATTAAACTTGTGACATGTTAACATAAATAACATTTTTATGAAAAATAACATTTTTTTCCTAAAACAAAAAAAATTAGTGAGTTGGCAATTTCTCCAATGCCTAGCTTAACTGACAGTAGTAATATTCTTATATCGCTGTATACTTTCAATTTGTTGCTATACGTTTTGGTTGAAGGAAATGAAGAAATCCAACCTCAGGTCTGCAGTTGGAAAAAGGAGAAATATTGTATAGTAAGTGGCTGGTTCAGTTAATTGTAGATATTCTTTGATACAACACCAAAACGGAAATGTGGAATCTGAATATACTGTATATCAATAGATTTATCATATTGGAGGTTTAACATCCATTGGTTTATTTTGTACTTTGAATGAATCTTTTATTCATGCATGATTTTCATGCATTGGAAATTTTGCATGATACATTAATAATTTTGAAATACTGGTTTACTAACCAAATGTTGACATGGTATGCCAAGAACCACATTTATTAATATCACCACTGATCTCAGAAGAGCCTTTGGGAGGCCATTGGAAGTATGCAAAGTGGAACCGGGTTTCAGCATGTTTGCATTCCTCGGTTCACATGGTAGCTTGCAAAGCAAAGACACCTTCTGGATGCAAGTTTTATAAAATTCATTTTTGTTTGAAAGCATATGTTTCATCATTAGCAACACACACCAGTTTTTTTTTTAAGTCCCAGACTTCATTCATTTTCAAGAAAATTTTTGCCAAATTCTCAAGCCTTGTTAATCTGAATAGCCTGAATAATTTGTCTTTTAGTTGTTGATTTCAAGTAAAAATGGTGTTCCATGAAAAATGACTGTTTGAGTTTACAAAAACCCTTGCACACTGGCTTTTCTTTGAGACAGCAATTATTTCATTTATAGCAGCATCACTTTCTCTGTATTGCTCATTTCATCACACAGTATTCAAAAGGTGGATACTCAAAAGCAGTGATATTCAACCTTTTTATCTCATGGCACACAACTAATTACTGCAATTCTCTGGCACACCAAATATATATATATTTTGCCCATCTGACAAAAAAGAGGTATAATTTTGATTCACTGGAAAGCTATGTTGTGTTGGCTGTTGCCAATTTTTAATTTGACAACCTAAGGAAAAGAGGTCAGTGTCCCTGACTAAGTAGTCAGGAATTGCATGTTTTAAAAATTCTTGCAACACACCAGTGTGCCACTGCTCAAGAGTCAGTTCATCTTTCTGGTGGCCTTCCCCTTTGGAGAAGGCTCATAGGCAACATCCATAGCCACCAGCCCCCATGGCATGATCCTAAAGCCCCACTTCCACAAGGACTGGCTCTAGTGCATTGCCATGTGGTTTACCTAGCTGGCATGGAAACCCACAGAAGCAGGGCCCAGCAAGCCAAAGTGCCTCGCATTCTGCCTCCAGATCCATCTGACCCATATTGTAATGCTCCACTGTAAGGTACTATAGCAGAGTGAAAGCTGGTATCAGCTTCAGCTTGGAGGAGTTAAGGGTGGCTGGCATCCATAAAAAGATGGCTTGGACCATTGGGATCTCTGTGAATCGGAGGAGGTGCACCAAGTCCACTAAGGCCAACCTGCAACAATTGAAGGAGTACTGTGCTCCAAGCTTATATTTTTTCCCAAGGAAGCCCTCGGATCCTAAGAAGAGAGTCAGTTCTGCTGAAGAACTCAAGTTGGCCACCCAGCTGACAGGACCAGTCATGCCCATATGACATATCTACAAAAAGGATAAAGTCAGGGTCATCACAGAGGAGGAGAACTTCAAGGCAGTTGTCAGACTTTGCCTGGCCCTTTGGCATCTGGACAAAATAAATCAATGAAAAAAAATATCCTTAGGTGAGGATTAACAACAACAACAATTTAATGACAAAGCAAATATTCTCAAAGCAGCCAGGGAAAAGAAGGAAGTGGCCTATGAAGGAAAATCCATCAGAATATCATCCATCTTCTCAGCAGAAATTCTACAAGCCAGAAGAGAATGGAACCAAAAATTCAAACATCTTAAAAGAGAAATTACCAGCCATGAATAATATATCCAGCAAAACTATCTTTTAAATCTGAAGGGGAAATAAAGACTTTCCCAGATGTAACAGAAATTGAGGGATTTTATCACCAGAAAACCTCCATTGTAAGAAATATTCAAGGGAGTTATTCTACCTGAAACAATGAATAAAAGATCACAAATCTACAAGTGAGATCACCAACAAACTTACAGCATAAACAGGGATAATCTGTGACAATAAAAGCATGCAAGGGAAGGAGCAGAGGTCTGAATTTGCAAAGGAGGATGGAGATCAGATGCATTCAAAAGAAAAAGGATTACTTTATAGATGAAACTTTGTTTTTCATAAACCTAATGGTAACCACACACAAGAAACCCCAACTGAGACACATAGCTTAAAAAAAGAAGAAACAGAGAAAAGAAGTATGGAATACCACCAAATAAAACCAACATTCAGAAACACAAGGAAAATAACTAATGGAGGCACAGAGCTACCAGAAAACAAAAGATAAAATGACTATAGGAAATCCTCATACACCAATAATTACCCTAAATGTAAATGATCAGAATTCATCAGTAAAGAGGCACAGAGTAGCAGGGTGGATAAAAAACACAAAACCCAACCATCTGCTGCCTACAAGAGACACATCTAAGTTGCAAAGACAAAGTTAGTTTCAAAGAAAAAGAGTGGAAAATGATTCCAAAGCAATAACATCCACAGAAAAGCAGGCACAACCATACTTATATCTTACAAAATGGAGTTAAGATAAAGATAATAAGAGATAAAGATGGACATTTTCTAATGATAAAGGGACACTACATCAAGAAGACATAATACTTCTTAATATCAGGGAGAACCAAAGTATATAAAGCAACTACCCACACAACTAAAGGGAGAAACTGACCAAAAATAAGAAAGAAAAATCAGTCATAGTTGTGGACCTTAATACTCCATTGATAGCTCTAGACAGCCACCCAAACAGAAAATCAATAAAGAAACATCGGCCTTAAATGACACAGTAGACCAAATGGACATAATTGACATTTACAGAGCCTTTCATCCTGAACATCAGATTATGCATTCTTCTCCAGTGCACATGGAACATTTCCAAGAATAGATCATGTTGGTCACAAAACTAGCATCAACAAATTCAAGAAGATTGAAATTAAACTAAGCATATTCTCTGACCACGATGCTTTGAAATTAGAAATCAACTGCAAAAAGGAAGTAAACCCACAAATCTGTGGAGATTAAACAACACACTACTAAAAATGATTGGGTCAGAAAATAAAAGGTGAGATCAAAAGATGTATAGAGACAAAAGTGAATGACAGTACAGCATACTAAAATGTGTGTGATGCAGGAAAGCTGTAATAAGAGAGAAATTTACATCATTACAGGCCTAATTCAAGAAAAAAGCGATCCCAAGTAAATGGCCTAACATTACATCTCTGAGAACTAGAAAAAGAACAAAAGCAATCCAAAGTCAGCAGAAGGGAAATAAAAATTACAGTGAATTGAATGAAATAGAGAACAAAATGACTCTATAAAAAATTAATACAACAAAGAGCTGGTTCTTTAAAAAGATTAATAAAATAACAAACCCCTTGGTAGACTCACTAAGGAAAAAAGAGAAAAGACCCATATAAACAAAACCAGAAATTAAAGAAAAGGCACCACAGACATCACAGATATACAAGGTATCAAGCTAGAATACAATGAAGGACTACATGCCATTAAATTCAATAACCTAGAATAAATGGATAACTTCCTAGAAATAGATAACCTTCCTAAACTAAATCATGAAGAATTGGAAAAGCTAAATAGACTGATAAACAGTGAGGAAATTGAAAGAGCCATCAAAAATCTCCCAAAAAATAAATCCAGGACCAGATGCCTTCACCAGTGAATTCTACAAACGTTCAAAAAGATTTGATACCTATCCTTCTCAAAGTCTTCCAAAAAACTGAGGAAGAGGCAGTACTTCCTAGCACATTATGAGACCAATATAACTCTGATACTAAGACCTGGCAAGGATAACACACATACGAAAACTACAGACCAGTATCTCTGATGAGTACAGATGCAAAATTCCTAAACAAAATACTAACAAATGAATACAAAAGCACATTACCATCAAGTGGGGTTTATTTCAGGGGCACAAGGATGGTTCAACATACACGAATCGATCAGTGTAATGCACCACATTAACAAAACAATGGATAAAAGTCATATGATCTTACCAATAGATGCAGAAAAACATTTGGTAAGATACAACATCCATTTATGATTAAAACACTATAAAATAGAAGGAAGGTACCTCAACATAATAAAGGCCATGCCCAACAAACTCTCAGCTAATATTATACTCATTGGTGAAAAACTGAAAGCTTTTCCTCTAAGATCAGGAACAAGACAAGGATGTCCAGTCTTATCACTCTTATTCAACATAGTGCTGGAAGTTTCAGCCAGAGCAATAAGGCAAAAGAAATAAATAAGAGGCATCCAGATTGGGAAGGAGGAAATACAAATGTCACTTTTTTGCAGATGACATGATTCTCTATATAGAAAACCTTAAAGGCTCTACCATAAAACTATTAGAAACAACAGGCAAATTAGTAAAGTTGCAGTATACAAAATCAATGTACAAAAATCCACTGCTTTCCTATATACCAACAATGACATTTCAGAAAAATAAATGAAAAAACTATTTTGTAATTGCAACCAAATGCATAAGATACCTAGGAATAAACTTAACAAAGGATGTGAAAGACCTATAAATTGAAAACTATAAAGCATTATTAATAGGGATTTAATAAGACAATGAATGGAAAGATATTCTGTGTTCATGGATTGAAAGAGTCAATGTAGTTAAAATGGCCATATTACACCCTAACCAGTGGATAGAGCATCAGCCAGTGGACTGAAGTGTCTCGGGTTTGATTTTGGTCAAGGGCCACGTACTTATCTGTTTTGCAGGCTCGATCCCCAGTCCTGGTTGAGGAGCATGCTGTAGGCAACCAATCGCTGTATCTCTCTGACATCAATGTTTCTCTCTTTCTGTCTCTCCCCCTCCCACCTCTAAAAATCAATGGAAAAAATACCCTCTGGTGAGAATTAACAAAAAAAGTAAAAATTTTAAATGGCCATACTACCTAAAGCAATATACAGATTTAATGCAATTCCCATCAAAATTCCAATATCATTTTTTAAAGAAACTTAACAAAAAAGTCATTTGTATGGAACCACAAAAGACCCTGAATAGCCAAAGCAGTCCTGAGAAGTACAAAGTCAGAGGTATGACACGACCTGACTTTAAATTATACTACAGAGTTATGATAATCAAAACCACATGGCATTGGCAGAAATACAGACACACAGACCATTGGAACAGAATTGAGAGTCCAGTAATAAAATCACATGTATATGGGCAAATAATTTTTGATAAAGGAGCCTTCAACACACAATGGAGAAAAGAAAGTCTCTTCAATAAATGGTGCTTGGAAAATTGGAAAGCCACATGCAAAAGAATTAAACTGCATTACAGTTTATCCCCATGTACAAAAATTCAAAATGGATAAAAGACATATAAGATCTTAAACAGTAAATTACATAGAAGGAAACATAGGTACTAAACTTATGGAACTTGCTTGTAGAGAACATTTAATGGATTTGACCCCAACGACAAGGAAAATAAAGGCAAAAATAAACGAATGGCATTGTATCAAACTAAAAAGCTTCTGCACAGCAAAACAAAACAAAAATCTAACAACAAAACAAAAAGGCAACCAACTGAATGGAGGTGATACTTGTAAATAGCAGCTCCGACAAGGGGTTAGTAGCCAAAATATACAAAGAACTTGTAAAAAACAAAAACAAAAACAACCAAAAAACCCAAACTCATGAAACTCAATAGCAAACAAACAACCCAATTATAAAATGGGCAGAGGGCCTAAACAGCCATCTCTCCCAAGAAGACATACAAACGGTCAACAGATACATGAAAAGATGTTCATCTTCACCAGCTATTAGGGAAATGCAAAACAAAACAACGAGATATACCACTTCACACCTCTTAGAGTGGCTATTATCAACAAGCTAGGAAATACGTTTTGAAAAGGTTGTGGAGAAAAAGGAACCCTCATTCACTGCTGGTGGGAATGTAAACTGTAACAGCCACTATGGAAAACAGTATTGTGGTCCTCAAAAAATTAAGGATGGAGTTACCATATGACCCAGCAATCCCTCTTCTGGGTATCTACCTGAAAAACTGAAAAACATTTATTTGCAAAGATATGTTAACTTCTCTCTTTATTGCACCGTTATTCACAGTGGCCAAGACATGGGGACAACCCTTCAGTAGTGGATTGGATAAAGAAGGTGTGGCTATAGTTTAAACATATATGCATATAAGTTCTGTGGTTAATCTCTCCCACCCCCAACCCCAACCCTCTTCCCTCTGAGATTTGTCAGTCTTTTGCATGCTTCCATTTCTCTGGATCTATTTTGTCAGTTTATTTTGTTCATTAAATTCCACATATAAATGAGACCATGTGAAAGACCTGGGGAGGGGGCGGGAGCAGAGGGGGTCAGTGGGAAAGAAAAAGGGGACATCTGTAATACTTTCAACAATAAAGAAAAATAAAAAAATAAAAATAAAAAAGATATGGTGCAAGTATACTATGAAATATACTCATCCATACAAAAAGATGAAGTACTGCCACTTGCAACAACATAGATAGACCTTGCAAATATTATAAGTGAAGTAAGTCAGTAAAAGCTAAGAACCATATGATTTCACTCTTGTGGTATATAAATCTGAAACTCATAGACACAGACAACAGTATGGTGGCTACCAGAGGGAAGCGGGTACAGGGTAGTAAAGGGTAAAGGGTGCCAAATATATGTTGATGGAAGATTTGACTAATAAACTTAAAAACATTTTAATGAAAATAATTTGGCTTCATGAAACCCTCTGAGAGGGTCTTGGAGTCTCCTGGGGTCTGCAGATCACACTTTGATAATTGTTGGTATAAGCAGATTTATGCCACTTAGCTTTATGTTGCCTCCTTTATTTTCTTACAGTTATCATTTATGAAGATTTGAATAATGTTAACATATACTAGTTTGCTTCTTGCTAATATAATCAATGAGTCTCAGTTTTTAAAAAATCTTTGATATTAGATTTATAAAAATCAAGCTTAAAAATATTTAATATTAGATTTGTAAAAAGTTTATTCTTATTGGTGTTATTTCTTTGCTCTACTGCATTTTGAAAGTGTCACCTTAGATTATTTGTGTCTAGTGAACAAATCTGCAGTTGGATTACTAGGTATAGTTATAGTCTCTTGAAATGATAAAATCCCATCTAAAAAAGAGTAATATGCAAATTAACCTTCAATCCTCACTCCATCAGTCCGTCACAAAGATGGCTGCAGCTACGGAACTGGAGCAAGCAGGAGGCTTGCGTTGCCCCCGGTGATGGAGGAAGCCAAGCTTCCTGCCTGCCCTGGCCGGCCCTGAGCTCCGCTCAAGGCTACAAAGTTTCAATTATAGAAGATAAATAAATCCCAGATACCTGCTTCCATCTGGCATGGCCTCCGCTCATGGAGAGGCTGGGAGCCTCAGTTGCCAGGGGCAGCCCGACCTGGGCTCTGCTTAAGGCTACAAAGTTTCAATTATAGAAGTTAAATAAATCCCAGATACCTGCTTCCAGCCCGCGGCCGTGGCCAGCCTGAAAATGGCCATCAGCCCCTCGCCCAGGCTGGCCAGGCACCCCAGTAGGGCCCCCCACCCTGAAGGGGCTGTGACCAGCCTGAAAACGGCCCTCAGCCCCTCACCCAGGCTGGCCAGGAACCCAGGTGGGAAAAACCCACCCTGAAGGGGCTGTGGCCAGTCTGCAAACAGCCCTCAGCCCCTCACCCAGGCTGGCCACACCCCCATGGGGTGAGGGTCCCCACTGGGGGGGCTTGACCAGTCTGCAAACAGCCATCAGCCCCTCATCCAGGCTGGCCTGGCACCCCAGCGGGGACCCCCACCCTGAAGGGGGTGTGACCAGCCTGAAAATGGCCCTCAGCCCCTCACCCACGCTGGCCAAGCACCCCAGCAGGACCCCCACCCTGATCCGGGACACCCTTCAGGGCAAACCAGCCAGCCCCCACCCATGCACCAGACCTCTGTCCTATATAATAAAAGGGTAATATGAAAATTGACCCTAACAGCAGAATGGGAATGATTGGTCACTATGACACCCACTGATCACCAGGGGGCAGTCGCTCAATGCAGGAGTTTCCCCCGGTGGTCAGTGCACTCCCACAGGGGGAGTTCTGCTCAGCCACATGCCAGGCTGAAGGCTGCCAGTACAGCGGTGGTGGTGGGAGCCTCTCCCGCCTTCTCAGCAGTGCTAATGATGTCTGACTGCAGCTTAGGCCTGCTCCCCTCTGGCAAGTGGACATCCCCCGAGGGCTCTTGGGCTGCCAGAGGGATGTCTGACTGCCAGTTTAGGCCCAATCCCCCGGGGTACGGGCCTAAGACAGCAGGTGGTCATCCTCTGAGGGGTCCCAGACTGTGAGAGGGCACAGGCCGGGTTGAGGGACCCCCCTGAGTGCACAAATTTATGCACCGGGCCTCTAGTAAATTTATATTAAGTGAATTATATTAAGCGAATGATGGTATAAATATCCAAATAGCCCTTGTCAGAAAAAAGGTTCCCCACCCCTGGATTAGAAGCATGGTGACAACCTGGACTTTGTATTGACATGGGAAGGGGCAAGAGCAATGTTGTATGGCTGAGTATATAACCTGTGGGATGTGATGCCAATTCCAGGTAGAAAATGTCAAAATTGAGTTGAATTTTAGGGCAATGGCTGATGATACAGAATTGCTTGATGTTTAAAAACCACATTCTGGTGTCAGAAATGAAGTAGTGTTGTGTTGTACTAGTATAATGATTATTGCAGGTAGAGGAGACACTTAAGCAAAGGATATGTTTCTGTAATGTGTGTATGCCTATTTAATTTTTTTGTGTGTGTGCTGATGACTATTTCACGATGCAATTAAGATAATCTTTGCTTACTGAAAACTCAGAAAATTTTGCTACAAACACTTGCACTCCTCTGACTGACCACTAGATGTCATGAGTGCCACAGCAGTCTGAAGGGTACCCATGGCCAGTAGAAATCGGACATTGTAAGCTTGTAGACATTCACATATTTCACTGTTTCCACATGATAGATGCCAGAAGAACTTGATACAGTGTGATATATAGAAGCAAGGTACAACTGGAATAATGAAATTTCAAAAATAAGCCTTCTTAAAGGAAGGTTGTAATAGTTCTGTTGGGTATTGTAAATGCTTCAGGTGTACTTTATACCGCTATGTTCCTGGCTCTCTCTTTTTTATGGAAAGATGGATTGAACTTCAATTTAAGAATATTCCGTAATCCCTCCCAGGACATTCTATAACAGCTGGTATTTTTGTGTTGTAGAAAATTGATTCCATACAATGGTCAGTGATAATTATGACTGGGTTCTACAAATTCCAATGCATTTTCAGTAGATTTAGCAAAAAACAACTGCATGATTAGCTCAGTTTGAAAGGTAAACCCAGCAACAGCAACTCTGGTTTCTTTTATAAAATATTGAGCATTTTAGTGGTGGAATTACATCAAACTATTTATTTCTTAATATATTTATATATGTTCTGAGAAGATAATTACTTTGTAGCATGTATTTCTTAAATAATATAACTTTGGAAAAATTTAACCTTGAGTGTTCATTATGAAATAAAGTGAGAAATGCTAAGGCTTTTCACATATGGAATATATGTATAGCAGCAGTATCAACTCAGAAGGTTATTTTGATGTGGAATGTAAGGTTGTTTTAGAATTAATAGACCGTTTGTTTGACATAAGCATGTTTCCTTATTATATGGTATTTGTGGTTTATAAACGTGAAACACCGTAAGTTTTTTAAGGCATGAAGAAAGTGGTAGTTTGCATGGTGTATGTATTTCTGTAGTTAAGCAATTTGTTTCATAGAAATTAGAACTTTTCTCATGGCATAAAGAGCTTAAATTACAGACAGACAGACACATATAATAACTGCCTACCCACATACATACATCTATATTGCCCTAATTGTAGAAATGTTTGTGAATATACATTACAAATTCTAACCATCTCCTCTTTTTTTTCTCAGCAGCAAAACAAAAGTAGAATAATTAAATGCACTCTTTAAATTATGTATGGTCTGTTTTTTACTCTCTTTGTGTTTGCATTTAGGAACATTTTTATGTAGTTGAATTTTTATCCTGATTGTTAGAATAATTTATACAAAGCAAAGCAGAGTTGCCTTTTAATTATTGGAGGAAACAGCTTCAGTGATGGCCATTAATGAAACTTTGCTTTTTCTCTCTTATTTTCTTATTTTTAGTTTAGTGATTTATATTTTTATTTGGTATTTAAAATAATTGCCCTCATTTGTAATTAACACTCCTCTCCGTGTGGATTCATATGCATACTTTGACTCTGTCAACCTTAGTAATAAGAGCAAACAAAATTCAAGTCATTGCACCAGATAGTCTGGTCTAATGTAGTCTATTTGATGGTGACTTTTTTCCTACGAACATTCACTTTGATAATTAAAAAGCTAATTTAAAAGGCTTTAATAGAATTTTACAGTTTGGACTTTTTCCAGTGAAATTTGGCAAGCTCATTTGTTATTCTGTAATATGAATCATCAATTTAAAAGCGTTAGAATTGAAGTGAGGTAGTGTTTGGGTGTTTACAATGTCTGTTGTTTTTTTTATAATATATGTTAAAATGGACTTTTAAATTACTGAATTTAAAAGAACTGGGGAAAATCCATTAAAAAAGAACTTAAACACATTGTTTAGTTCTTCTGATTTCTAAAAAATGTAAATGCAGTCTATTTTCCATTATTAGGCAGCAGTGGTCTAAATTTAAAACACATGGTCTCCTTCTAGGTGACAGGACAATAGATTTTAATCTTGCTTCTCTCTTTTATGTTTACATTTTATAATCTCATTACCTGAATTAGACAACTCCAGTCATAATAGCCAGCATTTTTTATTTGCTTGCTATGCGCCAGTTGTGTTCTGTGCCTTATCATATTTAATTATCAAACAATTTTAAATTGCTGATATCTTCATTTGCCTACAAGGAGTTTAAGACTTAATAAGATTAAATAACTTATCCTAGATCACAGAGCTCCCAGGATTTGAGATTAGGCCAAACTCTAGAGTAATTGCTCTTAGCTACTATATAGTAGTACCTTTATACTATTTAATTTGGGATACACATTAGTTAAAATAGTTATTAAAAATTGATATTTTTCAAGATACACCAAAGCTTAGTTTTTACTAAACAAATTTACTTTTAAATATTAGCTTGGATTGTTAGGCTTACTCCTGTAAATCTGTAATAACATCTTGCTTCAATTCTAGTATTTTTTCAAAGGTTATTTGCAGTCTTAAGTTAGAGAACTCTGCAGTTGTTATATTAAGATGAACTCTTTTTAAAAATTACAATTAGTTATAAGTTGTTGACAATTTATAATCTCTGTTCTACATTAGAAATGTAACTTAGAATTATGATTAACAGAGGGGAGGAATTTTAGAATCATATTGGCCTACAAAAGCTTCTCTACTTTCTCCATCTATACATCCTCAAACTAACAGTAAAAATCTTTTAAGGGAGTCTTGATATATCCATGAAGAACTTTCGTCTTTTTAATTAGAAATGTCACATCAAAATGGAAAACCCTCACACTTAATATTTGTACATAGCATGTAGAAAAAATTCTGGAAAATCCTGAAGTGTGTTGGAATATGAGTTATAGAATGTTGCAATTGAGTAATCTTTGTTTTTATTATTATTTTAAACTGTTTCTCTTCTTTGTAGAAACGGCCTGTGCGATATATAAATCTTGGTAGACAGCGTGGCTGCAGGCTGTGGAGCTGGAATTCCCTGCAGCTTTCTGAGCCGAGAACGTTGGTTTGGAGTGCGGCATCCAGCCTGCAGTCTGCATCATGCCAGCCTTGTCAACAGGACCTGGGAGTGACACAGGTATGTGAACCCAAGAAGGGCACTTTCCTCCCATCTTTACTTAAATTTTCCTGTTCACAGTGAAAAACAGTGTAGCTGTAAGCAAGTGCAAGCAGGTCATGCTTGTTCTGTAAGACGAGGGGCATAAAATCAGTGTAGCCTTCCAAGATAAAAGTTATCAAAGGGCATTGGCTGCTGCTTCCTCTCTGGGCAGTGGTGGTGTATGCTGATCCGCTCGTAATTTCTCTTGGAATAATGTTATTTATTTACATATCTTTAAAAAATGTTAAGTATTTTAAACATACAGAAAAGTGTGGTGGACACAACAGTCACCCCTTACCTGAGGAGGATATGTTCCAAAACCCAGTGGCTGCCTGAAACCACATACAGTAACAAACCCTATGTGTACTGTTTTTTCCTATACATACATACCTGTGATAAAGTTTAATTTATAAATTAGGCACAATAAGAGTTGAATAACGAGGACTAATAAAAAATTGAACAATTATAGCAATATACTGGAATAAAATTAAGTGACTGTGGCATTATTAAGTAGAATTAGAGTGACTTGGACATAAGCTCTGTGAGACTGTGGCAGTCACTCTGAGAACTGAGACAGCTACTCAGGGACGAACGGGTGGGGAGTATCTACGTCGTGGAGACACTGGCCCAGGGGGTGATTCATGTCCCGAACAGAACAGAGAGGGATGGCACGAGATTTCATTACGATATTCAGAACAGCAGGCAATTTAAAACAATGAATTACTTATTTCTGGAATTTTCCATTTAATATTTTTGGACCATGGTTGACTGTGGAAAGTGAAACCACAGATAAGGGGGAGACTGCTGTCCAGTGATATTCTTATTAACTTTCACTCAGATTTAATAACAGGTATAAACTTTTTGCCGTACTTGCTTCAGACTTCTCACTTTTTTCTTTAAGAAACAAAACATTATTCCTATCTCATTCTTGCATTTTCTTTCTTTCTGTAACCAGAGTTAAAAATTATTCAAATATGTCATTAAAGGACTATATCAAAACAAAAAGACACATTTCACATTATTATCAGTTGTAAGACTTGGTGATACTTAGAATAAAGATTTCCAGGAAAGGGAAAAAAAACTCGTGCTTGTATGTCCGTGTGAAATGCCTTGCTGCTGCCCCGATTCAGGGAGTAGGGTGAAGCTGGGGGCAATGCCCCTTTGAAGTCCTTTCCTGGGATTCCCCAGAATCAGCTCTTTTAAAAGATTCTGGGACCCTTCCTAGAACTTTTAAAACAGAATGTGAGTGGATTGAGGAGCTACGCCATGTATTTTGAAGACCCATCAAAAGAAGTGGTGTCTTGGAGTGTGACTAACAAGAAAAGTTCTGTGTGTAGCACTGAACAGACTGAATTCGGTTCTGTTAATACCATTCTATAACCAGGTGAAATAGCTACCTCAACTGGACAGTTACTGGCACCACAATATTTATAAAGCTGAGTCACAAATTTGATTTTGTGTCATATTATGTTAATTGGCATTTTCATTTGTACTACTTGCAAATACTATCTTTGCTATTTAAAGCATATTTGCATTTATATTTGGGCAAGTTTTGTCTCCTTTTTATCCATCAAGAAGGGTTTTTTTCTGACTGTGATTTATACTGAGGATTAGTTTTTCTTAGGAAGTGACTTTGATTTTTAAGTTACATAAAAATATTTTTTTTCAAGACATAACTTGGTAGCTAGCTTCTCTGGAAAATTCTTTCTTCTTTCAGTTTTTACATAGTCCCACATTATGTTGTACTATATAAAATGAATGATTTGACTTTCCATAGTGGCTTGGGAAATTATAGATAAAATTTATATGAATCAGACATTTACTATAGTTGTGTAATGAATTTAAGTTTTATGCCTTGGTATTCACCAAAAATGCCTTAGTTTAATTGAATGCAAAATAGTGTAGCTTACATTAACTTAGGGAGTGATTAAAATGGAGTATTTATAGTTTATGAGGCAATTTGGGTGTCAGTCATGAAAAAGAACATAGGCTATTTAGAATTTGAAAAGGACTTTTCCACACATAGTCGGCTCACTTGGTGCAAATATAAGACGCTGATGTGACTCACCCTTGGCTTTGTGATATTTTTGACCTGTACGTCTCAACAAGGTTTGAGTCAGGCAGGAAAGATGTGTTTGTTCCAAGAGTCACACTGCTTTTAGGGAAGCCCAAGGTATGGTGTACCCATCAGCTGGTGATGGTTTCCTTGTAGTTTCTGTTTAGCTGTCAGGGGTCATGTATGCCATAAGCAGTGTTGCTTAGCAATGTCGTTGCTGTTGTTCTCATTATCAGTCCTCCGGGGGGGGGAACAGCAATGGCGAGCATAACTCAAGGGCAGATGCCCATGTGTCAGGAGAGTGTCACCTGACTAACAATGCAATATTACACATGTAGGAAAATGCTGTCAACAAAAACTCCTACCATTTTTCCCTCTTCTTCCTTCTGCTTAGTTCACTAAGTAAAACAACTTTGAATTCCACAAGTAATGCGTAAAAACGCTCTCATCAAAGATGCCTAGATAAATTAGGAAAGGGGTTCTTACTACACACCCTTTCCCTAGTCTCCTTTTCTGTTTCAGTTTGAGGGTGTTCTTCAAGAATTTTCTGTACATTACACACTTATGTATGTACATAAGTATATGGTTTTATGTATTTTTTTTCTTTATGTTTAAATCACAGATTCTATTGTTCTCTATGGATTGTTCTATAACTTTATTTCTATACCAAGTAATGTACCTTGTAGAGGTATTTCATGGGAGGAGTGTGTGTCTATATATCTATCTATATATCTGCCTCATTCTTTTAAGCTAATAGTGCATTGTTTCCCATAGTGTCACAATATAGTGAACCAGACTACTGGTAATGAAAACCCTGGTTTTGGTCCTTTTCTAATATTTTGGTAGAAAAGATGTGCACATTTAATAGATGCTGTCAAATTGTTTTTCAGAGTGGTTAAACCACTTAATCCATGGACTGCATTAAAGATCCTTTCCCCTGAGTTGGAGGAGGCTAAAGTGGGGATAAATGGTGAGGGAAGGAGACTGTACTTGGGGTGGTGAACATACAATGCTATAGATTGTATACCTGAAACATACATAATTTTATTAACCAATGTCATCCCAAAACATTCAATAAAAAAGAAAAAAAGATCCTTTCTCCACATTCTTGCCAAGATTCTGTGTTATCAGTTTTTATATATATGTATTTTTTACCAATTTGATGGGGAAAATATGGTATCCATTTGTTTAATGGCCATTTATTCCTCTGTGAATTGACTATTCACATCCTTTCCCCATTTTTTATTGGCTTATCATTTTCTTATTTATTTTTCAGAATTTCTCTATTTGTATTTTGTATATTAATCTTTTGGGTTGAACACCTTTCTTTTGGCCAGTCATTTGTCCTTTTTTTTCTTCCTTAAAGAAATTGAAAACTTTTATGTAGACAAATCAATCTTTTCTGTATGGTTAATGCTTTTTTTTCTTTTGCTTAATATGGCCCTTCTTTTTATGAAGATAATCACTAAACTTTTCTTCTAATAATTTTAAAAACTTGGATTTGCACATTTAGAATTTTAGTCCAACTATAATTTGTATGTGACACGAGGCAATAATGTAATTCCCCACGTGAACAGCCAGTAGTCCTGGCATCACTTATTCAAAAGTCCATCCTTTAGACATAAATTTATAATATTCCCTGTTTCATATACCAGCAGTACATGTGTTCTGGGTTTTCTTTTTTGGCTATTGTGATCTGTTGATCTTATTATTTTTTTTAATTTTAATGGAATTTATTTTTTAGTGTAATTTTAGACTCACAGAAAGATTATGGAGCTAGTATAGTTTCAGTATACCTTATATCTTGTTTCCGTGATTATTAACATCTTATCTTATTTTGTTACATTAATTTCAGTTAATGAATCCATATTGATACATTGTTATTAACTAAAATCTATACTTTATCCAGGTTTTCTTAGTTTTCCCTAATATTCTTTTTGTTCCAGGATCTCCTATTACACTTGTGATTGTTTCATTGGGTTCCTGTTGGCTGTGATGTTTTCTCAGACTTCCTTTGTTTTTGATGACCAACAGTTTCCAGGAGTCCTGGTCAGGTGTGCTGTAGAATTTCCCTGTATTGCAATGTGTCTGATGTAAATTGCCATTGCCATATCATATTATGGGTACATACTATGAACTTAAGATTGTTGGTATTGATCAATGGCTGAAGTAGCATTTGTCAGGTTTTTGCACTGTGAAACTACTCTCTGTTCCCCTCCCTTCCATACTATCCTCTTTGGAAGGAGGTCTCTGTGTCCTGCTTCCCCTCCTTTAGGGTGAAGTATCTGTATAAGTTATTTGGCATTCTTTGTCTCTTCTCTCCCATTTAGTAATTTACTCAACCATTTATTCATATCTGTGTGGACTCAATGGATATCTCTTCATACCTTGGGTTGTAATCGAATACTGCTGTACTTCGTTGCTCATGTTGTTCTAGCTTTGGCCGTTGAAGCTTTTTCATCTGGCTCCTCTGAGGTACCCCCATCAGTGTGGGCTTGTTTGGTTGATTTTAGCAGTTTTTTACTTTTGGAACTACAAGAGGCTCCAGGTTCATCTTCAGTGTCCAATCCCTAGAATCTACCCTTTCTCGAAGGAGCCCTAGCTCCTTTTATTACAGAATGGGATTAGGAAACAAGACCAGGCAATTCTCTGCAACACCAGCTAGGTATCTTCCAGTTAAATTCTGAAACTAACTGGAATTAGTGCAGATCCCACAGGTTAAGGGTTCAGCCCAACAAGACTCCCCTGACCACTTCAGATGCCAATTGCAAGTAATAGGTCTCAGGTGACCCACAGCTTCTGTCTGACATGGCTACAAATGTGAGGTTCCTATGATCCTTTTCTTGGGTTTGTTCATTTGCCAGAATAGCTTACAGAACTCAGCGAAACGCTAATTTATATTTATCAGTTTATTATATAACTACAGGCCCGGTGCACAAAAATTTGTGCACTCGGGGGGGGGGAGGGGTGTCCCTCAGTCCGGCCTGTGCCCTCTAGCAGTCTGGGACCCCTCAGGAGATAACACCCTGCTGGCTTAGGCCTGCTCCCGGGTGGCAGAGAGCAGGCCCAATCCTTAGGTGCAGCCCCTGGTCAGGCTCAGAGCAGGGCCGATTGGGGAGTTGGGGCGCCGCCCCCTGTCATGCACAGAGCAGGGAGATTGGGAGGTTGTGATGCCACCCTCAGTCACGATCAGGGTAGGGCTGATTGGGGCGTTGGGGCACCGTCCCCTGTCACACTCAAGGCAGGGTCGATGGGGAGGTTGCAGCGCCACCCCCTGTCATGCACAGAGCAGGGCCAATCAGGGGATTGGGGCTCTGTACCCTGTCACACACAGAGCAGGGCCAATCAGGGGGTTGGGGCGCTGCCCCCTGTCATGCACAGAGTAGGGGCGATAGGGGAGTTGGGGCACCACCCCCTGTCACACACAGAGCAGGGCCCATCTGGGGGTTGGGGCACCGCCCTCTATCACCCACAGAGCAGGGCCGATCAGGGGGTTGGGGCGCCGCCACTCTCACACTCAGGGCAGGGCCGATGAGGAGGTTATGGCTCTACCCATCACACACAGAGCAGGGCCCGTGGGGGGGAAGGGGTTGGGGAGCTCCCCCCTATCAGGCACAGAGCAGGGCCGATCAGGGGGTTGGGACGCCTTCCCCTGTCACGAACAGAGCAGGATGGATAGGGAGGTGTGGCCCCGCCCCCTGTCACACACAGAGCCGCAGGGTGATCAGGGGGTTTGGGCGCTGCCCCCTGTCACGCTGATCCCGATGCCAGGAGGCATATTACCCTTTTACTATATAGGGTAGAGGCGTGGTGCATGGGTGGGGCCGGCTGGTTTGCCCTGAAGGGTGTCCTGGATCAGGGTGGGGGTCCCCACTGGGGTGCCTGGCCAGTCTGGGTGAGGGGATGAGGGCTGTTTTCAGGCTGGGAGTGACTGAAGTTCCCAACCGCTCCTTTTTTTCTTTTCTTTTTTTTAATTCTGGGCCAGCTTTAGCTTGAGGCTTGGCTCCAGCTCTTAGGCCTCGGCTGAAAGTAGGTTTCTGGCCTTTGCTTACAATGTTGCGAATCTGCTGGCTGAAGTCCCGCGGTATCTGTTACAATGTTTGAAACTGCAGGCTCAGAGGCCTGCAGCCGCAGGCGGGGAATGGGGAACGTTGGTTTCCTCCATCACTGAAGCAAGCAAGCCTCATTTTAGTTTCAAGCTGCCTGGCAGCTGGCCGCCATCTTGGCTGACAGTTAATTTGCATATCTCGCTGATTAGCCAATGAAAAGGGTAGCGGTCGTACGCCAATTACCATGTTTCTCTTTTATTAGTGTAGACTAGAGGCATGGTGCACGAAAATTGTGCACTGGGGGTGAGGTGTCTCTCAGCCCAGCCTGCACCCTCTCGCAGTCCAGGACCTGCTCACCTGCTCGCTCTTTACCCCTCGGCTCGCTGCTTCTTAGCGCTGCCACAGAGGCGGGAGAGGCTCCCACCACCACTGCTGCTCTTGCCAGCAGTGAGCCCGGCTTCTGGCTGAGTGGTGCTCCCCCTGTGTGAGCGCACTGACCACCAGGGGGCAGCTGCTGCTTTGAGCGCCTGCCCCCTGGTGGTCAGTGTGCATCATAGCGACTGGTTGTTCTGGTTCCGTGGTAACGGTTGCTTAGGCTTTTATTATATAGATAAAGGATACAGATGAACAACCAGATGAAGTAATACATAGTGCAAGGTCTGGAGGGTCCTGAGCTCAGGGGCTTCTGTCCCTGTTGGAGTTGGGTGTACCACCCTCCTGGCATGTAGATGTGTTCATCAACTCAGAAGCTGGTGGAACCCCATACTATTGGGATTTTCCTCACATAGGCGTGATTGATTAACTCAATCTCTAGCACCTTTCCCCTTCCCAGAAAGTTCCAAGTTTCTAATCATGGCTTGGTCTTTTTGGTGACTAGCCCCTATCTTGCAGCTATCCAAGAGCTCACTAAGAGTCACCTCATTAGAACAAAAAAATACTTGAAACTTACAAGGGTTTAGGGAGCTCTGTGTGAAGTACCTGGGGGCAAAACCCAATATATATATTTTCTATCACTTTACACAGTCCTCACCTACTGATAATGTTTAAATTATTATTGATAGTTTGGATGCAAATAGCATTGAACCTCATGTAGAAATTATGATAAATTTTACTTTGCATGATTTCCAATAAAAAGGAGAATAATGTACATTATTGAATATATTCCTGATAGAAAAGAATTTCCATTTTGAGTTATTGTAAATGAGAATCCCCAGGGTCTCTTAATCAGAAGAGCATGTCACATTAAGTGACATTTAAATTAAAAGGAGTATTTTTTGGTGTTCTTTTTATGAAATAAATAAGAAGAGTTATATTGGGAGTCTATTTTTATAACCCAGTTTCCCACATATGCTTGTGTGTAATAATGCTGATTAAAATTAGCTAATGGCTAGGTTTTGTATTGTGATATCCTTCATTGTCACAAAAGAAATTTATGGGGTTCCGTCCTAAAAAGGACTTAGTGACAGTTTAAGTGACCTTTATGGATTAGGGATTGTCTTGGTGCATTCCAGATCCCTGTTGCTATATAATTGTTCAACATTAAAATATTCCTTTCACTTTGCTAATATGAACATTTAGTGGGCTTAGATTGCTTTTGGAATTTGTCATTCAAAAGACTTGACTCTTTCTTCCTTTCGAAGACACCTTGAGTGATGCATGGTCTGCAGTTACAGTGAAAATGGAGCCCTGGCTACTGTGGCTCCGTTGGCTGAGCATTGTCCCATGCACCAAAGGGTCATGGGTTCAGTTTCCGGTCAGGATACATGACCGGGTCATATGTTCCACCCCCGGTCAGGGTGCTTATGGGAGGCAACCAATTGATGTTTCTTTCCCACATCGATTTTTCTCTCTCTTTCTCCCTCTCCCTTCCTCTCTCTAAAACAATAAAAACATATGCTCGGGTGAGGATAAAAAACAAAACAAAACAAAAACAAGGAGATCAACCCAAGGAGATGGTTTCAGTTAGTGTAGATGAAATTAAATAGCCATCACACAGCTATTGAAATCTTGATAAAAATTTTAAAATAGTTAATTTGCCAAAACTCGCATTAAATGTTAAACTTATTTTTCTGATGTATACACTTGAACCTCCTAGATTTTTGAATACTGTTCAGGAAGCTGAAGTGAACATATTTTTTTTTTTTATTGTTTAAAGTATTACATATGTCTCCTTTTTCCCCCATCTACCCCTGCCTGGCCACTCCCACCCCAGAACATGCCTGCCGGGAGCTGGTCCATCTTTGCTGTTTCAAGGGACCTGGCATATATGGCATACGGTTCTTAATATGTTTGCTCACCTTCTTGGCGCTGTGTTTTAACCAAGGTCACCTCTCCGAGAAAGGTTGAATCCCCAGGTAGGGATTTTCCCCTGAAGTTAGGGAGGGAATAAAACCCCTCAACTAAGTGCCAGGTGGGTAATTAATCACTTTAACTATGAACAATCATGCTTAAGCTACATAATCTTTACTCCCTGGAATGGAGATAAGAAACGCCCTAACCTTTGTAATAGAGATTGATAGGATTGAATCAACTGGTATAAATACAGATGTAACAAGACAGAACTTCAGAGACAGAACTTAGAACACAGAATTCAGAAGACAGAACCTACACAGAGCCTGGAGACAGAAGAACTTCGATGGAGAGAACATGGCAAAAGATCCTGGACTGAACCTGACTATAGAACATGGCAAGAGAACCTGACTAGAACCTGGTGACTGAACCTGGCTGGAGAACCTAGTGAGGGAACATGGCTACAGAACCTGGCTGGAGAGAACCTGGACACAGAACCTGGCTGGAGATCCTAAGCAGAACCTCTCTGGAGATTGAGACCAGAACTTGGCTGGAGATCCTGGCTAGGCTGCTGATCAACTGAACGCTGTCTCCGTGTCCTTCCTTCTTCGCTGACTCCGTCTACGCCTTTGGGAACCCCTGGACCTGCTGGGGCTGGATCCCAGCATATGGTGCCTGAACAGGGACCCCTAGGTAAGCGCCCCACACTCAGGACGGATAGTACTCCACCATAGGAAGAGGGTGGATAGTCTTTGCCGACTCCGTCCACACTTTTGGGAACCCCTGGAAAAGGATTCCCCTAGGTAAGCCCCCCCCCATTGAGAACCCCCACACTCGGGATGGATAGGACTCCACCAGGGTGCTACAGACCCCCCTATAGAGGATAAGTAGGGTAAGAAGGTGGATAGTACAGAACTTAGATTGAGAAGATGTGCCATACTGAGTCCAAAGAAAGAAGACTCTGTATTGATTCTTAGATTGAGAAGATGTGCCATACTGAGTCTAAAGAAAAAAGACTCTATTGATCTTTTAACATATATGCTTGCTAGCAGAGGAATTAAGGTTACTCCCAGTCAGACAGAACGTTTTATACAAGAAGTATGTCCATGCTTTTCTGAGGAAGGAAAGGTAAATGTAATGGCATGGGAGAAGGTAGGCCCAAGGAGCCTTATCCTTAACCCCACTACAGCCTTTCTACCCTGGGAAAGTGCAGGATTGGCAAGCTCTCCCTGGGATGATAGATCAGGACTCAGGTAATAGCGGAAAGTGCCAATCCTACTCTTAAAATGGATATAAGAGAGCATTTGAGGTTTTTCTTTTTAATGCCTGCTTTTAAAAAATAAAAAAGGGGGAATTTGCCGGGAGCTGGTCCATCCTTGCTGTTTCAAGGGACCTGGCATATATGGCATACGGTTCTTAATATGTTTGCTCACCTTCTTGGCGCTGTGTTTTAACCAAGGTCACCTCTCCGAGAAAAGTTGAATCCCCAGGTAGGGATTTTCCCCTGAAGTTAGGGAGGGAATAAACCCCTCAACTAAGTGCCAGGCGGGTAATTAATCACTTTAACTATGAACAATCATGCTTAAGCTACATAATCTTTACTCCCTGGAATGGAGATAAGAAACGCCCTAACCTTTGTAATAGAGATTGATAGGATTGAATCAACTGGTATAAATACAGATGTAACAAGACAGAACTTCAGAGACAGAACTTAGAACACAGAATTCAGAAGACAGAACCTACACGGAGCCTGGAGACAGAAGAACTTCGATGGAGAGAACATGGCAAAAGATCCTGGACTGAACCTGACTATAGAACATGGCAAGAGAACCTGACTAGAACCTGGTGACTGAACCTGGCTGGAGAACCTAGTGAGGGAACATGGCTACAGAACCTGGCTGGAGACCTGGACACAGAACCTGGCTGGAGATCCTAAGCAGAACCTCTCTGGAGATTGAGACCAGAACTTGGCTGGAGATCCTGGCTAGGCTGCTGATCAACTGAACGCTGTCTCCATGTCCTTCCTTCTTCGCCGACTCTGTCTACGCCTTTGGGAACCCCTGGACCTGCTGGGGTTGGACCCCGGCACATGCCCCCACCACTCCAGTGTCTGTGTTCATTGTTTATGCTTATATGCATGCATGCAAGTCCTTTGGTTGATCTCCTACCTCCCCCTGCTTTCCCTCTAAGATCTGATGGTCTATTTGATGCTTCTCTGTCTCTAGATCTGTTTGTGTTCATTAGTTTACATTGTTCATTATATTCCACAAATGAGTGAGATCATGTGATATTTATCTTTCTCTGACTGGCTTGTTTCGCTTAGTAGAATGCTCTCCAGTTCCATCCATGCTGTTGCAAATGGTAAGAGTTTCTTCTTTTTTATAGCAGCATAGTATTTCATCGTGTAGATGTACCACAGTTTTCTAATCCATTCATGTGGTGATGGGCACTTAGGCTGTTTCCAGATCTTAGCTATGGTGAATTGTGCTGCTATGAATATAGGGGTGCATATGTCCTTTCTAATTGGTGTTTCTGGTTTCTTGGGATATAGTTCTAGAAGTGGGATTACTGGGTCAAATGGAAGTTCCATTTTTAATTTTTTGAGGAAACTCCATACTGTTTTCCATAGTGGCTGCACCAGTCTGCATCCCACCAGCAGTACACGAGGGTTCCTTTTTCTCCACATCCTTGACAGCACTTGTTGTTTGTTGATTTGTCGATGATAGCCATTTTGACAGGTGTGAGATGGTACCTCATTGTCATTTTGATTTGCATCTCTCTGATGATTAGTGACATTGGGCATTTTTCATATGTCTCTTGGCCATTTGTATATCCTTTTTAAGGGTCATCTGCCCATTTTTTAATTGGGTTATTTGCCTTCCTTTTGTTGTGTTGTATGAGTACTTTATATTTTTTTTTTGGAAATTAACCACTTATCAGATGTATTATTGGCAAATATGTTCTCCCTTACAATGAGCACTCTTCATTTTGATGCTGGTTTCTTTTGCTGTGCAGAAGCTTCTTAGTTTGATGTAGTCCCATTTGTTTATTTTCTCCTTAGTTTCCATTGCCCTAGCAGCTGTATCAGTAAAGATATTGCTATGGCCCCAACCGGTTTGGCTCAGTGGATAGAGCGTCGGCCTACGGACTGAAGGGTTCCAGGTTCGATTCCGGTCAAGGGCATGTACCTTGGTTGCGGGCACATCCCCAGTAGGAGGTGTGCAGGAGGCAGCTGATCGATGTTTCTCTCTCATCAGTGTTTCTAACTCTATATTCTTTTCCCTTCCTCTCTTTAAAAAAAAAATCAATAAAATATATTAAAAGATATTGCTATGACATATGCCTGTTATTTTGCTGCCTGTGGATTCTTCTAAGATTTTTATGGTTTCCCATCTTACGTTTAAGTCCTTTATCCATTTTGAGTTTATTTTTTGTATGGTGTAAGTTGGTGGTCTAGTTTATTTTTTTGTATGTATCTGACCAGTTTTCCCAACACGATTTATTGAAGAGACTGTCTTGACTCCATTGTATGCTTTTGTCTCCTTTGTCAATATTAATTGAGCATAATGGCTTGGGTCGATTTCTGGGTTCTCTGTTTGGTTCCATTGGTCTATATGTCTATTCTTGTGCCAGTACCAGGCAGTTTTGAGAACAGTAGCTTTGTAATATAGCTTGATATCTGGTATTGTGACCCCTCCAACTTTGTTCTTTCTCAGGATTGCTGCGGGTATTTAGAGTCTTTTTTTTTTTAATTCCATATTAATTTTTGGAGAGTTCTAGGTCTTTCAAATATGCTGTTGGTATTTTAATGGGGAGTGCATTGAATCTATAAATTGCTTTGGGTAGTATGGACATTTAAATGATGTTCATCCTACCAATCCACGAACATGGTATATTTATATTCTTACATTTATTTATGTCTTCCTCTATCCCTTTTTTCAATGTCCTGTAGTTTTCCGAGTACAGGTCTTTACCTCCTTCATTAAGTTTATTCCTAAGTATCTTAATTTTTTTGTTGCAATGGTAAATAGGATTGTTTTTTTAGTTAGTGAAGGTGTTTTAGGATATGGGACAGAGTGCCTACAGTATATATAGTTTGCTTTGCTTCTTCTTGACAAGTGAATACTGTAGAAAAATCACCTTTGTGAATATCATGGAAGTATCTTTACGATAGCAGAGGTCTCTTAGACTCAATTTTTATAACACAATTTGTATGTAAAGAGATGATTAGGGATTGGCTTCATTATGTAAAGATCTTATTTGATTTTACTTTTTCCTGAAATAGTAATCCAGGGGTTAGTCATTCTTAATTTCTCACGACTTCACTGATTTTAAATGCCATTTTTGTCTTATACTCACTTCTTTATGTATATTAGGCCTCTTTCCAGATATTCTCTTACATTTCTGAAGATTTAGCTGGCAGGTCTTTTTTTGGGCAGTTTCAACCCCCTCCTGGTTATGATTTTTGTTTCCAACACAATTTCAAGCTGTTTAAAGAAGACTTGGGTGGGTTGAAGGGCTGGGAAGCATTTAGGTTGGTGCTTGTCAGTTGTGAACCACCAATTTATTATTTTTAGCTAAAATAAAATATGGTTAAAACTCAGATTACTTCATTTATTATTAAAATTCATGCATGAAATACTGTAGTTATCATTAGCTGGGAATTATTCTCTCCTACCCCAACTTTTCTCCATTGAAACAAGGGTTATTTTTGAAAACATGAAGTTTCTTAAAAGTGCAACTATTGCATTGTTGTGTAACATTGTTCTTGAGGATATCATGATGGATATTTCAGAGGAACACAGACAATCCTCAGCTTACTATGGTTTGACTTTGGATATTTGGACTTTATGTAAAGACGGTTTCTACTGATATGCATTCAGTAGAAACTGTACTTCAAATTTTGGATTTTGATCCTTTCCCAGGCTAGTGATATGGGGTATGATACATGATACCCTCTTGTGATGCTGGGCAATGGCAGTGAGCATAGTTCCCATCAGTCACGTGATCGTGAGGGTGAACAATGATACTCTACAGCAAGCATGTCAATCTTGCACCTGGAGGAGGCATGCGGCCTCCATACGTGAGTTTGACATGCTTGCTCTACAGTGTGCCGGGTTGTGTGCTGGCACTGCATTTTGTGTTTTCCCATCCCTTCACTTGTGCAAAACGCCCATCTGTGTCTCCTGCTTCTGGTGAGAAGAAGAAGAGGAAGGCAATTACTCTTGCGCTGAAATTGAAGATAATTGCCCAACGGTAGCCTAATGTAAGTGTTCTGAGCACATTTAAGGTAGGCTAGGCTCAGCTATGATGTTTGGTGATGTAGGTATAATAACTGCATTTAAAAAAATATATATTTTATTGATTTTTTACAGAGGGGGAGAGGGATAGAGTTAGAAGCATTGATGAGAGAGAAACATCGATCAGCTGCCTCCTGCACACCCGCTACTGGGGATGTGCCCACAACCAAGGTACATGCCCTTTGACCGGAATCGAACTTGGGACCCTCCAGTCCGTAGGCCGATGCTCTATCCACTGAGCCAAACCAGTTAGGGCCATAACGGCATTTTTTACCTATACCCATCATAACTTGAAAATATTATACTGGGATATAATACCACCGTCAGATGAGGAGCTTCTTCTGTACTTGAGAAGAAAGCCATTGAAGACATTTTTCTCTTGAACTCTGACTTGGGGCTTTTCTTTCACTTAATTGGCAAATCTCTGAGAGGATATGATAAAGGTGATGATGGCAGCTACTATTTGCTAAGAGTCAACTATATACTAGGTATTTTTTATTCATTTGATTGCAAAACAGGCTCAGCATCCATTCTTTCTCTGTTGGTGATTATAGTAGTTCTATGAGAAATGCATGTTCTTCTAGGTTTTAAATGTACCAGTATAATAAATACTGAAATAAATGGAAATAAATCCTATCATAATATTAACTACAATAAAATAAATATAGTGCTTAAGCTTTTATTGCTGACTGTTCCAGGTGAGGAGGCCCTGTAACTAACTGGTTAAATGTAGATTTCATAAATGCAATCAATTTTTTTTCTAAAAGATATAGAATATAATTTATAAAAGTATTCGAAGTATTTTTCATTTTGTTTTATCTTTTGGATAGGTACTGCTAGGAATCAAAGCACTGTTCTCTTTGCTTTGGTAGTAGATGTCATGTGCAAGGCACAGACTGCTAACACATAGTTAAGACAATTTGGAACCTCAGAGATAACCTCTAAAATGAAAGTTATGTACAGGTGTCTGCTCTTACCCTCGGTTAACCTGATTTTATAGACTTCAAGGCAATTGTGTAATCAAACAACAATTTTATATTATTTAAATTGTTTCACATAGTTAAAAACTCAGCTTGCTCAATGCTTTAATAACTTACTTGCAGTTGAGGGAGAGTGTATGAAAGAGAATGCTTCTATCAGGATTGTATTAAAGTATTTTAGTAATATAGGTACTTTTGGAAATAAAACATACTTTAAATGAGAAAAATTGAGGCCTGTTATGAATGGCACTGAATAGTGCTGATTATTTTACCTTTGACAAAGTGGAAAATTTAAAGCTTGATGTATCCCATTTTATTAATGTAATAAAATTTTATAATGTTGTTCTGGGCGTCGATATATGTTCTTTAGTGTTTATTAGCTCTTGGTTGTAGTAAAACGTTTTGGGCTTATGCCTGGCTATACTGTACAGAATGCAAAATATCAAACCTCAGAAAAGGACACAAATAAATATATATTTTTCTTTTTCTCAGCTTTTTCTATATGATTTTTAAATATTTTGGTTAGTTACACTATCTAATCTGATTGAACACAGCAAACATCTTTTTTAGCATTTAAATAGGTTTATTGCTTCCCCAGACTTGTTCTAATAATGAAGCTATGAAGGATATGACAAGAATGGTGATATTAAATTTCTCTAGACTAACAGTAAATTTTTCCATTCTGAATCAGGAATGTTGAGCATCTGGAATCTGCAAGAAGAGTGCATTGTTCACTGCGGGAACACTTTCATCAAATTCTGAGCCATTCATTCTCTTAAGAATTACTACTGTCTTGTACAAAATATTATATTTTTATAGAAGCAATTTTTTTTAACTGGAAAATTTCTTCACTTCTTTATGCTTCTGTATTTTTTAATGCTGTCATTTTAGAGATGTTATTGTTTTGAGAATTAAAATCACATTTTAGCATTTAATTAATTTCCTTTGTTCAAATAATTTATATTTGTTCAAATATTGTGGGGAAAAAAGCAAAGAAAATAAATTGTCCTAAACAGAAATTTTTTTATAGTTTATGTAGGTGGATCAGTTATCTATAACTTGTCATCTTTTTCCTTAAATTTTCAGAATATCTATAATATGTACTGATACATTATATATTGATTGTGGCATAGATGTGTAAGTGTAAGTTGGTATATAACTTTCTTGTTATATATATATATATATATATATATATATATATATATATATATATATATATATATATATATATATATATATATTACTCTTTTTTTAGATGGCAAAAACTTTTTCTCTGTTTAATAAATTTTTACTCCAAATTTGACACTCCTGGGTCTTGATATTTTTTTGTTCATTATGTTTGGATTTGGTATCACGGATGCTGTTTGATTGTATGCCAGTAGGTGACATTGCCTAAGACATGGGCCACATTCTTTGACTAGAACACTTCATATTAGGTCTTACTAGTGCTCTAATCTTCTAATAACTAATATGTGTTTACAATTCAGTAGTATATTCATGTAAAACGAGATATTCTTCTTCCTTTGGTTTATTTGAAGTTAGTCAATCTTGTGTATATCCACCTCACCTTACGTTCTGTCATCAGCTCCCACTAAACATGGAATCAATGAAATTACTTACCTGCTTTGCACACACAATTTTGTTATCAAATGTATGGGGACAGGGTTTTCCAAGTGGATGAATAGTTTTACTGTCATATTGACCATTTAATCTGAAGATTTATTTCTTTACTACTAAATGTTCTACTTCTCCCCCAGCAGACCCCCCTCCCACCTTCCAGCCTCCCTTCCATTAGTGAATGGTGGCTCCTGTTAGTGAATGGTGGCTCCATCAGACTGTTGCAATCTCCTCGTCCCTGCTGAGTTGAAGTTAGTCATCATTGGTACTTTGAATTGGTATCTACTTATCACTTGGATTAAGCCCTCCAGTAACTTTAAATTGCGTTGTTATGTTCCTTTAGGCTTCAAGTCAACATAAGCAGATATGAATCATCTTCAATCTAATCCAAGCTAGTAAAGTTCACATTCTGTTTGCCTAATTCTCTTTCGGCTTTCTGAGCCATAAGCACTTGGTAAGTTAGAGGCTTTTATATTTTTCCTTTGCACTTGGATGGCTTTTAATGGACTCCAGATGGTGTGTCTATACTTGGTAGTCTTTTTGATGAAAAGATAGTTCTCTGTTGTTTGACAAATGTGACACCTTTAGTAATTTTGCTCTTCCACAAAGCATTATGACTTTATTCTCATTTGTGTAAATACATTTCCTGACTTCTCTTTATCCATTACTTTGTTTCCCTTCCCCACCCCATCTTAATGACTCATAATAAAGATGAATTTTGTGAAATAGTTTGTACAAAATGGTAAAGGCTTTTAGTAACTTTTTGATATAAGTACTTGACTGGTGCACCTTTTCTGACTCCTGAGGATGTTATATGCTTGTGTGAAGGATACCCTTAAGTGTTTTGTTTTCTTTTACATTCTTATAGAACTATATAACTTCGAAATGGAAGATAGGATTTATCAAAAAGTTTTTTAAACGGTAAGCAGGAATCTGAAAATAGAAAAAATAGAAATTGACTTTTTGTCTTATGAATATGTTAATTATATCAAGAACTCTAAGAGCAATTGCTGGGAGATTTGATGTTAAATTGAAAAGCAAGAACTCTTTTAAAAAGAGCTCTACCTCTTGAGATGAATTATATTGCTGACTGGTTGTATCTCAGATTCTCTGGGTGTAGCCTTAATTCACTGAGGTTTAGTTGTGCCCCCAAAATGAGGATAACAGAGCTTATGACAAAATTGATCTTATATTTAATGATCCATTTTCCACTGTCACTTTAAGAGTTAGGGACCCAGAGATCCAGAAGGATTGAATAATTTAAATGAGCATTTGTTAGATCTGTTCTGTGTATATTTCAGTAAGGCAACTCTGTCATGACATAGCTGATCATCTTCAGTATGCTTCTTTATTATGTCTAATACCAGTAGTCTGGAGGGAAGAGAAAAGTAGGTATAAATATTTTAATTTGGGGATTAATATTATTTTTTTCTGTATCACTTGAAACATTTTGTAAGATGATTTCACCATTATTCAGCATGACTGGTGTTAATGACAAATGATTGTTTCCTTAGAGCCTTAGTGTGGATTTTGAAATAGGACCATGCATTGGCATACAGCTTACATAAGCCACTATTGTCAGAAATTGTCAATGAATACATTAATATCGATATCACCAAAATTGTAGGTATTGATGTTTCTTGCAAGCATTTATTGCATTATGTTTTCTTGAAAGTTGTGAAACTGTTTGAGGATGGAACATTTTTGTCATTTTTTTTCTTCCTCTCTATTCTTTACCGTGTAAATATCTGGACTGACTGGGGTCAGGAGTATGTGATCACTTTCTTCATTATTATCTCTCCAGTTTACTCTTTACCTACTGCACTGGGTCCCTCATTGCCTATCTTTATGGCCTGTTGTGAAAAACCGTCTTTTCCCTTAATGTATTTCAGCACAATAAACTTATATTTTGTACTCTGTTTTCCTGATGCTTGGGCATACCCATATGTTTTTGCATTTAATTTGGAATTATTTTTATTTTTATATTATTTTTAAATGTATACTTTTTTATTGTTGACAATATTACATAGGTCCCCCATTTTCCTCACCTTTGCCTTCTTCTGCCAGCCCATACTCCATGAAATTTTTTAAAATTGGTTTTTAGAGAGAGAAAGGAAGCGGGGGGAGGGAGAGGAGGGGAAGAGAGAGAGAAACAATGATTTCTTGTTCCACTTATCTATTCATTCATCGGTCAATTCTTTTTTTTTTTTTAATTAAATCTTTATTGTTCAGATTATTACATTTGTTCCTCTCCCCCCCCCCCCATAACTCCCCTCCTCCCAGTTCCCACCCCACCCTCCGCCCTCACTCCCCACCCACTGTCCTCATCCATAGGTGCACAATTTTTGTCCAGTTTCTTCCCTCATCTCCCACACTCCTTTCCCCCCCAAGAATAGTCAGTCCATTCCCTTTCTGTGTTCCTGATTCTATTATAATCACCAGTTCATTCTGTTCATCAGATTATTTATTCACTTGATTCTTAGATTCACTTGTTGATAGATGCATATTTGTTGTTCATAATTTGTATCTTTACCTTTTTCTTCCTCTTCCTCTTCTTAAAGGATACCTTTCAGCATTTCATATAATCCTGGTTTGGTGGTGATGAACTCCTTTAGCTTGTCCTTATCTGTGAAGCTCTTTATCTGACCTTCAATTCTGAATGATAGCTTTGCTGGATAAAGTAATCTTGGTTGTAGGTTCTTGGTATTCATCACTTTGAATATTTCTTGCCACTCCCTTCTGGCCTGCAAAGTTTCTGTTGAGAAATCAGCTGACAGTCGTATGGGTATTCCCTTGTAGGTAACTGAGTTTCTTTCTCTTGCTGTTTTTAAGATTCTCTATCTTTTGCTCTTGGCATTTTAATTATGATGTGTCTTGGTGTGGTCCTCTTTGGATTCCTTTTGTTTGGGGTTCTCCGCGCTTCTTGGACCTGTAAGTCCATTTCTTTCACAAGGTGGGGGAAGTTTTCTGTCATTATTTCTTCAAATAGGTTTTCAATATCTTGCTCTCTCTCTTCTTCTGGCACCCCTATAATTCTGATGTTGGTACGCTTGAAGCTGTCCCAGAGGCTCCTTACACTATCCTCGCATTTTCGGATTCTTTTTTCATTTTGCTTTTCCGGTTGGGTGTTTTTTGCTTCCTCGCATTTCAAATCATTGACTTGATTCTTGCGCTCCTCTGGTCTGCTGTCGGGCGTCTGTATAATATTCGTTATTTCAGTCTGTGTATGCTTAATTTCTAGTTGGTTCCCCAATATAACATCGAGGGTCTCATTAGTTTTCTTGTAGATCTCATTAAGTTTATCAGCGGCTTCTAAACAGTTCTTGAGAGACCTTAAAAGTGTGGTTCTGAACTCTATATCTTCCATTGACAATTTTGTCCTGTTTCTTTGTCTCCGCATTTTGTTATGCTTCCTTGGTGCACCCCCTAGTGGTCTTTGTTCGCAGTCTTATAGTTAAACCTTGATTGTTGTAGCTAATACCAGGGAGGGTTTGACCTCCAGGCCAAGTGGCTATGAGAATCAGCTGTGTCAGCAGTGAGAGAACTTCTGTCCTCTAGGGAGGTGCTAATCTAGCCTTTGCCTGAGGCTATCCGGCAAATGCCTCTGTGCAGGGCTTGGGCAGGGCAGATCGCACAGGATCAACAGGGTGGGCCGGAGAGAGCAGTTATGGCGGCTCTCAGTCCTGTCCCCAGGGGCTCTGCCTCTCTGAGTTCCAGCACCCGCTGCAAAGCTCGGAGAGAAAGCTGCACTCGCTCTGACCGAAGCCAGACAGTCCCGCTTCTCCCGTTTGAGTCTGGGTCCCTAAAGACTCGCCCGGATCTGGAGCTCAGAGTCTGCGACTCCCTCCCGATTGAAAACGCCAACCACGCCTTCCGCCGCCAGCCCGCTCCGCGCACTCCGCACCTCAGAATTTGACTTCAGCACTGCGCCTCCTCTGAGTGTCCGTATGCGTTTCTCTTTCCTTCTAGTTGTAGGACTTCCACTCAGCCAGCCTTCCTGTGGTTCTGGGTGATGTCCGTTCCGTCTTTTAGTTTCACTTTTGAAGTAGTTGTTCAAAGCAGCAAACTCCTGCATTAACCTATGCCGCCATCTTGGTTCTCCCAAAAATGTCATTTCCATCGGTCAATTCTTATATAAGTCCTGACAGGAGAGCAAACCCACAACCTTGATATATTGGGATGGCACTCTAACCAACTGAGCTACCCTCCTAGGGCTAAAATAGATTTTTGGTGTTGTGGTTTTTTTTCTTAATTTGTTTTTTATTGAGAGGGGGAGAGAGAGAGAGAAAGAGAGAGGGAGAGAGAGAGAGAAAGAGAGAGAGAGAGAGAGAGAGAGAGAGAGAGAGAGAGAGAGAGAGAGAGATTGTCTCCCATACTTACTCTGATCACCAGGAATCAAACTGACAACCTGGGTGTGTGCCCTTACCTGTAACTAAGCTGGTGACTTTTTGGTGCTCAGGATGACACTCAAGCAAGGGAGCCACACCAGCCAGGGCTGGAATCTCTTTTATTTTGAAAAATACTTATATAGGTTGTGAAGTGAAGCATCATTCTAAGCCTTACAAAGAACTCATTTAATCCTCATCACAATGCTGTAAGTTTGTGATGCCTCACTTAGTATGACTATACTCATTCTGTAAATTACAAATTGGATACACAGAGATATTAACTAATGCTCAGTTACAGAGCTGGAATTTGTATTTATGTCATGTGGCTCCAGAGTCTAAGCATCCTACCCCAGGGCCTTTGTAAGTGCAGTTCTTTTCCTACCAGATTTTTCTATTCCCCATCATCACCTTGTTAACATCTGTACTTCCCTCAGATCTCAGCACAATCATTAAGTCCCTGGGAAGCTTTTCATGAAATTGTTCCCATCTCACTGTCACCGTTTCATGGTGCCACAGCCCTGTCTGTCATTAAAGTGCTTTTCACAGTTACACTTCACATTTATTTTCAGTGTAGTCTACGTGTTGCATGTAGGATGCCTTCTGTTTGCTTTGCATGCCCAGTTCCTAAGGGGTGCCTGGCGTGTGGTAATCACTCAATATTTGTGGAGTGAGGTTGGGATTTTGAAATGCATTGGGATTTGGGAGTTTGACAGCTTTCTACACACAGCCCTTGAAACATTGTCAAGTGTGTTACATTACAGCTGTTCGTGAAACTTTGAGGTAAGAATGTTAGCATTGCTTGTCTTTCAGGTAATCTCAGTGGTCCTGAAGGGGAGACTGTGATAGTAGTAGCAATCACCAGGAAGTTAATTATCTGGTGAATTGCTGGAAGATTGCATGGATATAGTTACACTTTTCAGGGTATAGCAAGTAGCAGTCCACTGTGGCTGGAACAGAATTTGAGGGGAAGTTGTGAGTTATACTGTTGGGAAAAGGTTTATGTCAGATTCATTACCCAGAAGTAAAAATTTTAAAATTGTAAAAGTAATGTCTACAGGCGTACCTCAAAGGTATTACCATTGCAGTAAAGTATCACAATAAAGTGAATCCTAAACTTTTTGCTGGTGGAGGGTCTTGCCTTTAATTTGTATAAACTGCAACATCTGTGAAGTGCAATAAAGCAAAGCACAATAAAACAAGGTGTGCCTGTATTTTGTAAAAACTCAAGCAGTGTAGAACTACACACAGCACAAATGAAGTAATTGTTTCCTATTCCTTTTAGTTTCTTCGTAGACTCACCACTGGTAACAGTTGGGTGTAGGCCCTGCAGGCTACCTAGAAGTAAATGAATGAGTTATGAGTGAATTACTGGGTCAAAGGGAATGCAAGCTTTAACTTTTCATATTGCTATTAGTGTATATCAACTTAGAGCTTCTCTACTTTTCCCATTTTCCCATTCTCCCAGGTGACTGCTTCCAGTCTTTTCTTTCAAATGCAAATACTTTGCCCTATGCTCACTCTCAGCAGACAAGCATGTTTCCTAATGTACTGAAAGTATTGCAGCGATCATCAGCGACTTGCCACATATTCCCTGCACCCACATTCTGCCCCTCTGGAACCGTATGTGTACTATCCACACTTCTGTCTAAAGCCACCCGCCACTTATGCACTAGACCCCATTCCAGCAAATCCCTACCTGTCTACATTGTCAGAATTTCTCTGTAGTGGATTAATGCCATTAGCACCAAAATGTGTTATTTTTTTCATCTTGAAATTTTTTTTTTAACCCCGTTCCCTTACAAACATCAATTCTCTTTTGTAATAGATTGTAAGGGTTGCTTACTACTAGTATATTTGTAAGAGTTGTCTATATCTGCTGTTTCCAACATGTCTCTTAATACTCTTGGTGCCCTTCATCCAGTCTTTTTCACTCATCACCAAAATTAGTAACCTCCACATTGCTCAATCCAAGTGGGCGATTCTCAGCCCTTGGTATGCCTGCCCTGTCAGTAGCTTGATCATTTGTAATTTCTTGCCCTGCTTGATATTTTTTTTTTAATTTTTATTGATCTCAGAGAGGAAGAGAGATATATAAACATCAATGATGAGAGAGAATCATTGATCGGCTGCCTCCTGCACACCCCCTACTGGGGATCAATCCCGCAACCTGGGCGTGTGCCCTTGACTGGGCATGAACCTGGTACCCTTCAGTCCGCAGTCTGATGCTCTATCCATTGACCCAAACCAGCTAGGGCTTGCCCTGCTCAGTTTTTAGGGCTTCACACTCCCGGTGCCTTCTCCTCTCTGAATGATGATCAGCTCTTTTTATCCTCCAATCTCCTTATTCTGGAGACTTTAGGACTCAGTCCTTGGCTGCTCCTTCTTCTGTGTCTACACTCATGCTCTTGAGGAACTCATGCAAGCTCATGGCTTTAAATACCATCCATATGCCAATGACTCCTAAAGATACACCTTCAGCCCAGGCCGCTTTGTTGAGCTCCTGACTTCTTTTTACAGCTGCCCACCACATCTCCACCTGGATATCCAGTAGTTATCTTGAACTTAATATGTTTATAACTGAACTTCCCCGTCACACTGATGGTAACTTCAAATAGTCTTGGAGTCATTTTTTATTCTTTTCTTTTTTCATTTCCCTCATTCAGATAGACATTTATAACTATCTCTTTCCTTACAATTTCTCCAGAAGTTGACTACTTCCCATAACTCCCCCTGGCTGCTCCCTGGGTGCGGGCCTCCGTTCTCTGTTCCTGGATTCACCCTCTAATGTGTTCTCCTTCTCTGCTCTTGGTCCTCTGTGCTCTCTCCTCAGTTCATGAGCAAGAATGATGCTTTAAAAATGTAAGTTGGATCATGTTACTCCTTCACTCAAAACCCTGCAATGGCTTTTCCCCTCTAAAGTGGAAGTTAAATTATTTGCAAAATTTGTCCTACAAGGTTCTACATGATCAGGTCCCCCCATTTCCTCCTATCATCTCTACAACTCTCCTTTTCCCACCTTCTGCTCCAGTCGTAGTGGGCTCCTCAGTCCACTGGGGAAGTTATGAAAAAAAAAAGTTCTTCCTCAGATACTTCAGGCACACCCTGTTGTAGAGGTTTGGGTTTATTTTTTATTGTGTGACCCCTCTGCATAGAATGTTTACCCCTCAGATACCCACTTGTCACCTTCTAACTGGATAATTTACTTATAATGCTTCCTGTGTTCTCCCCTACAGTGCTAGCTCCCTGAGGGTATGATCTTTGCTTTTTTGGGTTCCCTGATCTCAAGCACCATGAATGGCGTCTGGCACATGGAACATATGGTGTTTAATAAATGCTGGTGGAAGGAATGAGTGTTTATCCCATCAGATGACACTGGGCTTGTTTTCCCATACCCTTAGCAAGACTGGGTATTTGACACCTTAATTATTTTGTAAATTGATATGCTCCACTTGACTTTTTAAAAAGTATTTGATAGATTTAACATTGCTTTACTATTTTTGGGAGGGAGGGACATTTATTCTCATACCATTTGCCCATCACCAGTGCCATTGCCCATTTTTCTGTTGGTTTAGTCATCTTTTACTGTTGTTAGTATCAATCAGTTGCTTATTGCAAATAATTTTTAGCAGTTTCTCTGAAAACTTCTTTGAATTCATATGCATGAAAATTTGATTTGTTATAAAGTCTATCAATTATTGTCTTTTACAATTTCCAAGTTCTTCATATGCTAAGAAAAGTGTTTAACTGCAACAAGATGGAAATGTTCTATATATAATCTTCTTCTAGTTTATATTCGAAATATTTGATCCCTCTTTAATTTGGATGTCAGGTTAGGCATTCAACTTTTTTCTTTAAAGTTACTCTTAAGTAGAAGATTTTGAGTAGAATATTTAAATGATGGGATTATTACAGGAGGCATAGGCTAGAATTTGAGATTAAGTCCTGAATGTGCTACATACTGGCCAAATGTATCTCCACCTGTAAATTGGAGATCGTAACAGCACCTACTTATGAAGAATATCAAATGAGGTAACCTGTGAAGCCCTTATTATAGCTCTGTAAGTACATACAATAAGTTCTCACTTAATGCTGTTGATAGTTTCTGTGATCAAAACTAGTTTCTCCATAGGTTAACTGATATAAACAAGAGTTAAGTTCCTACAGTATCTCCATCTTATAATTAAATGACTTTGAATGAAATGACATTATTCACGGACCTGCTGTATTAGGTATGATTAATACCACTAGGAATTGTTTCTGGTCATAATTATTGCTAAGTGTTATTTCAGGAAGCTTTATCAGTTGGTGGTAGGGAGGATAGGTTAAAGAGGAGGGAGGCATAGGATAGAAATAGACATAATTTTTAATAACTAGTTTTATTAGACAAGGTGAAACTTGATGAGGGTCTGACTATGACAATGGGAACTTTTATCCACAGTTAAAACTACTGTCATATATTCCAGTGATTTGAGCAGGGTAATGACATTTTAATACCAGACGATGACACGTTATAATTCTAATTAATGTATTATAACTTTGGGATGAATTGTTTACTCAATGTGGTCACATTTCCTCATGGGTGGGGTCAGTGATGTGTGCCTTTTCCAATCCTTGATCAAATCACCTGCCTGTTACTGAAGATAATCCTATATAATAAGAAACATGCAAATTAACCATCCCTCCACTACACTCAAGCCACGCCCACCAGCCATGCCCACCAGCCAATCCAAGTGACTATGCAAATTATCCGACAAAGATAGTGGTTAATCAGGTGTCAATTGCCCCAGGAGGAGACGGTGGCCGCGGCTGCGGGCTCCAGGACTTTCACTGGCCCCAGGAGGCAAGGCCGTAGCCACGCCTGCGGACTCCCAGAACTTTCACTGGTCGGGGAGGTGCAGCCGCCCTTGCCTAGCCATGCCCGTGCACTCCCAGGACCTTCCCCGGCCCGGGGAGGCGAGGCCATAGCCACACCGTGGGCTCCCAGGACTTTTGCAGGTCGGGAGGCATGGCCACCAGCGCCTAGCCACACTTTCAGCCTCCCGGGACTTTGCCGTCGGAGGGCGGGAGGTTTGGAGGACTTGGCAGAGCAGGAGACAGCTGGACATAGAGCAGAGCAAGAGAGAGAGGGCAGCTTGGAGGGCGTGGCTCCCTCTGACACCCAAGCCTCCTCATCACAGCTGTGGAAATTGACAGCAGGGAGGAGGAAGTCCCACCCCCCCAGAATCAGCCAGAATCAGCCATTGGTCAGACAGCTCTCAGCGGCCTGATAGCCAGGATTCTCATTCACCTGCATCTCAGACCATGACAGTAAAGAGGTGGGACTATGTCTAAAGAATTACTGTTGATACAACTTGGCTCTGCAGCTGAAAGATGCCGGCGTTATCGATAGAAAATGTCTGCAGAGCAGCATGCATCTGATCTTGAAAGAAGGCGGCGCCTGCGACAGGATGTATCTGAACACCAGCTACTGGAAAAACGCTGCTCTGATGCCAAAAAACACCGGCGTTATCGACAGAAAATGTCTACAGACCAGCATGCCTTTGAAGTTGAAAGAAGGTGGTGGTGACGACAGAATATGTCGAGAGAACAGTCATCAGCAAGTACTACCAATACTGGTAGGAACTACCTTCTCAGCGAAAATGGAGTACATGAGGATGCAATCCTTGAACATAGTTGTGGTGGAATGACTGTTCGATGTGAATTTTGCCTAATATCACTGAATTTCTCAAATGAAAAACCATCCGATGGGAAATTTACTCGATGTTGTAGCAAAGGGAAAGTCTGTCCAAATGATATACATTTTCCAGATTACCCGGCATATTTAAAAAGATTAATGACAAATGAAGATTCTGACAGTAAAAAATTCATGGAAAATATTCCTTCCATAAATAGTTCTTTTGCTTTTGCTTCCATGGGTGCAAATATTGTATTGCCATCATGATATGGGCCATACTGTTTTAGAATAAGTGGACAAGTTTATCACTGTACTGGAACTTTACATCCTTCGGATGGTGTTTCTCAGAAGTTTGCTCAACTCTATATTTTGGATACAGCCGAAGCTACAAGTAAAAGATTAGCAATGCCAGAAAACTAGGGCTGCTCAGAAAGACTCATGATCAACATCAACAACCTCATGCATGAAATAAGTGAATTAACAAAATCGTACAAGATGCTACATGAGGTAGAAAAGGAAGCCCAATCTGAAGCAGCAGCAAAAGGTATTTCTCCCACAGAGTTAACAATGGCAATTAAATACAATCGTAACAGTGACCCAGGTAGATATAATTCTCCCTGTGTAACCGAGGTTGCTGTCATATTCAGAAAAGAAGATGGAGAAACTCCTTTTGAAAGGGACTTGCTCATTCATTGTAAACCAGATCCCAGTAATCCAAATGCCACTAAAATGAAACAAATCAATATCCTGTTTCCTACATTAGATGTGATGACATATCCTATTCTTCTCCACATGGTGAACAAGGCTGGGGAACAGATATTGCATTAATACTCAGAGACGACAGTGTAATCGACAATAATACTAGACAAAACGTAAGGACACGAGTCACACAAATGCAGTATTATGGATTTCATCTCTCTGTGTGGGACACGTTCAATCCAATTTTAAATGCAGGAAAATTAACTCAACAGTTTATCGTGGATTCATATTACAAAATGGAGGCCAATCGGATAAATTTCATCACAGCAAACCAATCTAAGTTGAGAGTTGAAAAATATAGTGGTTTGATGGATTATCTCAAATCTAGATCTGAAAAGGACAATGTGCCGATTGGTAAGATGATAATACTTCCATCATCTTTTGAGGGTAGTCCCAGAAATATGCAGCAGCGATATCAGGATGCTATGGCAATTGTAACGAGGTATGGCAAGCCCGATTTATTCATAACCATGACGTGCAACCCCAAATGGGCAGATACTGCAAACAATTTACAATGCTGACAAAAAGTTGAAAACAGACCTGACTTGGTAGCTAGAGTTTTTAATATGAAGCTGAATGCTCTTTTAAATGATATCTGTAAATTCCATTTATTTGGCAAAGTAATAGCTAAAATTCATGTCATTGAATTTCAGAAACACGGACTGCCTCACGCTCACATATTATTGATATTAGATAGTGAGTCCAAATTACGTTCCTCTAATTAATTCCCTTTCAATGTGCACGAATTTTGTGCACCGGTGTCGAGTAAGACTCCCTCCATGTTCTGCATGGAGTAGAGTTTGGTATCTGAAAGAGGAGCCGCACAACAAATGAGAGAAAAAGACACGAGATAATTTTGCAATATTGGGGGACCAGGCGGGCAAGTCCCGAAGGACTTCCACCCATGCTCAGGCTGCTCCAATCTTTTATTGATCTGGAGTAGCCCTTAGGGTAAGGAGGTTTCAATGACACACAGATCAGCAGAAAATTTCCAGGAATAGACAGAGTATCTGATTAGCTCATCAATAGATTTCCGGGAGTATCTGATTAACAATAATCAACAAGGATCTACATAAGTATCTAAGGAATTAAGTGAACTAAGGTGGGGATGCTTCAACTATTATTACCTAAATTAACTGTGTGGTTCCTAGATCAACTGGGTGGTGCACAGTTCTGACCTTTGCTAGGACTTCAAAGGTTACTAGCTTTTGGGGGTCTCTGTCTAAACTCCGGTAGTGAAGACAATGAATGGACTCTGGCACACCGGGCTACTAGTAAGATTATAATATAAATCCTTATGACTAGGTCTACAGTACTACTTATATATATATATGTATACTAGAGGCCCGGTGCATGAATTTGTTCATGGGTGAGGTCCCTCAGCCTGGCTGGCAATGGGGCAGTCGGGGCCATCTTACCCAGTCCTGACTGGGGCTGGCCGGCCGGGGGGAGGGACTACAGGAGGTTGGCCGGCCGGTTGCAGGAGGTTGGCTGTGGGAGCGCACTGACCACCAGGGCTCAGGTCCTACATTGAGTGTCTGCCCTTGGGTGGTCATTGTGCGTCATAGTGACCAGTCATTCAGTCAACCAGTCGTAACTGTTTCTTAGGCATATATATATATATATATATATATATATATATATATATATATATACCAGTATATAGTAAAAAAATTGCAAGACAACTCAAAGTTGCTACAGCATTTAAATCTGCATGGAAAATACTGATACCCCTCTGTCCCTTGTGTTGCCAGAGGCTCAGAAAGAACATATTTGGATCATAAGTTCTTGGGAGAAAAATCACTTTTTTTCTTCAAGGAAAATGACAGATATGTTTATCCTTCAGTGTAGCAAGGCTACAGAGAAGCCAGCTGTAGCACATTTAACTTCAATTAATGAATAAGTCAGTGAAGTTATACAAAGATCCTGGTTGACATATGTGATGGCTTAATGAACTGCATTGTAGAGTGAGCATGTTTTGAACTTAAAGTATTCACATTAGTATATTTTTCATGATTTCCGACATTCAACATTTGCCATTTAACATTTTTCTGGAAAGGGGATTATAGATTACAATATTTAGTTCCTAAACAGCAGTTTTAAAATCTTAAAACATCTCTCTAAGTGATTGAGTGTTAACTTATGAACCAGGAAGTCATGGTTCAATTCCCAGTCAGGGCACATGCCTGAGTTGCAGGCATGATCCTCAGTAGGGGGCATGCAGGAGGCAGATGATCAATGATTCCCTTTCATCATTGATGTTTCTCTCTCTCTCCCTGTCCCATCCTCTGAAATCAATAAAAAAATATACATTTATTATTATTTCTTAAAAATTTTAAATCTTTATTGTTGAGAATATTACAGATGTTGCTCCTCTCCCCCTGTCCCCATTGCTACTTCCACCCAGTTTCTAACCTGCCCCAGGCCTTCATCACCCTATTGTCTATGTCTATAGGTAATGAATATATGCATATAAGTCCTTTGGTTAATCTCATCCCGCCTCTCCTTCCCCCTTCCCTCTGAGATTCATCAGTCTGTTACATGTTTCCATGCCTCTGGTTCTATTTTATTCATCAGTTTATTTTGTTCATTAGATACCTTGTTTGTTTATTTTGATTTTTAGATTCAATTATTGATAGATATGTATTTATTTCCACCTTGTGTTCATATTTTTTTACCCTTTGTGGTCCCATTTAATTTTTGGAATTCAAACAGTCTTGTCCAAATTAGTTGACAGGATTGAATGTTGAACTGGTTTGCGGTGTCGACCTCAGCCTTGACGTTGGACCTACTCCTAGCACCTGGTCTATCGAGTCAGCCTCCATGTTGGACCGAAAAGGGTTAATCTTTTTTTGTCTTCCTCTTCTTAAAGAATACCCTTCAACATTTTATGTAATAATAGTTTGGTGTTGATGAATTCCTTTAGCTTTTTCTTGTCTGTGAAGTTCTTTATCTGACCTTAAATTCTAAATGATAGATTTGCTGGGTAGAGTAATCTTGGTTGTAGATCCTTGCTTTTCATCACTTTGAATATTTCTTGCACTCCCTTCTGACCTGCAAAATTTCTGTTGAGAAATCAGCTGACAGTTGTATGGGCACTCCCTTATAGGTAACTACTGCTTTTCTCTTGCTGCTTTTAAGATTCTCTCTTTGTCTTTTGCTCTTGGCATTTTAAGTATGATGTGTCTTGGTGTGGTCCTCTTTGGGTTCCTCTTGTTTGGGACTCTCTGTGCTTCCTGAACTTGTAAGTCTATTTCTTTCACCAGGTAGGGGAAGTTTTCTGTCATTATTTCTTCAAATAGGTTTTCAATATCTTTCTCTCTCTCTTCTCCTCCTGGCACTCCCATAATGCAAATGTTGGTATGCTTGAAGTTATCCCAGAGGCTCCTTACACTATCTTCGTACTTTTGGATTATTTTTTTCTTTTTGCTCTTCTGATTGGGTGTTTTTTGCTTCCACATATTCTAAATCATGATTTCATTCTCGGAATCCTCTACTCCACTGTTGAATCCTATAAATTATTCTTTATTTCAGTTAGTGTATGCTTAATTTATGACTGGTCTTTTCTCATGTCTTTGAAATTCTCGTTAAGATCCTTGAAATTCTCACTAAATCCTTGAAGCTCTCATTATAATCTTTGAGCATCATTAAAACCATTTTTTTGAACTCAGTATCTAGTAATTTGTTTGCTTCCATTTCATATTGTTCTTTTTCTGGAGATTTCTTCTGTTCTTTTATTTGTGACACATTTCTTTTTTTCTGCATTTTGGCCGCTTCCCTGTATTTGTTTCTATGTATTAGGTGGAGTTGCTATGTCTCCTGGAATTGGTAGAATGGCCTTGTGTAGTAGATATCCTGTAGGGCCCAAGTGGCTCAGCCTCCCCAGTCACCAGAGCTGGGCACTCTAGGTACACCCCTGTGTGGGTTGTGTGCACAGTCTTGTTGTAGTTGAGCCTTGATTGCTTTTGGAATCACTGGGAAGAATTGACCTCCAGGCCAATTGGCTGTGAGGACTAGCTGCAACTTCAGGGAAGAGTTGCTGTGCTAGAGACACTCCTATGCAGTAGGACTTGCTTCAGTGGGGCTTTGGTGCTCACTGAGTCTGCTCTTTGAGTGTGTCACTTGTGGATATGTAGAGTTGTACTCTGGTATGGTCTGAAGCAGTATACCCTGGGTGCACTGACTCTGGGGCCTCCAGGGAGGTGCAAAGTCAGCCACTGCCTGGGGCTACCCATCAGGAGCTACAGAGAGATCTGCAGATGGCTGCTATTTGTGGAGGGCTTGGAAGTGCCCAGGCAAGTCCAAGCTGTGAAGCAAGGTAGGCAGGTGCTAGTGCTGGGTGTTGATAGGTATGAGGCAGGCTGCTGCTTGTTTAAGAGATTTTAGGAAAGTCTGAAGCCCCTGCAAACAGCTTGGGTGGGGCTTAAAATTGGATGGGCTGAGGTCTCAGGGAATCATCAGGGTGGAGTGAACAGTATGAGCCAGGCTGATGGAAACTCAGATATGATTGTCAGTCAGCTCTGCCATTGGGGAGTTCTCAGCATAGGAACAATGACCCCTACACGCACCTCTTTCTGGGAGAAGGCCACCCCCAAATTCTTGCTCTAATGCCAGACAATCTAGTTCCTCCCCGTATGTCCTTGGATTCCCTCAAGCCACTACCCCGGCGCTGGAGCTCAGTGGGAGTGAGCCCATGTAAGTTTGTGTGTGGGACCTTAAAGAGGAACTGCCTAGGTCTCCAGCAGCCTCCATGTCACGCAGCCACAATCCCTGCTGATTTTTACAGACTGAAGTTTCGGGGACATCTCTTCCTGGCACTGGAAGCCTGGGCTGAGAGGTCTGGTGTTGGCCTGGGACCCCTTGCTCCTCATGGGAGGCCTCAGCAACTGAGATATCCCTCCTGATTAAGAACACATCACACATGGGTGTTGGGCCAGCCATTCCAGGCCTTCCTCCATCTTACCAGTCTCTATGTGCTTTCTTCTTTCTTTCCTTAGTTGTAGGATTTCCATTCAACCACATTTAAGGTTGTTTTGAATGATGGCTGTTCTGTATTTTAGTCTTAATTTTGAGGTAGTTGTGGGATGTGGCGAGTATCAGCATCTATCTACGCTGATGTCTTGGTTCTCCAAAATATATATAGTAGGTGGCAAGAACAGCACCAGGTGCCTGACCCATGGGGTCAGACTGAATCTGGGTTCAGCAATTGCAGTACTTGGGTTCTGTCTAGGAAAGAATTCAGAGTCCAGACCCAAACTGTAAGAGAACATTTATTGGATAAATTATAGAGGTAGAAAGAGTAATTCCTAGAAGAAATGGGCTTAGGAAACAAGTTACAGAGTAAGGGCCCTTGGAGTTTGGGAGTGAGGAAGCCAATGGTAATCTGTCTGTGGCAGGATGGGAGATGGGGAAGGGAAAGGAAAAGGCACAAGGCACAGGTGTATTCTGGGGAGGGAGAGTGCACTTGATCCTCCGTCCTAAGGAATTAAAGGGTGGAGATTTTAGGGGAGGTCCCAGGGGAAGATCTCATAGAATATTCAGCAGTTTCCCGGGTGTGTCCTTATTGGGTAGTGGTCTCCACTGATTGATTGGCCTTCACCAGGGCAGGAGGTTGTTATTCCATGCAGCTAGTCCTGATGTCAGCTGTGGCTAGTTTTGTTGCTTATATGGGCCTGGAGCTGAAATACAACTGAGGTTTAAATGTTATTTCTATAGAGCAGGGGTCCTCAAACTACGGCCCGCGGGCCACATGCAGCCGCCGAAAACATTTATCTGGCCCGCCGGGTGTTTTTGCTGCCACTGTGTACATAGGAATTTGTTCATAGTTTTTTTTTAAACTATAGTCCAGCCCTCCAACGATCTGAGGGACAGTGAACTGGCCCCTTGTTTAAAAAGTTTGAGGACCCCTGCTATAGAGGAAAGGTCAGGAGTCCAAACCAGTGTTATGCTAGGGGAGGAAAAGTTACCCTGGGGGTGAGGTCCCACCCTACAGTTGATTGTCCATTGTTAGGCACCTGGTGCTTTCTACCCTGGTGACTTTCTGTATCTGGCCCATTGTCCTTGCTCTGCTCACATCTATCTAAATGCCTATAGCATCTATATATTTTTTTAAAAAAAATCTTTGCATTTCACTGCAATTAGCTCCTATTACTATAATACTTTCCTTATCCCCTAAAATTTTAGCTCAGTATGTACTTTGTGTTGTTTTTCCACTGTTAGGGATTATTTTCTTTAATCTTTAAAACCACACATCTCTCTCCTCTTTTATAAGTACTATTAGAGGGGAGGAGGGTCCCTCAGCCCAGCCTGCCCGCTCTCACAGTCCGGGAGCCCTCAGGAGATGTCATCTGCAGCAGGCAACCTGGCTGATCAGGGGAAGGCACCACCCTCATCACCCTGCTGCTGCTGCCACTGCTGGCTGCCCCAGTCCCCAAGGTGTTTTCATCAACCCGGACTCTAGTTCCTTCACCATGAAAAAATGACAACTTTATTTAGGCATTTTCAAGATGTGTCTTTCATAGGATATGACATTTCTTTCTTTCTTTTTTTTTTTCTATCCTCACCTGAGGATATTTTTCTATTGATTTTTAGAGAGCGTGGAAGAGAGAGGGAAAGACAGAAACATCAATGTGAGAGGGACACCAAATTAGGGTGACATATAAATTAGGATTGCATAAAACTAGTAAAAAACAGAAAACTCAGGTTTATGAGCTCTGCTTATGGAGAAATTATTGTTTTAAATTTATACGTAATATGACTTATTTCCACAAAAAGTTAAGCACTATTTGGGTAAAGTTAACACTTTCCACATGTAAAAGACTAGGGTGGTTTTATTTCTGAGTATGGTATTGTGTCCAACTGGAATGTATAGCTTAGCTGTTGTTTTGATTTTGAACCATTGCATTGAAATGGCATTTTCATTCTACAGGAGACCTATTAAGGAAAGAAGAACATTATTTTCTATCACGTGCCTAATCTGTGCCAGCCACAAGGCTAAATGCTTTCATGGGCATTGTTTCATTGAATTCCTGTGATGACCATATTTGCCACAATTTCTTCTTTTCTTTAAACTTTATTTTGAGATAACTGTAGATTCACATGTTGTAAGATAAATTCTGTGTACCCTTGACTTGGCTTCTTCCAATGGTAATCCTATCTAATAAAAGAGAAACATAGTAATTGGTGTACGACCGCTACCCTTCCCATTGGCTAATCAGGGCGATATGCAAATTAACTGCCAGCCAAGATGGCGGCCGGCAGCCAGGCAGCTTGAAAGTAACATGAGGCTTGCTTGCTTCAGTGACGGAGGACTCCAACGTTCCCCGCCTGCCTTGCCGGCCTCTGAGCTTGCAGTTTAAGAAACATTGTAACAAATATAGAAGCTAAACAAAACCCCAGAAACCTGCTTTCAGCGAGCCGGATCTCAGAGCTGGAGTTATACATTGTTTCGATTATAGAACCAAAACAAACCAGATACCTGCTTTCAGCTGCGGAGGCCTCAGAGCTGGAGCCTCAGAGCTAGAGCTGGCCCAGAATAAAAAAGAAAAAAGAAAAAAAGGAGCAGTTGGGAGCTTCCGTCACCCACCAGCCTGAAAACAGCCCTCAGCCCCTCAACCAGACTGACCAGGCACCCCAGTGGGGACCCCCACCCTGAAGGGTGTGTGACCACCTGCAAACAGCCATCATACCCTCATCCAGGCTCGCCAGGCACCCCAGTGGGGACCCCCACCCTGAAGAGTGTGTGACCAGCTGCAAACAGCCATCATGCCCTCACCCAGGCTGGCCAGGCACCCCAGTGGGGACCCCCACCCTAATCCAGGACACCCTTCAGGGCAAACCAGCCGGCCCCCACCCGTGCACCAGGCCTCTATCCTATATAGTAAAAGGGTAATATGACTCCCAGCACCGGGATCAGCGGAGCCGAGAGGCCTCCCGGCACCGGGATCAGCGTGACGGGGGCAGCGCGCAAACCCCCTGATCGCCCTGCGGCTCTGTGTGTGACAGGGGGTGGGGCCACAACCTCCTGATCCGCCCTGCTCTGTTCGTGACAGGGGAAGGCGCCCCAACGCCCTGATCAGCCCTGCTCTGTGCCTGATATGGGGGAGCTCCCCAACCCCCTGATCAGCCCTGCTCTGTGTGTGACAGGGTGCGGCGCCCCAACCCCTCCCCCCACCCCACGGGCCCTGCTCTGTGTGTGACGGGGTAGAGCCATAACCTGCCCATCGGCCCTGCCCTGAGTGTGACAGGGTGTGGCACCCCACCCCCCTGATCCTCCCTGTTCTGTGTGTGACAGGGGGCGGTGCCCCAACTCCCCTATCAGCCCTACTCTGTGAGTGACGGGGGGAGCTCCCCAACCCCCTGATGGGCCCTGCTTTGTGCGTGACAGGGGGGAGCTCCCCAACCCCCTGATCGACCCTGCTCTGTGCGTGACAGGGTACGGAGCCCCAACCCCCCTGATGGGCCCTGCTCTGTGAGTGACGGGGCAGCGCCCCAACCCCCTGATTGGCCCTGCTCTGTGCGTGACGGGGGTGTCGCCGCAACCTCCCCATTGACCCTGCCTTGAGTGTGACGGGATGGTGCCCCAACCCCCCAATCAGCCCTACCCTGAGCGTGACTGAGGGTGGCATCGCAACCTCCCGATCCGCCCTGCTCTGTGCATGACAGGGGGCGGCACCCCAACTCCCCAATCGGCCCTGCTCTGAGCCCGACCAGGGGTTGCACCTAGGGTTTGGGCCTGCCCTCTGCCACCCGGGAGCAGGCCTAAGTCAGCAGGTTGTTATCTCCTGAGGGGTCCCAGACTGCGAGAGTGCACAGGCCGGGCTGAGGGACCCCCCACTCCCCACCCCACCCGAGTGCACAAATTTTTGTGCACCGAACCTCTAGTTTCTTATATAACTACTAGAGGCCCAGTGCATGACATTCATACATGGGAGAGGGAGTCCCCTCAGCCCAGCCTGCACCCTTCCTAATCTGGGACCCCTTGGGGGATGTCCGACTGCTCGTTTAGGCCCGATCCTGGCAGTCGGACATTCCTCTCATAATCCTGGACCACTGGCTTCTAATTGCTCACCTGCCTGCCTGCCTGGTTACCCCTAACTGCCCCCCCTTTTCCAGCCTTATTGTCCCTCACTGCCTGTGCATGCCAGCCTGATCGCCCTTAACTGCCCCCCCCCCCCCATGCTGGCCAGGTCGCCCCCAATTGCCCCCTCCCTGCCGGCCTGGTCACTCCTAACTGCCTCCCTGCCAGCCTGGTCACCCCCAACTGTACCCCCCTGCCGGCCTGGTCACTCCTAACTGCCTCCCTGCCAGCCTGGTCACCCCCAACTGTACCCCCCTGCCGGCCTGGTCACTCCTAACTGCCTCCCTGCCAGCCTGGTCACCCCCAACTGCACCCCCCTGCCAGCCTGGTCACCCCTAACTGCCCTCTCCTTGCTGGCCTGGTCACCCCACACAGCCTGCTTGTTCAGTTGTGTGGTCGTCCCTTACTAACTCCCCTGCTGGCCTGGTCATAGGCAGCCATCTTGTCAGGGCTTGAGGGTTAATTTGCATATTGCCTCTTTATTATATAGGATAGTAGAGATTCACAACTGGGAAATTGTCATTGATACAATCCATTGACCTTTTTTAGATTTCACCAGTATTACATGTACTTTGTGTGTGTGTGTGTGTATTTTGTTCTGTGCAATTTTTCCATAAGTGTAGGCTACCTTTTTAAATTCAAATTATAAGGTAAACAAGGATCAGATAAGTTATTTGGAATGCCTAAACTGTAGGCCTGGGGTTTGAATTTAGGTCTATTTGATTCAAACTTTTGTATTTTCAGTAATAGTAATGATCAATATAATCAATTATAACAATATAATAAATTATAATCGATTATAACATCAGTAGTAATGATGAATAACAATATAATCAATTACAACATGGCTGAACCTCACTGAGTTACATATGAAACAGATTGAGTACTTACTATGTGTCAGAGACTGTTCCAATGTATTAACTCATTTAATCCCCCCAACAGCTATACCTCAGAAGTTATAGCACAGTTGAATTAGTACCATTAGTTAAACTAATCATATTACCATGGAGTAGGCAAATTTTTTTACTGTTCCTGAAATCAGTAATAAAATAGTGATATTCTACCTTCTTTTTACATAATTCATATTTTGCACTTCTGACCATAATCACTGATTTTGGCAGTGGTGATTAAGTGTGTGTGTATGTGTGTGTGTGTGTGTGTGTGTGTGTGTGTGTACATGAAGTGAGACCTGTTTACATTGAGTTGTTTAGAGATACCTTAAAAATATTTATTACATTGCAAATAAGGGCTATTTTAGGCAGGATGCCAGGGTTTTAAGGTAATAAATATAAACCTCTAAGTATACTTAAGGACATAATCTTTTTCTAGAGATTTTAGTTCTTTTTGGCCAAATACAGCCCCAGGAATGTTTGGATTTAATCAAATCATTCAAATTACATATCTATCTTTCAAAGTGGACACTACTACATTTGGTTGTGCATTAGTACTGATTATCAGATACTTAGTGCTTTAGGAAGATAATAGATAAAACGATCAATTGTCCATAATTTACTCTACAATCTTTGCTGTTAAATATTGTGTAAAGTTGTCCCTGTGATGAACAGCAGCACTTATTCAGACCAGAAATAACAACAGTCCCGTGTGTTGTAGATCCCAGGAGGTCTTGGTGTTTTTGTAGACAGCAGACAGAAATAAAAGGAATTTTGTCCTTTTTACCTCATGTAATCCCACTGGGAAATGAAACATGTGCTGTGAGTTGATATTGACTTCTGCCAGGTCACCTCCCTGAAGAGTCTTGGGCAAGCACCATTGCTATATTTCTTGGACAGGAGTCTGACAGCCCCCGAATGAGATGGATGGGCTATGCAGTGTGCTACTGTGGAACACTGTGCTACTGTGCTCCAAGGAAGCTTCCATTGGGGAGCGCCTGTAACCGCATCTTTCAGAGCTATCAGAGCCCCCAAATTAGAGTCAAATGTAAACTTAAGTTCTACACAGTTGTGTTTTTTTTGAAAAGTGGGTGACTGCAGTAACATAGCACAAAGTATGGTTTATTCTGTCTTTTTACACCTTATTTTGGACATTAGATAATGCAAAGTTTTTAAAGCTATATAAGAAACGATTTGGAAACCACAAAACCTTTTTAGTGGACCTCTGTATCAATTTCTGTTCTTCTAAGGAAGTTTTTCCTATGCGTGACTCACTTCACTCTTTGGCTAACATTGAGGGAATGTAATAACAATTAAGGAAAGGAATGTATGCCTTTTCTTCTTTCATTGAAAGCTGGTACACATTTTCTTTCTCAGGTTATGTAGTAAACTTGCAGGACTGTAGAATGTTGACAACTGTGAAAGTTAAAAACCAGCCTATTAATACATACTTGTTTGGAATGGAAAAATAAAAAGCTTCCTTTGCTTCTTTGGAGAAGTGTTTTGCTGGATGGTCCAGAATATAAATCCAGCAAAAAAGACATGTTCCAGTCGTCACTTACACACACCTTAAGTGAAATTAATGAGATCACTCTAAGATTACGCTTTGTGTTTTATTTTCATTTTATAGGTCTGTATGAGCTGTTGGCTGCCCTGCCAGCCCAGCTGCAGCCACATGTGGATAGCCAGGAAGACCTAACCTTCCTCTGGGATATGTTTGGTGAAAAAAGCCTGCATTCACTGGTAAAGGTAAACCATGCTGATGTCAGATTCTCTTTGTGGAAAACCATATGGAAAAATATTTTGAGCGCCATCTAGTAAACCAGAGATTAAATTGTTGCTTTCTGAAAACAAAACAGCCTTGTTCCATTTCATTGATGGGTGTGGAAGTTGTTAAAGATTCTACCAAAAATACATAGATGATTTCACTTAATGGTGGTGATTTTGCTGTGCATACTAATGCAGCAAATATGTGGTTGCCCTTGTTTAGAAAACGAATATGAAATAGTAGCAGGAAGGTTAAGACTCTTTATGGTCAGCATTCATGAGCTGGAATTTAACTTAAATAAATAAATGTTCATAGCAAAAATTAGAAGGAATATATTTTCTGAGGTTAAGGATGGCAGCAGTTCAGTAGCCACATTAATTTAAAATAATTTCCTTTAACAAAGTCAACTGAAATTCTAGCAAGCTATTTCTTTTCTTGGCGTGATGCCATTGAAGGGGTATTTTGTGTATAAATACACTGAAGCTAAATACGAATAAAAACAGTGTTTTGAGACAGTTTTAGTAAAGCATCATGTCATGAAAATGATCAGTCACTAGAATTCAGATCTTGCTACACAGCAGTACTGGGAGTGATCAGAATTCTTAAAATAGTAAAATGAGAAAAAGAAACTTACTGGAAAATATGCCACTCTTGCCTCTGGAAATATGAATCGAGTTTCTCTCATTTAACTCAAATTCAAAGAAATTTAGAGTCTGTGGGAGCTAGGAACTCATGATGCCTCAACAATATCCAGACCTCTACTTACTTACACTAAGTCTGTATGGTTGTCTGTTCTGATAAGATGCTTTTAATTGATGTAGAATATTAGAAAGTGAGCACCTTCTGAGTTGCAATTGCTTCAAAGGACAGGAAAATTATTACTTTTTTTTCCTGTTAAATTTGCTGAAATTTGTATGCCTCAAGCTGTGGCAGTTCTCAAGAAGTGAAAGTGTTGATATGTGGCACTTTTAGCATGACATGTAAAAACTAGAATGTCTTATTTGCTTATTTAGTTGTTATATAATTGCTAAGGTATTGTTATATTCTGAATAATTTTAGGTAGTTTAGTTGGTCTCTTGAGATGTATTAGATATAGTGTTGGAATTATAGTGGATGAAGTTTATGACTTACTGAGGCAGCCATGGAAATATTCCTGTGTTGAATGTGTGGAAGTTGGGTAGGCATGGATTTGTTTCAATTCATTTTGACAGAGGGATAAAATATATTTCAAATGGCATCATCACCTCTTAATCGTTAAATACACATGCCCCAAACAATAGATGCATGTGTGCTTGTATAATTATACCATGGATACTACCTCAGTTTCCTTACCCATGAAATGGAAATTATAATATCTGTTGACAAGGTTGTTTGGGAGTTTCAAATAAAACAGTGAAAATTTTGGTTCTTTAATTGTTATATGGGTTCAGCAAATGGAAGTAGGCATTATTAAGGAAAAATAAAAATTTAAGTATCTTAGCATGCGAAAGACCAAAATGAATGACAGAGATGCCACTCTTGCCTTTGGAAATATGAATCACAGTTCTCTCCTTTAACTCAAACTGAAAGAAATTTAGAGTCTTTTTTTAAAAAATTTAATTTTGTTTTATTTTTTAAAGTATTACAAAGAGTATTACATATGTCTCCTTTTTCCACTCCCCCCCCGCTTGACATTTCTCCGGACTCCCCTACCCCCGAGTGTCTTGTGTCCATTGTTTATGCTTATATGCATGCATACATGTCCTTCGGTTGATCTCTTACCCCCCCCCCCGCCCCCCAACCCACCCCAGGCTTCCCACTGTAATTTGACAGTCTGTTCAATGCTGCTTTGCCTCTGTATCTAATTTTGTTCACCAGTTTATAATGGTCTCTATTATCCATAAATGAGTGAGATCATGTGGTATTTTTCTCAGCTTCCCAGGGGCTGGTGCAGCCTTGCAGGGGCCGTCTCAGCCTCACAGGGTCCGTCTCAGCCTCACAGGGGCTGTCTCAGCCTCACAGGGGCCGTCGCAACCTCATAGGGGCCGTCGAAGCCTCTCAGGGGCCGTCCCAGCCTCTCAGGGGCCGTCCCAGCCTCACAGGGGCCGTCTCAGTCCCACAGGGGCCGTTGCAGCCTCGCAGGGGGCGCTGCATCCCACTTTGGGAGTGAAGGTGAAAGTCAGAATCTCCTCTCGCTGTCTCTCCTGCTGCTCCCTTGCGTATCGCCGATGCTGGAAGTTTTTGAGAGCAGTCTGCAGGTGCTGGACATCATACTTTAACTGGTCATCACGAAGTGTGGCATTCTGTCTTTAGTTGGGCAGCTCCTTGCTGTACAAAATCTCCAGGCGTTCTTGGTGGCTGAATATCTGGTATGCTTGCTTGGATTTCGTTTTCTCCTAAGTGCACAGACTGCTTGTCTGCTGTCTCCCAGCGTCCCATGTGAGACTGGATCTGGTGGACCTGCTTGTGCATTTGCTGGTACAGTGGTTCCATGTCACTGGCTCAGCTGGGTCCGGCTCTGGTTTACTCCGAACCTGATTCTGCTTCTTGAGTGTGTCCCTTATGTATGCAAGGTGTTGAAATCTACAGTTTGTTGGGTTAGGCTGCCAAAAGCGCAGGTGGTTCCTTTTGTGCCACTGGCACAACTTGGGCGGGGATGTAAATTGAATAGGGCAGCGTCTCCGGGAATTACCAGGGCGGAGCAAAGAGCAATGGCGTCTCCGCGACTCCTCACCTCTCCGCGACTCCGTGTCTCCATGTCCCTGAGTGCCGGCGAGTAGCTCCGCGAGAAAGCCACCCTTGCTCCCCGACCCGCTGCAAGGCCATCCCGTCCCTCCCCGTAGGGGTCTGGGACCTCAGAATCCCACCCCAAATAAGCTCAGTGGATTTGAGAGTTTGTAACCCCTTCCGATTGAAAAAAACTGCATATCCAGTTGCAGCCCGCCTGGCACGTGACTCCGTACCTCTGTTCTTGGCGCCTCTGTACATCCTACTCAGTCTTAATGCTCTTCTTTCTTTCCTTCCAGTTGTAGAGCTCCCACTGGGCCAGCTTTCCCATGGTTCTGAATGATAGCTGTTTGTCTTATAGTTGGTGGTAGTTTCAATGTTGTTGTGGGAGGCAGCACACACAGATCTGTACCTTACACCGCCATCTTGGTTCCTCTGAAATTTAGACTCTTAACTGAGTCTGTGGGAGATAGGAACTCAAGTAAGAGATGGTTGTTATTTCTATTAAAAAATAAAAGCAATCTGTAAAACGATTCTTAGTTACACTAACTGTTGTGTTTTAAACATAGGTTTTGTTTGTTTTTTTCTTTTAAAATGTTACCTTTATTGTTTAAAGTATTACAGATGTCCCATTTTCCCCCATTGACCTGCCTTCACTCTTCTGTCCCCTCCCCAGGGCCTCACCCCACTATCATCTGTGTCCATGGGTTATGCCTTTATGCATGTAAGCTCTTTGGTTGCCCTCTTCCTTCCCCTGCTCCCCCTTCCCTCCGAGAATCCTCAGTCTGTTGCATGCTTCCATGTCTATGGATCTGTTTTGTCAGTTTATTTTGTTCATTAGATTCCAATATGAGTGAGATTATGTGATACTTATCTTTCTCTGACTGACATTTCACTTAGCATGATACTCTCTAAGTCCCTCCATGATGTCCCAAAGGGGGAGAGATCCCTCTTTTTTACTGCTGCATAGTACTCCATTGAGTAAATGTACCGCAGCTTTTTTATCCACTCATCTACTGATGGGCACTTGGGCTGTTTCCAGATCTTAGCTATTGTAAATAGTGCTGCTATGATTAAGCACAGGCTTTTAAAGTGTATGTCAAGAAGTTGTTAGGAAGTATACTGGAGAGTATGGATATCTGGTTTTATAGAAACAGGGAGGCAAATAAATTGATGTTGCCAGTGTTTAAATAGCACGATAATGTGTATTATTTCAAGTGTTTTTCAGTAATTGTTTAAAATGTATTTTTAAAATTAGTTTTCTTATGTACCTTTAGTACATTCTCAGTTCTTAATAGTTTCCCCTATACCCAGCTTTTATCACATGCAGACCTCAGGGTGTTCTTTGACCCATTCTATTAGTTTTCAAGGACCAACAACTTAAAATGCCTTCAAGAGGCAGGATCATGGGGTTGTAGTTCAAACAGCTGGAACAAACTGCTTAACTGGATTCTAGGTGTCTCTACTGGAGGAGGGTGGATAGACCCTCAGCTTTCATACATAAATCTTGATAGAGAAAAAGAAATTTGTTTGAAAAGATTTGTTTTAGGATGAATCAAAATGTGCTTGAATGTAACGTTCTTTTGCCTGCAGTTGAAGCTGTTGATATGTGATTTAGAAATGGGGCAAGACAAAATGTGATTTCATTCTAGCATAAAATTTTCATAGTTGTCATTTTATTTTTTTAAAAAAAAGGGCTGTTAGCCCTAACAGTTTGGCTCAGTAGCTAGAGCGTCAGCCTGCGGACTGAAGGGTCCCAGGTTCGAATTCCGGTCAAGGGCATGTACCTTGGTTGCGGGCACATCCCCAGTAGGGGGTGTGCAGGAGGCAGCTGATCAATGCTTCTCTCTCATCGATGTTTCTCACTCTCTATCCCTCTCCCTTCCTCTCTGTAAAAATCAATAAAATATATTTAAAAAAATAAAAAATAAATAAAAAGGGCTGTTAAATCATCACACAGTTTTAAATACTTGTACATTTATTTTGTATCTAGAAGCCCGGTGCATGAATTCGTGCACCAGTTTGGTCCCTTAGCCTGGCCTGCGGGATCGGGCTGAAACCGGCTCTCTGACATCCCCCAAGGGGTCCTAGATTGCGAGCAGGCACAGGCCAGGCCGAGGGACACCACCAGTGCATGATCGGGGCCAGAGAGGGACGGGGAGGTTGGCCAGCCAGCGAGGGTCCGTGGGAGGGCTCCAGGGCGTGTCTGGCCTGTCCCGCTCAGTCCTGATTGGCTGGACCACAGCAGCAAGCTAACCTACCAGTTGGAGTGTCTTCCCCCTGGTGATCAGTCCATGTCATTGCGACTGGTTGACCGGTTGACTGTCTGCCCCCTGGTGGTCAGTGCATGTCATAGCTAGTGGTTGAGCAGCCTTAGCATATCATTAACGTATTACACTTTGCTTGGTTGAACAGACAAACCGACGACTGGGCACTTAGCATATTAGGCTCTTATTATATAGGATGTAAAATATACTTAAGGAGAGGAAGTCTAGCATTGCAGTCTGGGACAGGTATGGCATGCCACTTTGGAAATTGAGCCACACTCTGGCAGGAATACCATAGGTTATGAGTTTGTCACTGCAAAAGGACATATGATGATCCGGTGTTAGCTATGGATTTTTTTTAGAAGAAAAATTTCTAAAGAGAGAATTTGAATAATAGAAACTGTGAGCATGAGATTTTAGAAGTGTCAGAAGAAAGATGGTACCAATAGAAGACCTAGGGAAATAGCCTATCTAATAAAGAGAGAATATGCTAATTGACCTTCATGCCGTCACAGATAGTGGTGCCCACAGCCAATAAGGAGGGAATATGCTAATTGACAGCCATGCACTCAAATATGGCAGCACCCAGTCCCCTCAGCCCCGCTAGGGTGGCAGGCGCAGCAAGGCCAGGCCCACCCCCAGGCGGGCCCGGCCTTGCCTTGTACCTGCTTCCAGAGTCCCCCAGTCCCCTCAGCCCCCCGCAGCCACCCAGGGCCAGCCTGCAGCACAGGCAAGCCTCAGATGTCGGCTGCCCAGCCGCCTAGGGCTGGCCGGAGGCACAGGCAAGCCTTGGATGGCGACTTCCCAGCTGCCCAGGGCTGCCTGAGGCTCAGATAACCAGGGCTGGCTGAGGCTTGTTCTTCTGGCAGTGGCAGCAGCAGAGGTGTGATGGGGGCGTCACCTTCCCCTGATTGCCAGGTCACCTCCTGGCCCTGAGGGCTCCCGGACTGTGAGATGGGGCAGGCCAGGCTGAGGGACCCCCCTGCCCCAACTCCAGTGCATGAATTTCATGCACTGGGCCTCTAGTCTGTATATCTAAAAAGCCAGCAACTGTAACATCATGAGGACCAGAATGACCAGCCACTATGATGCCCGCTGCAGGCAGTGAACTGGCCCAATCTGGGGATGTGGCCGGCTGGCCTACCTCCCGCAGCCCCTCCCCCCAGCTGGCCCTGCCCCTGATTGGCCTCTCCCACCCCAATCAAGGGCAAGGTGGCCGGCCAACCCCCCCGCGGCCCTTTTCCCTGGCCGCCCCCACTCCTGATCACCCCCCAACCCCAATAGGGGGCGGGGCCAGTGGCCAACCTCCTGAAGCCCCTCCCCCCTGCTGGCCCTGCCCCTGATGGACCTCCACCACCCCGATTGGCCCGAAGCCCCTCCAGCAGCCATCCACGACCCTGATTGCCCCCCCTACCCCAATAGGGGCAGGATCAGCTGGCCAACCTCCTGCAGCCTCTCCCCCCGCCCATCCCCTTGAGTGTTTGGCTGGCTGCCTCTGCCCCTGATCGGAGTGGGGTGTCAATCAGGGATGTAGCTGGCTGGGGGGAGGGGCTGTGGGCCTATTGGGGTAGTGGGGACCAATCGGGGGCGGGGCCAGCCAGAAGGAGGGGCTGTGGGCAGTCAGCTGGCCGGCCACACCCCCGATCAGGGTGGGGAGGCCGATCTGGGGTGGGGCCCACTGCCCACAGCCGCTCCCCACAGCCGGCCCCACCCCTGATCAGCCTCCAACACCTCGATCTGCTTGCGGCCCCTTTTCCCAGCCAGCTCCACCCCTGATCGCTCCCCCACACCAATAGGGGGTGGGGCTGGCAAGCCAACCTTCCACTGCCCCTCCCCAGGCTGCTGACCCCTAATCAGCCCCCCTACCCTATTCGGGGGGCAGGGCCAGCCCACCGCCCACAGCCCCTCACCATGGCCGGCCCCGCCCCCAATCAGCCCTCCACCCCAATTGGGGGCAGGGCCCACTGGTCAATCGCCTGTGGCCTCTCCCCCGAGCCAGCCCAGCCCTGATCAGGCCCCAATTGGGGTGGTCCGGCCAGCCAACCTCCTGCCATCTCCTCCTCCCGAAAGGCCAGGCCCTATCCACCCCGATTGGGGCTGGGCCAGTTGGACCCCATTGGTGCACAAATTTGTGCACTGGGCCTCTAGTCATATATAAGAATGGAAATACAGCCTGGTTGGCGTGGCTTAGTGGTTGAGCATCCACCTGTGAACCAAGAGATCATGGTTCAATTCCTGGTCAGGACACATGCCCAGGGTTGCAGACTCCTTCCTCAGTAGAGGCTGTGCAGGAGGCACCTGATCAATGATTCTCCCTCATCCATGTTTCTACCTCTATCCCTTTCCCCTCTCTCTAAAATCAATAAAAACATATTTTTTTAAAAGAAAAAAAGAATGGAAATACATAAAGATGTGGAAAGACAAGAATGTTAGCATTCGCATGATCCAGTGATGGTCATAGACCACCAAGATGCATTGAGCCACATTGTTTTATTGAATATTATAATTAACATAATGTTATATTAGTGTCAGGTGTACAACATAATGATTTGACATTTGTATATATTGTGAAATGCTCACCACAATAAGTATTTATCCACTATCCCTGTCCTCTGTCTTTTATGATAACATTTAAGACTTACTTTCTTAGCAACTTTCAAGTTTGTTACAATATTATTGACTACATTCTCCATGCTTTACTTTACATCCCCATGGCTAATTTATTTTGCAAGATTGTACCCATTTCACCTACTCCAGCCCTCTCTCTTCTGGCAACCACCAATCTATTCTTTGTATCTGTAAGATTGGTTTTGTTTTGTGTTTTAGATTCTACATAAAAGTGAAATCATGTTGTGTCCATCCATGTTGTTGCAAATGGCAAGATTTCATTCTATTTTTTTGTGGCTGAGTAATATTTGCATTGTGTATATGTACCACATCTTTTTTATCCAATCATCTATCAGTGGACACTTAGATTGCTTCCATATCTTGGATATCATAAGTGATGCTGCAATGAACATAAAAGTGCACATGTCTTTTTGAATTTGTGTTTTCATTTTCTTCAGATAAATACTCAGAAGTGGAATTGCTGGATCATATTTTGAATTATTTGAGGAACCTCCATAGTATTTTTCATAGTGTCTGCACTAATTTGCATTCTCACCAACCAAGCATGAAGGTTCGATTTTCTCCGTATCCTTGCCAACTCTTGTTATTTATAGACATTTTGATGATAGCCATTCTGACTGTTGTGAGGTGGTATCTCATTGTGGTTTTGATTTGCATTTAACTGATGATTAGCGATGTTGAGAATCTTTTCATGTGTCTGTTGGCCATCTGTGTGTTTCTTTGGAAAACTATCTGTTCAGATCTTCAGTTCATTTTTAAAATTTTTTTGTTTTGTTTTGTAGTCTTGTTTTGTTTTGTTAATTGTATTATATGAGTTCTTTATATATTTTGGATATTAACCCCTTATCAGATTTATGATTTACAAATCTTCCCTCACTCAGTAGGTTTTGTTTTCAGTTTGTTGATGATTTCCTTTGCTTTGCAGAAGTTTTTTTCATTTGATGTAGTCCCATTTGTTTATTTTTGCATTGGTTACCCTTGCCCTTGGTGTCAGGTTCAAAAATGATGTCAGTCTATGTTTTCTTCTATAGTTTTATGGTTTCAGGTCTTACATTCAAGTTTTTAATCCAATGTGAGTTAATTTTTGTGTATGGTATAAGATATTGGTCCAGTTTTATTATTTTGCATTTGTCTGTCCTTTCACAATCCTGGACTACTGGCTCCAAATTGCCCACCTGCCTGCTTGCCTGGTTGCCCCTAACTGCCACCCCCACCTCCCGCCAGCCTGATTGCCCCTCACTGCTTCTGTGTGCTGGACTGATTGTCCCTAACTGCCCCCCCCCACCGGCCTGGTCACCCCTTACAGCCCCACCACCCCGCCAGCCTGCTCGCCCCCAACTGCCCCCCTCTGCTGGCCTGGTTGCCCCTAACTGCCTGCCTCCTGCCAGCCTGGTCACCCCCAACTGCCCCTCCTCCTCCCGCTGGCCTAGTCACCCCTCACTGCCCCCTCCCTGCCATCCTACTCACCTCCAACTGCCCTCCCCCCTGCCAGCCTGGTCATCCCCATTGCCCCCTCTGCCAGCCTGGTCACCCCTCACGGCCCCCCTGCCAGCCCGGTCACCCCCAACTGCCTCCCCTGCCAGCCTGGTTGCCTCACACAGCCTGCTGTTCAGTCGTTTGGTCGTCCCTCACTAACCCCCCTGCTGGCCTGGTCGTAGGCAGCCATCTTGTGAGCGTGTGAGGGTTAATTTGCATATTACCTCTTTATTATATAGGATTTCAGGTATACAACCCAGTGATCAGACATTTGTATAACTTATGAAATGATCACTATGGTAAATATAGTACCCCTCAAGCACCATACATATTTATTACAATATTATTGACTATATTTTCTGTGCTGTACTTTACATCCCATGACTATTCTGTAACAACCAATTTGTACTTCTTAATCCCTTCACCTTTTGCACCCACCCTCCCAACCCCCCTCTCATTTGGCAACTATCAAAATGTTCTCTGTATATATGAGTCTGTTTCTGTTTGTTGTTTTATTTTATTTTTTTTAGATTCAATCATTGATAGACATATATTTATTGCCATTTTATTGTTCATATGTTTTATCTTTTATTTTCTTCTTCTTAAAATAAACCCTTTAACACTTCATATAATACTGGTTTGGTGGTGATGAACTCCTTTAGCTTTTTCTTGTCCAGGAAGCTCATTATCTGCCCTTTAATTCTAAATCATAGCTTTGCTGGGTAGAGTAATCTTGATTGTAGGGCCTTGATTTTCATCACTTTGAGTATTTCTTGCCAATCCTTTCTGATCTACAAAGTGTCTGTTGAGAAATCAACTGACAGTCTAATGGGAGCTCCCTTTTAGGTAACTAACTGCTTTTTCCTTGCTGCTTTTATTCTCTCTTTGTCTTTAACCTTTGACATTTAATTATGATGTGTTTTGGTGTGGGCCTCTTTGGGTTCATCTTGTTTGGGGACTCTCTGCACTTCCTGGACTTGACCAAATTAGGGAAGGTTTCTGTCATATTATTATTAGAAGAGAGAAAGGGAGGAAGAGGGAGGGAGGGAAGAAGAGAGAGAAAGAGAGAGAGAGAGAGAGAGAGAGAGAGAGAGAGAGAGAGAGAGAGAGAGAAAAGAAGAAGAAGAAGAAGAAGAAGAAGAAGAAGAAGAAGAAGAAGAAGAAGTAGTAGTAGTAGTAGTAGAGGAGGAAAGAAGAGGAGAGGAGAGAAAAGAGAAGAGGAGAGAAGAGAAGAGAAGAGAAACATTGATTGGTTGCCTTTCTTTTTTTTTTTTTTTTTAAAGATTTTTTTATTTACTTTTATAATCTTTATTGTTCAGATTATTACATTTGTTCCTCTTTCCCCCCCCCCCATAACTCCCCTCCTCCCAGTTCCCGCCCCACCCTCCGCCCTCACTCCGCACCCACTGTCCTCATCCATAGGTGCACGATTTTTGTCCAGTCTCTTCCCGAATCTACCACACCCCTTTCCCCCCCAAGAATAGTCAGTCCATTCCTTTTCTATGTCCCTGATTCTATTATAATCAACAGTTCATTCTGTTCATCAGATTATTTATTCACTTGATTCTTAGATTCACTTGTTGATAGATGCATATTTGTTGTTCATAATTTGTATCTTTACCTTTTTCTTCCTCTTCCTCTTCTTAAAGGATACCTTTCAGCATTTCATATAATACTGGTTTGGTGGTGATGAACTCCTTTAGCTTTTCCTTATCTGTGAAGCTCTTTATCTGACCTTCAATTCTGAATGATAGCTTTGCTGGATAAAGTAATCGTGGTTGTAGGTTCTTGGTATTCATCACTTTGAATATTTCTTGCCATTCCCTTCTGGCCTGCAAAGTTTCTGTTGAGAAATCAGCTGACAGTCGTATGGGTATTCCCTTGTAGGTAACTGGGTTTCTTTCTCTTGCTGCTTTTAAGATTCTCTCTTTGTCTTTTGCTCTTGGCATTTTAATTATGATGTGTCTTGGTGTGATCCTCTTTGGATTCCTTTTGTTTGGGATTCTCCACGCTTCTTGGACCTGTAAGTCCATTTCTTTCACCAGGTGGGGGAAGTTTTCTGTCATTATTTCTTCAAATAGGTTTTCAATATCTTGGTCTCTCTCATCTTCTGGCACCCCTATAATTCTGATGTTGGTACGCTTGAAGCTGTCCCAGAGGCTCCTTACACTATCCTCGCATTTTTGGATTCTTTTTTCATTTTGCTTTTCCGGTTGGGTGTTTTTTGCTTCCTCACATTTCAAATCATTGACTTGATTCTTGCGCTCCTCTGGTCTGCTGTTGGGAGTCTGTATAATATTCGTTATTTCAGTCCTTGTATGCTTAATTTCTAGTTGGTTCCCCAATATAACATCGAGGGTCTCATTAGATTTCTTGAGGATCTCACAACATTTATCGGCGGTCTCACCAGTCTTTTCGAGGGCCTTACTAAGTTTATCGGCAGCTTCTAGACAGTTCTTAAGAGACCTTAAAAGTGTGGTTCTGAACTCAATATCCTCCATTGACAGTTTTGTCCTGTTTCTTTGTCTCCGCATTTTTTATGCTTTCTTGGTACACCCCCTAGTGGTCTTTGTGTGCAGTCTTGTTGCCTTTAAGCCTTGATTGATGTCGGCAATACCGGGGGTGAGTTGACCTCCAGGCTAACTGGCTATGAGAGTCCGCTGGGTCTGCAGTGGGAGGGCTTCTGTGCTGGATCTCTAAGGCGGTGCTAATCTAGCCTTTGCCTGAGGCTATCCGGCAAATGGTTCTGCACAGGGCTTGGGCGGGGCGGGTCCCAGGGGATCTACAGGGCGGGCCGGAGCGAGCAGTATGGCTGCTCTCAGTTCCTTCCCCAGGGGCTCTGCCTCTCAGAGTCCCAGCAATGGCTGCAAACCTCGGAGAGAAAGCTGCCTTCGAGTTCCGACCGAAGCCAGACAGTCCCGCTTCTCCCGTTTGAGTCTTGCTCCCCAGAGGCTCGCCCGGATCTGGAGCTCAGAGTCTGAAACTCCCTCCCGACTGAAAACAACAACCGCACCCTCCGCCACCAGCCCGCTCCGTGCGCGCACTCCGCACCTGAGTATTTCACTTCAGCACTGCGCCTCCTCTGAGTCTGGGTATGATATTCTCTTTCCTCTTAGTTGTAGAATTTCCACTCAGCCAGCCTTCCTGTGGTTTTGGATGATGTCCGTTCTGTCCTTTAGTTATATCTCTGAAGTGGTTGTTTGAGGCAGCGATCTCCTGCGTTAACCTACGCCGCCATCTTGGTTTCTCCTGGTTGCCTTTCTTAAATGCCTCACTCAGGGATCAAACCCACAACCCAGGTATGGCCCCTGACCAGGAATCAAACCAGCAACCTTTTGGTGCATAGGATGAAGCTCAACCAACTGAGCCACTCTGCCCAAGCTGTCATTAGTCAATTTCTTGCTCTCTTTCTTCTCTTTCCACCACCCCCATGATGTGAATGTTGGTACACTTGACATTGTCTCAGAGGTTCCTTATATTATCCTAACTTTTTTGGATTTCTTTTTCTGTTTGCTATTCTGATTGGGTGTCTCTTGCTTCCTTATATTCCATAGTGATGATTTAATTCTTGGCTTCATACTATTATGTGTTATATCCCAGTAATGTATTTTTCATTTCAGGTGGTGTATCCTTTATTTCTGAAAGGTCCTTTTTTATGCTGCTGAGTTTCTCACTAAGTTCACTGAGCATCCTTAAAACCAGTTTTTTTAACTGCATCTAGTGGATTGCTTGTCTCCATTTTGTTTAGTTCTTTTCTTGGAGTTTTGTTCAATTTTTTCATTTGGGTCATTTTTCTTTGTCTCCTCATTTTGGCAGCCTCACTGTGTTTGTTTCTATGTATCAGGTAGAGCTGCTACATCTCCCAGGCTTGGTAGAGTGGCTTAATGTAGTAGGTGTTCTGTAGGGTCCAGTGGCATAGCCTCCCCAGTAACCAAATCTGGGTACTCAACATGCACCCCAAGTGTGCACTGGGACAACACTTTTGTTGTAGGTGAGCCTTGATTGCTGATGGCACATTAATGGGAGGGATTTACACCCAAGACTATCAGCTGCAAGGACTGGCTGCGACCACTGACCTCTGACCACTGTGGAGGATCAGCTGTGTAGGGGCCCACCACACAGAGCAGGACTTACTTCAGCCAGGCTGTGGTGCCCACTGAGTCCACCTCTTGAATGTGTCACTTGTGGAGGTGGTTGAGTTGTGATACTTCGACATGGTCTGAAGTTGTCCACTGGATGGGTTATCTAGTGGGCCTCCCCAGAAGTACAGACCCAGGTTAGCCATCTCTTGTGTCCTGCCCTGTGTGAGGCACAGAGCTATTTGCCAATGGCTGCTACTTGTCCTGGGCTCGGAGGTGGACAGGTGAGGCCATGCTGTAAACAAGAGTGGCTGGTGCTAGTGTTGAGTCTGAGGCCACTTAGTAAGAGGTACGGGACACGCTGAGACCAGATGCTGCTTGTTTGAGATATTTTAGGAAAATCTGAAGTGTGAACCAAGGCAGGCCATTCACATGGAATACCCACTGGAAATAGTTTTAGTAGATCTGAAAGTTGAGTGGGAACAGGGCCTCAGGGAATCACCAGAGCAGGGCAAACAGTGTGAGTCAGTTTGATGTAGACTCAACTGCCTGCCAGCTCTATGGGGGAAGAGAGCATCAAAGGAACAGTGGCCTCTGCCAGCACTTTTCTCTGGCAGCTCTCACCCTGATCCCAGAAAATTCATTTCTTCCCTGGATGTCTCTGGTGCCTTTCAAGTTGCTGCTCCTGTGCTGGAGCTCCGATGGAGTGAGTCCCAGTAAGTCTGTGTGCAGGACATGTAAGAGGAACTGCCTGGGACTCCAGCAGCCCTATGTCTCTCTCAGCCTCAATCTCTGTGTTTTTTACAGCCAGAAGTTACGAGGCCTTGTCTTATTGCTCTGGAACCCTGGGCCAGGGGCCTGGTGTAGAGCTACGACCCCTTGCTCCTCAGGGAGCACCTCTGCAGCTGAGATATACTTTTCCTCTTTCCCCTTTTTATTCTCACCCCAAGGATATGCTTATTGATTTTATAGAGATAGGAAAGGAGGGAGGTAAGAAAAGAGAGAGAAGAAAGATGAGAGACGAGAAAAGAGAGAAATAATCCATATCAGAGAGAAACAGCAATTGGCTGCCTCCTGAGTGTTCCCTGACTTGGGATTAAACCTACAACCTAGCTGTGTGCTGTGACTGGGAGTTGAACTGTCAACCTTTTGTTGTACTGAATGATGCTCCACCAACTTGAGTTACCCGTCCAGGGCAATATTCCTCCCATTTTTATCTGCCAAATGTGGATGTAGGGTCAGCCTGTTCTGCATCTCCACCCCTACTACCAGTCTCAATGTGGTTTCTTCTTTAATTCCCTAGTTGTAGAATTTCCATTTAGCCAGATTTCAGGCATTTCTGAATCATAGTTGTTCTGTAGTTAATTTTACTTTTTATGTGGTTATAGGAGGAGGTGAGTGCTGTATTTATGTACGCTGCCATCTTGCCTGGAAGTGTTTTTGGCCTTTTTTTAGTGACTGGCTTCTGCACTTAAGATTAATGTTTTTAAGGTTAATCTTCCTCATAAAATGTATCAGTACTTCATTCATTTTTATGGCCGAATAGTATTCTATTGTATGCATCTGTACCACATTTTGTTTATCCCTTTTTCTGCTCATAGACATTTGGGTTGTGTCTACATATTGGCTATGAATGTTACTAAGAATATTTATGTACAAGATTTTGTGTGGTCATGTTTTCAGTTCTCCTGGGTATACACGAGAGGAATTGCTGAGTCAAATGGTAACTCTATATTTAACATTTTTAAGAACTGCCGGACTGTTTCCAAAGTGGCTGCACCATTTTATATTCCCATTAGCAGTATATGAAGGTTCTGATTTCTGTATATTCTCACCAACACTATTTTTATCTGACTTTTTTTTATTGTAACCATCTTAGTGGGTATGATATACCTTACTGTGGTTATTAATTAGCATTTCCTTGATGACTAATGGTGTTAAATATCTTTTCGTGTATTTATTGGCTATTTGGTAAAATGTATGCTTGGATTTTTTGCCCATTCCCTCACACCGTCCATTGGATTGTTTTAAATTAATAAACTTTTTTAGATTTATAGAAAAACTAATCAGGTGGTACAGATAGCTTTTATATACCTGCTCCCCAGGCCCCCACCACAATTTCCCATATTTTTAACATTTCACATTAGCATGGTACATTTATTCAAATTAATGAACCAATATTGATACATTAATATTAACCAAAGTCCATAGTTTTCATAAGAGTTTACCCTTTGTGTTGTACAATTCTATGAGTTTTTGACAAATACATAATGTCTTATATTCACCATTACAGTGTCATAAAGAATAGTTTCACCACCCTACAAATCCCCTGTACTTCACCTATACCTCTATTTTGGCAACCACTGATCCTTTTACTCTCTCTATAGTTTTGCTTTTTCCAGAATGCCATGTTGTTGGAATCATACAGTAGGTAGCCTTTTCACACTGGTTTCTTTCACTTAGTAATATGCATTTAAGTGTCCATCAAGTCTTCTGGCTTACTATCTCATTTCTGTGTACCACTGGATAGTATTTCTTCATATGTACTAGTATATACCACAGTTTGGTTCTCCATTTACCTATGGAGATGAATCTTCATTACTTCTTGTTTTTGGCAATTACAAATAAAGCTTGTATAAACATTGTGTGTAGGCTTTTGTGTGGATGTAAGTTTTCAACTCCTTTGTAATTGGAAAAAAACCTAGCAGCACAATTCCTGGATCATATGATGAGAGTATGGTTAGCTTCCTGAGAAACTGCCAAACTGTCTTTCAAAGTGACTGTCTCATTTTCCACTGCCACCTATAGTGAGTGAGAATTTCTGTTGCTGTACATTTTTCTCAGCATTTGGTACAGTCATTGTAATAGGTGTGGATTTTAGCCATTCTAATAGGTGTGTAATGCTATCTCATTACTGTTTTAATTTTCAACTTTTTTTGACATGTGATGTTAAGCATCTTTTCATGTGTTTATTTGTCACCTGTATTTATATTTTTGTTAACATAAGAAGCATTCAAACCTTTGAATAATTTTTGTGAGTTTATTTGAGCCAAACTGTCAACAATTGCTGGGATGTAAAATCCCAGTGGATTGAAATAATGCTCTAGAGAATGGTAATTTTGCACTTTATTTTACACATTATGATCAAAAGAGAAGATGTAAGTGGGGTAAATGAAATTCATTGGCCATAGAGTAGAGAGGTGGGAGAAAGCAAAGCAGGGGAACCTCTGGGATTGGATAAAATGTAAAATGATAGACACATATATCTTTTACATGGGTGGGTATAGGATAGTTAATAGTCAACAATTAACAGGATAACAATAATAATGAGGATTTGTAGTCTCTGCTTTGGTGCATTGGTTGTGTCCTGAGGGGTCCAGAAAAAGGGAAGTTACCTTGACATTCCAAAGTATGTCATTGTAGATTAAAAAGACAATAGAGAGGCTTAGTTAAGGTAAAGATTGACCTTTGTCAGGGAAGAGTCTAGCCTAGGGCATGACTACTGGTCATAAATTGCTTTTAGTTAAAAAGTTTTTATTTCAGACATCCTTTGTGGTTTCTGAGTTTGCAAGTCTGCCACACAGGCCTTCCCTGAGCCTGCCAGGTTAACTTGTGGTCTCTTTTCAGTCCACATTTTGTTGAAGTGCCTATTTAGATTATTTTGCCTATATTTTAAATTTAGGTTTTTTTTCTTATTGTTGAGTTTTAACAATTCTTTGTCTTTTTTGTATGTGTTTTGTAAATATTTTCTTCCAGTCTGTGGCTTACTGGCATCTTTCAGAGAGTAAAAGTTTTTAATGTCAATAAAGTCCAATTTATCAATTTTTATTTTATAGATTGTGCTTCTAAAAACTCACTGCCTTACACAAGGTCACCTATATTTTTTCATTCTGTAATCTTCTACAAGTTTTATAGTTTTGTATTTATGTTTAGTTCTGTGCAAGGTCTAACATCTGTAGAGTCAAAATTTTGCATATGAATATACAAATGTCCCATAGTGATGACTCCTTATTTATTTTTGATAGTAGTAGTTGTGTTTTTTTCTCATTTTTCTCCCCTTGGTTAGCTTGGCTGTAGGTTTACCAGTTTTATTAATCTTTTCAAGAACCAGCTTTTGGTTTTGCTGATTTTCTCTATTTTATTGTTTCAGTTTTATTGATTTCTGCTCAAATTTTATTTTCTTGTTCTTGTTCTTCTTTCTCTAAGTTTCCTAAGGTAGAGGCTTAGATTATTGATACTAGTTCTCTTTTTCTTACATATGCCTTTAATGCTACAAATTCCCATTATCACTACTTTGCAGCATCCCATAAATTTTGATAATTTGTATTTTCATTTAGTTCAAAATATTTTACAGTTTTATCTTGAGATTTCTTTGACTCAGGTGTTATTTAGAATTGTTTAATTTTTAAATATATGGAGATTTCCCTGCTGTCTTTGTTACTGGTTTCTAAGTTTAACTCCATGTGGTTTGAGAAAATATGCTGCATGATTTCCATTAGATTTATTAAGGAATGTTTTATGGTGCAGGATGTGGTCTATCTTGTGAGCTTTAGAAGAATGGGTATTCCACTATTGTTAGATGAAATATTAGATCCAGTTGGTTGACAGTGCTGTTTAGTTCACTATATCTTTATTGCTTTTCTGCCTGCTGAGTCTGTCAGTTATTGATAGAGTATAATAGTGGATTTGTCTACATTTCCTTGCAATTTAATTAGTTTTGCCTCATGTATCTTGATGCTCTCCTATTAGGCATATATAAATTAAGGATTGTTATGTCTTCTTGGAAAATTGACTTCTTTATCATTATGTAATGCTCTCCTTTATTCCTGAAGTTTTTCTTTTTCTGCTTTGTCTGACATTGATATAGATACTCTAGCTTTCTTTTGGTTACTATTAGCATGGTTCATATTTGTTAGGTCTAATCAAATAATTGAATTGATACCCTCCCTGAGAACTGACCTTTAAGCCACTTCACAATGGACATTCCCCTTTTACTAAGACCACATTACACTTGCTAAGACCAAGTGTATCTCTCCGCTCGGAACCTGCCCAGGTTTTGGACCTGCACAGAGAATTCTCTGCCCAGAAAAGCCTGCCTAGAGTCCTTTAAAACCTCTGAGTCCTCATCCCTGGGTGCTGGCGCCATTTTGGGGATCATCCCATTTGCGTTTCCAGATGACCTAATAAATTCATAATTCTTTACCCCTTTTGGTCTCGTGCCTTCCTCCTTAGGAGACCCTAACAATATTTTTCTCCATTTCTTTACTTTTAATCTACCTGTGTCTTTACATTGAAAGTGGATTTCTAGTAGACAGCATCTATTTAAGTCTTTCTTTTTATCTATTCTCACAGTCTCTGTCTTTTAATTGATGTATTTAGAACATCCACATTGAAATTGATTGTTTATGTAGTTGGGTTAATATTTATCATTTTTGCAGTTGAGTTGTATTCATTGCAATTGTTATTTTTTTAAAATCACCTTCTCTTTCTCTTCCATCTCTGCTTTTAGTTGAATATTTTATGATTCCATTTATTCTGTGTTAGCATATTGAAACATACCTTTTTAAAAAGTTTTTTTTTTCTAGTGCTTTCTACAGTTTGCTACATACATTTACAGTGAATATAGGTGTACTTTGAAATAACGCTATAACATTTTGCAGGTGGTGTAGATACCTTATTATATGTTCAGTTCCCTTTCCCATCCTTTATAACATTGTCATTCATTTTATTTATTCAGGTGCTATCATCACCCAACACATTTCAGCTATTATTACTTTGAAGTTACCAGATCAACTAAAAATAAGAAAATAAAAGATTTTGTTTTATCTTTATTTACCTTTGTTTATTCCCTCTCTAATGCTCTTTTTAAAAAATATATTCTGAGTGTTTGACCTATATAATTTTCCTTCTCTCATAAAAGTTTCTTTTAACACCTGTTGCAGGTCTATTGGCAGCAAATTCATTGAATTTATGCTTGGTTTGTTTTTATTTCTCCTTCACTTTTGAAATACAATTTCACTAGATACAGAATTCTAGGGTGGTGTTTTTTTTCTTTTTATTTAAACACTTTATTTCCCTCCACTCTCTTCTTGCTTGCATAGTTTCTGATAATATGTCTAATGTAATTTTTATCCTTGTCCTCCATAGGTAAGATAGTTCTTTTCCCTCTGGTTCTTTCAAGATTTTCTATTTATCTTTGGTTTTTGTAGTTTGAATATGATATGCCAAGGTATAGATTTTTGTTTTTTGCACATTTATTCTGCTTGGTGTGTTCTTTCTTTCTATCTTTATTTAAATTTTTATTTATTGATTGATTTTAGAGAACAAGAGGAAGGGAGAGGGAAAGAGATATAGATAGATAGATAGATAGATAGATAGATAGATAGATAGATGATAGATAGATAGATCAGTTTGTTGTTCTTGTGATATCTTGAGAAAATAATTTTCTGAGACTTGCACAGGATGATGAGATATAGTAGAAAGCTTTATTTCTGTGGAATTAAATCTCCGAGTTTTCAAGGTTCCATTTTCCTCTGTCCCAGCATGGAAGAAGTGTAGCTGTGACTTCAGAAGGGCTAGAATTCAAGCTGTTACCCAGAGTCTCCATGCCATGTCTGGAGCAGTATTCAGTCTGCAGTAGGCTAGCGTAGTTTGTGTTCCCCATTGTAGTCCATCAGTCCATTATGTTTGGGGTACACATGGCCGTGGATCATGTGGCTCTTGAGGGAACTCCGGCAAATACAAGAAAGTTGTATAAGTTCAACGAAGAAAAATTTTGAGTTCATATATATATATATATATATATATATATATGGTTAAGCTGAATAAGATTGAAATTTAATTAAGTTAATTTAAATGTCAAAAATAAGCTAATGCAGAATAAGAGTTTCGTTCTTTATCACTCCATTAAAAAGAAAAAGTTTTTTGTTGTTGTTTTCATCCTGCTCTAGATAAACTATTATAGAAATAAAAAAGTATGTCTTGATCAGGTCCTTGATTACTTAAGAAAACAATCTTCTGAATCCTAAGAACTAAAGTTTTGCTAACCTGCATTTATATTTAATACCTTTTATTGTCACTTTAACTAAATGAATAATTTAATATTGTTTCATAATGATATATGTTCTTTTTGGTCAAGTGTGTTTAATGAACTTCCCAGGGTTCAAATTTTTAACAGGGGGTCTTTTTTTAAAAATAAAAAAACACACCTAAAAATGGCTTTGGGCCCTGGAACTCCTCAAAGGATTTGTTTTATATCCTTTCAAGAAAGAGATTTTTATACTAATTAGGTCTACTTGATGTGCTTGAATTGCATGGGAAGCTTTGTCAACTAAGGAAATAGTTGTGTTGTATTTGTGTGTATATTCTTATTATTAAATGGATATATTTGGGTATATTTGGAGATTATATAAAAATCTCCAAGAATCTACAAAGTCCTGATACAGTACTCATTTGTAATTCTTTTTTTTTTTCTATTTTTTTTTAATCTTTATTGTTCAGATTATTACATTTGTTCCTCTTTTCCCCCCCCCATAACTCCCCTCCTCTCAGTTCCCGCCCCACCTTCCGCCCTCACTCCCCACCCACTGTCCTCATCCATAGGTGCACGATTTTTGTCCAGTCTCTTCCCGAATCTACCACACCCCTTTCCCCCCCAAGAATACTTAGTCCATTCCCTTTCTGTGTCCCTGATTCTATTATAATCACCAGTTCATTCTGTTCATCAGATTATTTATTCACTTGATTCTTAGATTCACTTGTTGATAGATGCATATTTGTTGTTCATAATTTGTATCTTTACCTTTTTCTTCCTCTTCCTCTTCTTAAAGGATACCTTTCAGCATTTCATATAATCCTGGTTTGGTGGTGATGAACTCCTTTAGCTTTTCCTTATCTGTGAAGCTCTTTATCTGACCTTCAATTCTGAATGATAGCTTTGCTGGATAAAGTAATCGTGGTTGTAGGTTCTTGGTATTCATCACTTTGAATATTTCTTGCCATTCCCTTCTGGCCTGCAAAGTTTCTGTTGAGAAATCAGCTGACAGTCGTATGGGTATTCCCTTGTAGGTAACTGGGTTTCTTTCTCTTGCTGCTTTTAAGATTCTCTCTTTGTCTTTTGCTCTTGGCATTTTAATTATGATGTGTCTTGGTGTGGTCCTCTTTGGATTCCTTTTGTTTGGGGTTCTCCGCGCTTCTTGGACCTGTAAGTCCATTTCTTTCACCAGGTGGGGGAAGTTTTCTGTCATTATTTCTTCAAATAGGTTTTCAATATCTTGGTCTCTCTCATCTTCTGGCACCCCTATAATTCTGATGTTGGTACGCTTGAAGCTGTCCCAGAGGCTCCTTACACTATTCTCGCATTTTTGGATTCTTTTTTCATTTTGCTTTTCCGGTTGGGTGTTTTTTGCTTCCTCACATTTCAAATCATTGACTTGATTCTTGCGCTCCTCTGGTCTGCTGTTGGGAGTCTGTATAATATTCGTTATTTCAGTCCGTGTATGCTTAATTTCTAGTTGGTTCCCCAATATAACATCGAGGGTCTCATTAGATTTCTTGAGGATCTCACAACATTTATCGGCGGTCTCACCAGTCTTTTCGAGGGCCTTACTAAGTTTATCGGCAGCTTCTAGACAGTTCTTAAGAGACCTTAAAAGTGTGGTTCTGAACTCAATATCCTCCATTGACAGTTTTGTCCTGTTTCTTTGTCTCCGCATTTTTTATGCTTTCTTGGTACACCCCCTAGTGGTCTTTGTGTGCAGTCTTGTTGCCTTTAAGCCTTGATTGATGTCGGCAATACCGGGGGTGAGTTGACCTCCAGGCTAACTGGCTATGAGAGTCCGCTGGGTCTGCAGTGGGAGGGCTTCTGTGCTGGATCTCTAAGGTGGTGCTAATCTAGCCTTTGCCTGAGGCTATCCGGCAAATGGTTCTGCGCAGGGCTTGGGCGGGGCGGGTCCTAGGGGATCTACAGGGCGGGCCGGAGCGAGCAGTATGGCTGCTCTCAGTTCCTTCCCCAGGGGCTCTGCCTCTCAGAGTCCCAGCAATGGCTGCAAACCTCGGAGAGAAAGCTGCCTTCGAGTTCCGATGGAAGCCAGACAGTCCCGCTTCTCCCGTTTGAGTCTTGCTCCCCAGAGACTCGCCCGGATCTGGAGCTCAGAGTCTGAAACTCCCTCCCGATTGAAAACAACAACCGTGCCCTCCGCCACCAGCCCGCTCCGTGCGCGCACTCTGCACCTGAGTATTTCACTTCAGCACTGCGCCTCCTCTGAGTCTGGGTATGATATTCTCTTTCCTCCTAGTTGTAGAATTTCCACTCAGCCAGCCTTCCTGTGGTTTTGGATGATGTCCGTTCTGTCCTTTAGTTATATCTCTGAAGTGGTTGTTTGAGGCAGCGATCTCCTGCGTTAACCTACGCCGCCATCTTGGTTTCTCCTGTAATTCTTGTTATATTAAGATATTATATTACAGGAAAGCAAAGTTCTTTGTTAATTGCATTATAGTCAGATCTATAACCATGTCATTTTAAGTTTTGTCATTTACAGTAATTGTTTTACTCTGATGCTTTTGCAAGTATGTTTCATCTTTAGAAAGACCATGAAAAGGACTTTGAATTATTCTAATAAAGAGTTTTCTGAGGATAAACTTTAAGTCATACCTTTAAATTGGATAAAGATTTATAAAGCTCTAAGGAATAATTGGATTCATGAACTACTGGCAAAGATAAACAAGAATTCATTATATGGGTATGGCATTGAATGAACTGAGGATGATTATAACTTTTATAATTTTTTTTGTTGGACATATTGTTAATTTTTAATCTTTTTGTTTTCCAGACATAAACTTGTTTTCTCTTAAACCACCTATGACTTAAGAGCAGTTTGGTAAATTTTACCTTTGTAAAAAGTACTGAAACACTTATATTTTTTTCCCTACATGATCCCTCCAGAAGTTTGGAGATTCTGAATGAATATTATTATTTTCATGGCAAAATGGTTATCTGCATAAATTTGATAGGAATCTGTTCTCTTTATAATAGGACACAACTGGAAACTTCTTTTTTAAAAATATATTTTTATTTATTTCAGAGTGGAAGGGAAAGGGAGAGAGAGATAGAAATGTCAATGATGAGAGAGTATCATTGATTGACTGCCTCCTGCATGACCCACACTGGGGATCGAGCCCACAACCTGGGCATGTACCCTGACTGGGAATCAAACTAACCTCCTGGTTCATAGGTCGACGCTCAACCACTGAGCCACGCTGGCCAGGCTACAGTTGGAAACTCTTAATGAGGCATTGACTGAATATCTTATTTGAAAGAAAGGTACATAGACTCTGGATGTCACCAGAAAGCTTTAAGATTTAAGAGGATTTAAGATTGAATTTGGAGGCCAACAAAAGCCCTGTGGAAAAATGGCCTGTGATTTTAATTACACGGTTCACAGCAGTCTTTCCAGGTAAGAAACAAAGGTTGTTTTCCTGGGAGATGGCAAAGGAAAGACCTCAAGACATTTTGCGGAACCTCAAGAACCTGAGGAATTCACCCAAATCAGTAGGCATTACAGGAAAATGCTTATGGCAACTATGTGGCTTGGCTTCCTAGCCCTGAGAGACTAATAAAGTTCAGTCTGGATATTCCTTATGAAATCCCAGCAAGGAGATTTTAAAGAGCTTATATGATCAATTACTATTCTTGTCATATTTATGCAGATAGCAAACCAAATTTATTAAAACTAGACTTATACAATAAATTGATCTTAACTTGGCTATCTTTGATAAAATGAGGGTGACTTTAGGGAAAAAAATTGTTTTAATGGAAACCATAATGTCCAATTGTGGACATTAGATTCTAGATCAATTAACTGTCTAAAATCTTAGTTTCACCTGACTAGACTGAATCCAGTATTTTTTAAATGAAAGTGGCTGCAGCCCTCTGGTCTAGTGTTTTATTTTTATTCCATCTTTTGCCTTGGAATTATTGAGAACTAAAACTGGTTTTTGTTTTGTTTTTTGAGCCTTGCACTTGTTGACCCCAGCTAGACAACATAATGTAAACTTTGGAGAAATCATCCCAACAGCTCATGCTTGGTAGTTTTGGTGACTGATACTGTATAAGCCACACAGAGAGCTTGCTTAAGCTGGTGTCAGTGTTACCAAACAGGGACTTGTGCCTGAGTTGGTTTGCCTTAGGCCAGTTGGTAGTGTGTGGGTTCTTCTTGACTTTGTGCAGGAAAGATTTCACACGTCCTGGTGACTATGAAGGTATGTTTATTAAAGGAGAGGACAGTGAAATAAGTAAGGGCTTAGCATAGAAGCAGCAACAGGAGAGTCTAGGATGGGCTGCTTTGGCTCTTTAAAAATGTTATGGGAAAGAAATGAATTGAGGCAGGGCTGCTTTAGCTCACTGGGAAGTTAGAGAAAATGGGCCCTTGAAAACAGGTTAAGGGGGTTAGCCTGGGATGAGCTGCTGCTGCCCATTGCTCCCCTGGTTGAAAGCTTCTTGGGAACCATTAGATTTAGGAGATGCATACCTGTAGGGGGGAATAAGAGGGGAAGAAAAAGGCATGGGCATGCTCCCTGGAGGGTTAGTGCATGTTGGGTCCTTTGCCTTGAGAGTTGTTAGCTTTCTCTTGCAGGTGGGAATTTTAGGGGAGATCTCAGGGGAGGGTTTCAGCAAAATAGTCATTAATTTTCCAGGTGTTCCTTTCAGGGTCGTGGTCTCTACTGATTGGTTGGCACCAGGGCAGGGAGTCATTAATCATTGCAGTGAGTTCTGGTGTTGCCCACCTGGTTTTGCTGCTTTTCTGGGACTGGAGCTGGGATAAAACCAAAGCCTAGCTATTATCTCTAGGGGGGTAACCTTCTGTATCTGGCTGTAAATTGCTTGGCCAGTTTGTTCAGCTATCTGTCTTAGTTTCCCCATTCTACTTGCCAAGGAATTTTCCTGGCTTCTTACTATCCTGCCTCATCAGGATATTCATCAGGGATGTTTGGACAATGGGCCAGAGGAATCTTCGGGAATGTCACTGCTTGCCTTTATTCCAACAGAAATGAAATTCTGAGCCTTTCATTCTAGAGGTCTTCTCATCTGGCAGTCTTTTTTTTTTTTTTTTTTTTTTTTTAAGATTTTAGAGAGAGGAAGGGAGGGAAAGAGAGAAACATCGATCAGTTGCCTCTCACATACACCCTGACTGGGGATCGAACCCACAACCTGGGTATGTTCCCTGACCGGGAATCAAACTCACCACCTCTTGGTGTATGTGACAAGTGCTCCAACCAATTGAGCCACACTGGCCAGGGTATTGACTTGCAGTCTTAAAAGACTCAAGAGACTAACTTGTGGTTTGTTCTGATTATTACTTAGAGTCCAGGTATCCTGATGTTACTTCTTCCACCATTCCTGTGGGTCCTACTTGTAAATTGAACACTTAGAATGCCCCTTCTAAGGCTCAGGGACTATCCAGGAAGAGGTGGGCATGTGAGATTGTAAGAGTCAGATAGTGGCACAATAGGCAGACTAATCTGACTCCATCTATGAATTTATCATCTGTCTTGATTGATCTGAACCCAGTTGCTCTATAATCCTCAAAAGTGAGGAATGACCAAAGAAGGGGGCGGGGTTGTAACCATGCAGAAACTCCATTTGTTTAACAAGACCCTTTCTCTTTCCTGTCTGTCTACTCCCTTCCTTAATCTTTATGCCCTTAGGACATCAAATTTTAATTATCATCAAAGTGTCCTAAGAACAAAGTTTCAAGTCTGTTGACTACAAAAACAGAGTTTTGGTTAAGCTAAAGATAGCATTTTGACTTCAGTTGTGTTTCAATCCCAGGCCCATGGAAGTGGAATTACCCTACATACCACACCCTCTTGAAACCAGATAGAACAATGCCATGGCTGACATCAGGGCATACTTGATATAATGATCCCTACCCTAGCCCCAAACAATCAATAGAGCTCAGGACCTCAACTCCTTTAGCCACCATGATTAATGTAACCCATCCCCTGGAAGCCATCGGGGAGCCAGGTCTTTCAGCACTAGCTTACCTGTGACTCCAGGCTTGGCACCATTTCCTCAACTAATAAACCCTACTTTCTTCGCTGCAAACTCCTGTTCATGTTTGATTGGGCTTTGATCCCCTCAGGCGAACAGACCTCTTTATTCCAGTACCAGAATGTGCCCTGGGTGGCTAGGGAGCTCCTCTAAGACTGGGCACCCAGGAGTTTTCATCCCTCAGACTAATTCACATTTGGCTACCATCAGTTGGTCAAAAAATCACCATTTAGGTGTTCCTCCATGTTTCTGGCTCTAGCAGCTTCTGCTCCTTCTAAGCTAATCTCAGCTATGGTTCTCTGTATTCTCCAGTCCCCTGATTTGGGGTGGCAATTGGCCCTGTGACTGCCTTTCTCTTTACATGTTGGAACTGAAACCAGAAGTCTTTCATACACTTTTTAATTTGGTTGTTTGTCATGTTATTGCAGATATGTGAGAGTTCTTTTTGTATTTTGGATATCAGTTCTTTATTAGATATATGACTTCCAAATATTTTCTACTATTGTATAGGTTACCTTTTCACTTTTTTTGGTAGTAGGACTTTATTTCTGAACTTGAAAACTTTGCAAATTAAATTAAACTGTATTTTCTTAAATGTTTTGGTCTATTTTACTCAAAGAAAACATTGAGGCGACATCAGAGGCTTCCATATTCCTCAACAGGAGACATAATGGTATGTTATGATTAATGTTCTTTCTTTTCTTCCACAAATAGACAAGTTCTTTGTTTACCAATCCACAATAGTACATATAACCAAGTTCAGGTAGCACTTAGAAGTGCCATGGCAATCTCTTAGTTGCCTACCCTAGTTCCTTAATAAATATGAACATTTTTGAAGTAAGACAAATTCCTAGTGTGATTTATCCATAATTTAAAAGAAATTCCTACTACTTAATATCAAGGAGTAATTATATTTGTAATGGAAAATATTCAGGTTATCTTCTTAAAGATGTCCTGAAATTTTGTTTTTAGTGCAACACATGCAGTCCTGAGCAGATTAGTTGACTAGTGGAAGCAACTTGGTGGGGGTTTATTTTAAATCTTCATATGAATATGGATTTTTAAAGTTTTCAATACTTGTGAATTTAGGTAGAATTTTAAAAGTGAAAATCTTCTTGGTCTTGAGTCTAAATAAGTCTTGAGCAGATGCTTGGAAAGCAACCTGTGAACAAGACTATACTTTTAAAAGTTTACATCTCCAAGTTGGAAACTTCAGAAAATGAAAAAGCAGTTTTAAGGTAATGCTTAAGCTGAATTTTTCATAATTCAATTTTCTTAATAATTACCACCATGAGATTTGCTTGGAAAGTAGTTACTCCCAGGATAATTGATGCAGTCAGGTTATATAAAAGAGAGAGAGACTTTTATCAAGCAGTGGTTTTTATAGACTTTTCTGTACAGGCACTTTATGTTTCTCTCTTCGTTTAATCTAGAAGCGATGAAAAGCATCATACTGGGCAGGAGGGGGAGTGATATTTACATAGTTGTAAATCAGATCATGGCTGAGAGACTATTTTATAAGATATTTGCTGGTACAGAGCTCTTTAGAAAGAAGTTGTGCTGTTTCGGGAGGGGAGAGGTGGTGTTAAGTTCAGAGACTGACCCCCCTGGGGAGGTTATGTTACTTGCCTCTGCAATACCATTTGTGTTGGGCGGGAGGAAAGGAAAGACAGCCAGACATTGTGAATGATCCATGGCCACCTGGTCTGACAGAAGAAAATTGGGTACAGCAGCTGGTAATGCTCCTTGGCCAATCAAAGGAAATTGTTCAGCCAGCTCTGTTGGAGGAGCCAGACAAAGTTATTTCTTACGTTATAGTGTGCATTTTTTCAGGCTCAGAAACATGTAAAGTCTGCTGAAGATACGAATTCCTGAGACCCTGAGTAAATTGTTACTTTTGTAATTCATACTCTCAAAGCAGTGGCCATATGTAGCTCTTTGTCAAGATTTGCTTGGGACTGGGGATAAGTGAATAGGAGCCATATTTGTGAGCATTTGATGGGTCTGTGCCCTACCACTGTGATCTGTGTTTAATGTAATGGAACGTTGTCTTTTGAAAATTATTGTGAGATTTAGATAATTATTCAAATATCCTTAGCTTCAGACCAGTCATCTTAGATGTGCATTTATTCCTAATTTGACAATCTACCTACTCTACAGATACAAATGTGGGAGTTTCCAACCTAGAAACACCTGACTAAAGAACAGTTCATTTGTTAGAATGAGTGGAGTCAGGAAGTGTGTGACACTCAGTTTCCTTGTGAGTGTGATTCCTGTTATTCTCCAAGTCCAGGGAATAGGAATTTCAGTAGGGGAATATCCAGCTTTTCTAGATATTATACTTAACAGTAGGGTTACTGGGCCATAGCTGTGTGCATCTCCCACATTAGTAGGTTTGCCAAAACGTTTTACAAGTGACCGTACACATCCAGCTGGGGCGTGATTGGCTTAGTGATGTCTGTATTTGCAGTCCTGGTACCCTGGATCATCCCTCTGTTTCATTCCAACCCCTGGGCCGAGCTGTTTTTGGAGCGCTCATTTTATCCCCAGGGCAGGTGGTGGTTCATGTCCTGTTGCCAGGAAGGTGTTGGGCCACGAGCATGGTCCTGACATTCTGAATTGATTCTCAATTTACCACAGATAATTGTGGGGCCATTGAGAGCAAATACACCTTTACTATTTGTCTTCATCCCAAGTAAAATGATTTTAAAAACATCTCATACTTGTTTCATTTTGCTTTATTACAGTTACTTTTTAACTATATAATTGAATTGTAATAATTTCAGCATATGCTAGTTAAGCACTAATATTTAATGCATACAATACAGAAAATTACAGTATGTGTTTGGTGGAAGTCAGCATAAACATGACTGATTCTTAGGAAACTGTATGAGGAAGAACCCAGTTGGAAAAAGAGTGACTTGTTCCTCAGGGACGTGGTGGCATATACTGTGGCAGTGTCTTGTAGAGGCAGTCCACACTTCTCTGGCTGTGTAAAACAATGCACAGGAACACAATCTTTGTTTAAAGAAAACTCAGGATTGAGGTGGAATTTCACATAACAGATTTAAACATGCTTTTGTGGGTTGGCTTGAAGACCTAGCCACCATTTTTAACGGTATTTCTGGAGTATGTGTCCCAAAATCTTGAAAAAGTTAGAATTATAAGTAAAATCTGTTTGATTGGGGGATGGTAACTAGATAATATTCCCTGAAGTTTAGTTCGGTACTTAGGCAATTGGCTAATAATTGTTAAATGAATGAAAGAGTGAGTCCGATATGTGTGGCTGAGGAGATAAAAGGGAATTGCTAGAAGGAGGAATCTTGTAACCTCCAGGGTGACTTTCATTATTCATTCAGATCCGGTGGAACCTTTTGCTGCCTCTTTTCTTTTTTCTTTCCTCTTCTCTCACTGACGTGATCATTTCATTCTCATTGTGTTTGTCTGTTCACCTCTCTGTAGTACCTTAATGATGGACAGTTGGGTGTATTCGGGAGTTTTCTGTGTGTCCAGATCCACACGCTCTACATTTTGTGAACAGGTATCTATAGTACTAACTCTGAGCTGAGACTGTGGAGCTGCTTTGCTTGGACCCAGATTCTGGCTGTGCAGAGAATATTGCATTAACAGTAAGAATAATATTATTTTACTGCACAGTACCTCATTTTCCTTATATACTAGTATAAAAATGTAGACAATAGTAATACCTATCTTATATGCTCTATAAGAGGAGTAAAAGAATTAATATATGAAAATCCTTTAAGTAGTCATTGCTTTACGTAGTAAGTCATCCTCATTATTATTATTATCATCATCCTCGATCTCTTGTTGTTATCTGTGTTGGAAGCTATATCCCAGGGTTCGCACCATTTTTTAAAATATCCCTTTGGTTACATTGCTGTTTTTTTCAGAATGATATTTCTGTTCTTGCCGTTTTATCTCTTTGTTCTCCCTCATTAAAATGCAATAAAAATTAATACAGTCTATGATTTGAAAATCTTTGAAAAAGTTCTTGAGTTGGCTAAATATATTTTCTAACCTTTCCTTTACTTTACAAATGTTATAGAATGCCCTTTTTAATTTGGGCATTAAAAAGGCAGAACAATATACGGAACACCCATATACTCACCACACAGTTTGAGAAAGAATATACTACAGATTCAGTTGAAGCTTGAATGTCCCTTCTTACTTCCATTCCTTTCCCTCACCTGTCAGAGATCACCTCCATCTTGCCAATATTCCTTACAAGATGAGATTATTTTGCATGTGCCTAAATTTTTCATAATTAGACTTATACTCTACACATTTATCTTTATGCCACTTATTTTTTTGTTCTACATTTTATGTATTTTGAGATATTTATGGTGATATGAATAGCTGTCATTCATTGATTTTCATTGTAATATGGTATTATATGACTAGCTCAGCAATTATTTACTCTCCTGTTGATGAACATTTATATTGAAAGGTGTCTTTCGGGTACAAGATTCCTTCATCTGGAAACCGCCTTCATTTCCATGCCACTCTTGGAAACAGTGCAGTAAATAGCAGTTGTGTGGATTCCCTTGGTACATGTACGACTGTTCCTCTAGGTATTACACCAAGAAGTGGGATTACTGAGCCACAGTGATGTGCATATCACACTTGTTTAGGTAATTGTCAAATTGCTCTTCCAAGATCCTACCATATTTCATTCCCACCAGCACAGTCAGAGTTTCAGTTGCTTCATGTCCATGTCAACACTTGGAATTTTTAGAGTTTAATTTTGCCAACAGTATTGAAATGCTAGCTCATTGTTTTACTTTATATTTATTGGAATATTAGAAGTTGAGTATATATTAATGGGCTGTTCCAGTTTCCTTTTTATGCCTTTTTATGTTTTTTGCCTGTTTTTTCTCTTTGTGGTTGCCTTTTTCTATTTGATTTATAGGAATTACTGTATATATTCTCATTCTGGGTCTTTCTTATATACATTGTAAATAAACCCCGATATGTGCTCAGTCTCCTCCTTCTGATAATTTATTGTGCTAAAGCACACATGCATATAGAATCTCTGCCTTTTAAAAAAATTTTATCTTTATAGTTGAAAGTATTACAGATGTCCGCTTTGTTTTTGTGTGTGTTTCCCCTCTCCCCTATTAACCCCTCCTCCCTGCACCTGCCAAGCCTTTGCTACATGGGCTTTGCATATATGCATGTAAGTCCTTTGGTTAATCTTTTTGGAGGGTTGCTCCAACCCCACCTTCCCTCTGAGATTCATCAGTCTGTTCCATGCTTCTGTGTCTCTGGATCTATTTTGTTCACCAGTTTATTTTGTGCATTAGATTCCACATATGAGTGAGAACATGAGATACTTATCTTTCTCTGACAGGCTTATTTCACTTGACATAATAACCTCCAGGTCCATCCATGCTGTTGCAAATGGTAAGAGTTCCTTCTTTCTTACTGCTGCGTAGTATTCCATTGTATAAATGTACCATAGCTTTTTTATACACTCATTTGCTGATGGGCACTTGGGCTGTTTCCAAATCTTATCTATTGTAATTTGCCCTGCTATGAATATAAAGGTGCGTATATCATTTCTGATTGGTGTTTTCGGTTTCTTAGGATATATTTTTAGAAGTGGGATCACTAGGTCAAATAGGAGTTCCATTTTTAATTTTTTGAAGAAACTCCATACTATTTTCCACAGTGGCTGCACTAGTCTGCATTCCCACCAGCAGTGTACTAGAGTTCCCTTTTTCTCCACATTCTCACTATCACTTGTTGTTTGTTGATGATAGCCATTCTGCCGGGTATGAGGTGATACCTCATTGTCATTTTAATCTGTATCTCTAATGTTTAGTGTCTTTGAGCATTTTTCATATATCTCTTGGCCTTCTATATGTCCACTTTGGAGAAGTGTCTATTTAGGTCCGTTGTCCATTTTTTAATTGGATTGTTTGTTTTCCTTTTGTTAACTTGTATGAGTTCCTTATATATTTTGATGTTAACCCTTTATCAGAGGTATCATTGGCTAGTATGTTCTCCCACAGAGTGGCTCTCTTTTTACTTCATTGATTTCTTTTGCTGTGCAGAAGCTTTTTATTTTAATGTAGTCTTATTTGTTTATTTTCTCATTAGTTTCCTTTGCCCTAGGACCATGGTCAGCAAACTGCAGCTCGCGAGCCACATGCAGCTCTTTGGCCCCATGAGCGTGGCTCTTCCACAAAATACCACGAAATACCACATGCGGGCACGCACGTACAGTGCAATTGAAACTTCATGGCCCATGCGCAGAAGTTGGTATTTTGTGGAAGAGCCACACTCAAGGGGCCAAAGAGCCGCATGTGGCTCACGAGCCACAGTTTGCTGAGCCACAGTTTGCCGACCACTATGGCCTAGGAGATGTATTGGTAAACATATTTCTACGAGATATGTCTGAATTTTTTTTGCGTATGGTTTCTTCTAAGATTTTTATGGTTTCACAACTTACATTTAGGTCTTTTATGCATTTTGAGTTTATTCCTGTATATGATGTAAGTCCGTGGTCTAGTTTTATTTTTTTTTATGTATCTGTCCAATTTTCTCAACACCATTTATTGAAGAGACTATCTTGACTCCATTGCATGCCCTTACCTCCTTTGTCAAATATTAATTGAGCACAATGGTTTGGGTCAATTTCAGGAGTCTCTCTCTTGTTCCATTGATCTATATGTCTGTTCTTTTGTCAGTACCAGGCAGTTTTTATTACAATGTATTTGTAGTATAATTTGATATTCGGTTTTGTTCTTTTACTTTGTTCTCCTTTCTCTTGGTTCCATGTAGATTATTGGAATCTTTTTTCTAGATCTGTGAAATATGTCATTGGTATTTTAATAGGGATTTTAATAAGCTCGATCTATAGATTGCTTTGGGTAGTATGGACATTTTAATGATGCTAATTCTTCTAATCAATGAACATAGTATGTACTTCCACTTCTTTGTATCTTCCTCTATTTTTCCAATGTCCTGTGGTTTTTACCTCCTTGGTTAAATTTATTCCTAAGTATCTTAATTATTTTGTTGCAATAGTAAATGGGATTCTTTTTTTTTAGTTTCTCTTTCTGAGAGTTCATTATTGGTGTGTAAAAGTGCTACGGATTTTTGTGTGTTAATTTGTATCCTGCTATATTGCTAAATTCATTTTTTAAATCTAGCAGTTTTTTGGTGGAGTCTTTAGGGTTTTACATGTACAATAACATGTTCTCTGCGAATAATGACACTTTAACTTCCTCCTTTCCAATTTGGATGCGTTTTATTTTTTCTTGTCTGATCGCTAAGGTTAGTAATTCCAGTACTATATTGAATAATAGTGGTGAAAGTGGACATCCCTGTCTTGTTCCTGTTCTTAGGGGTAATGGTTTTAGTTTTTGCTCATTGAGTATGATGTTGGCTGTTGGTTTGTCACACATGGCTTTTATTATGTTCAGGTATGATCCTTCTATTCCCACTTTGCTGAGAATTTTTATCAAGAAAGAGTATTGGATGTTGTCAAATGCTTTTTTCTGCTTCTGTTGATATGATCATGTGGTTTTTAGCTTTTAATTTGTTTATGTGATATGTCACATTTATTGATTTGCGAATATTGTACCAGCCTTGCATCACAGAATAAATCCCACTTGGTCATGGTGTCTGATCTTTTTAAGGTATCGCTGGATCCGATTTGCTAATATTTTGTTGAGGATTTTACCATCTATGGTCATCTGGGATATTGGCCTATAATTCTCTTTCCTTGTAGTGTCTTTATGTGGTTTTGGAATTAGTCTAATACTAGCCTTATAAAAAGAGCTTGGAAGTGTTCCTTTATCTTGGATGTTCTGGAATAGCTTGAGGAGGATAGGTGTTAGTTCTTCTTTGAATGTTTGCTAAAACTCTCCTGTGAAACATCCTGACCTGGGTTTCGTTTCCTGGGAGTTTTGTTGTTGTTTTTTAACTGCTTCAATTTCATCAATAGTTATGAGCCTAATCAGATTTTCTGATTCTTCCTGATTGAGTGTTGGAAGATTGTATGTTTCTAGGGATATGTCCATTTCTTCCAGTTTGTCCAGCTTGTTGGAATATATTTGTTCATAGTACTTTTTATGATCCTTTGTATTTCTTTTGAGTCAGTTGTTACTTCACTTCTTGTGCTTCTGATTTTGTTTAATTGGGTCCTTTATCTTTGTTTCTTGATGAGTCTACATGGAAGTTCATCATTCTTATTTATCTTTTCAAAGAACCAGCTCTTTATTTTGTTGAGGTTTTGTATTACTTTAGTCTCCATGTCATTTATTTCTGCTCTGATCTTTATTATTTCCTTCCTTTTACTTACTCTGGGCTTTTCTTATTGTTTTCTTTCTAGTTCATTTGGTTGTAGGGTTTGATAGTTTATTAGTCCTTCTTCTTGTTCCTTGAGGTAGACCTATAGTGCTATGAATTTCTCTCTCAGGACTGCTTTCATTGTGTCCCATAGATTTTGGGTTGTGTTCATTTTAATTTGTTTCCAGTAAGTTTTTGATTTCTTTCTTGATCTCTTTGGTAACCCATTCATCTATGAATATAAAAAACCTAAGCAACTGGCCAACCATCCAACCGTCCAGTAGGTATGATGCACACTGACCACCAGGGGGCAGGCGCTCAACACAGGAGCTGAAATCACAGGCATGGAAACATGGAACAGACTGATGAACTTCAGAGTGAAAGAGGGAAGGGGGAGCAGGAAGAGATTAACCAAAGATCTTACATGAATACTAGAGGCCCTCTGCATGGATTTGTTCACTGGTGGGGTCCCTCAGCCTGGCCTGCAGGAATCATAACGAAACTAGCTCTCTGACCTACCCTGAGGGGTCCTGGATTGCAAGAGGTGCACAGGCCAAGCCAAGGGACCCCACCAGTGCACGAACACATGCACCAGGCCTCTAGTTTTTTTTTAATAACATGCTGTTGAGCCTCCCATGTGTTTGAATGTTTCTGAGTGTTTGTACTGTGGATGATTTCTAATTCCATGCCATTGTGATATGAGAAGATGGTTGATATGATATCAGTTTTCTTGAGCTCGTAGAGATTTAGTTTGTGTCCTAACATGTGGTCTATCTTTGAAAATGTTCCACGTGCACTTGAGAAGAATGTATATTCTGTAGCTTTATGGTGAAATTTTCTGTAAATATTCATTAATTCCATCTGATCTAGTGTGTTGTTTAAGATCACTGTTTTCTTTTTTTGTCTAGAACAGTGATGGCGAACCTATGTCTTTGTGATGGCCGAGTGGGAATGCTGTCCCCGTCCTCTCTGACTCCCCTTCCCATACTGTTGCCAGCTGCTCTCTTAGATCTCCTGAGCTGGTTGCTCTAGGAAAGTCTCTTGCTTGAGTTATTTGGGTTCCCCTGTTATAGTTGGTTCTTGAATGTTATTATCCCATTCATGGATGGAATCTCCTCTTAGATGGGATGACTATGTGGCTCATCCCTGACCATGTCAAGTGAGCTGCTGTGGAGGTGCTGACAGAACAGGACAAAATACAAAAAGAAAAACCACGAAACAGAAGAAACAAAAGAAGAACATAGACAAGTCCTCTGTAGCACCAGCAAAAGCAACCACCAGAGAAAAGAGAATTAGGAAAGTGAAATGAGAGCAAGAATGATAGAAGAAAAGAAAGGAAGAAAAAAACACGAGGAGAAAAATAACAAAACAACCAACCAAACAAAAGACCCCATGCAAACAAAAAATAAAATAAAAAAGAACAAAAACAAAAACAAAAAAACCCCAAACCCCCCAGACAAACAAACAAAAATCTGGGGTAGAGAAGAAAAAAGAATATGTAGATCCAGAACTGAAATAAAGAAAATATGAATAAAGAATTAGGGGAAGTAAAATGGTTTAAAATAAAGGAAGAAGGAAAGAAAAGTTAAAAAAAAAAAGTTTTGTAAAGGAAAATACAGGAGAAAGTAGATAGACCCAAGATAAGATAAAGGAAATAATATAATATAAGAGGGGAAGAGGGAAAGAGAGGAAGAAAAAAAAATATATTGTGTAGGAAAAGGGAAGAGGAAAATTAAATATATGAATGAAATAATAGAAACTGGAATAATAATAAAGCAGATAGATAAAGAATATAAATAAAAAAGGAAAAAAGGAAAGGAAAGAGAGAAAATTATAAAAGGAAAAGAAAAAAACAAAAAGAAAAGAAAAAGAGGAAGATAAAAAAGGTGAATTGGCATTCCTTTCAGCTGAGTGTAATGCCCCATGGGAGCTCACTTTGAGTCCTACTCTCCTGATGACTGGCTGACTGTTCTATCTGCCAATTCTGGGCTTCCCGTGAGGTACTGAGGTGCTAACCACCATCAGAAACTGTCTTCCTTTGGCTTTCAGCAACCTGCCTGAAGCTCCAAGAGATCCACAGTTTGTGTCTGTCTCTACAGGACTTGACTGCAAGCAGGAGGGGCCAGTCCTCTAAAGCAGGTTTGTTAGCAGTATAGAATCTCTGTCTTAAATGCAGAAGATGCAAGCATTTTTACAGACCCTCGATCTAATGCACAGTCCTTAGCTCAGTGGGTCTTAAGGAGAGCGTGTTTTAGAGTTGAGATGTGTGTAGTCCTTAGCTGCGTGTGTGGTCTGGTGTTTTTATATGCTGGCTCTAGAAGGGTTCTCTGGGACTGTGTGTACTGATTCAATGTTCCCATTTGGTTGTAATATCTATATAACGTATTTTTAGAACCTAGTGTAATTATGGGTATAGTTGTTCATTGAGTACAGTTCTTTTTGGGTAGGATCTGTGTATAACAGCCCTGTTATTCCACATTGCCTAGAAGTATACTAGTAGTAGGTATTCAAGGGAGATTGCTATTAAAGGAGACAGAAACACCTTCTTTTCCTGGCTGTGTTTGCCCAGTTTGTTTTCCATTCATTTCACAAATATTTGAGTGCCTGCTGTGGGCATAGTAATTGGTGCTTACATCCCATTGGATTTGCCTATTGAAATATTAAGGTTATTTATAAATTATTTTAAAATCAGTTTTAGTTAACTCAAGTTATTACATAAGTTGCATCATCTTTATTACATATAGATGACAATAAAGATTTTTTTATTCACCTGTTTTAAAATCAGAGTTATTGCTAATATTTTATATTGTCAATAAAGATAGTGGCATTAAGGGTTGTTTTGTGGTGGTCGTGATTTTGAAATGTACTCTCAAAGGGAAAAACTGAATTAAATTGGTTTTATAATTTTTTCCATTTTCATGTGAAATATTTAGAAAATCTAACATTTTCAAATTAAGTACTTTTAAAAATATGTATATTTTATTGATTTCAGAGAGGAAGAGAGAGGGAGAGAGAGATAGAAACATCAATGATGAGAGAGAATCATTGATTGGCTTCCTCCTGCATGCCCCACACTGGGGATTGAGCATGCAACCTGGGATTATGCCCTGACCAGAGTCTAACCATGACTTCCTGGTTTGTAGGTCTCTACACTCAACCACTGAGCCAAGCCAACCAGGCCAACTTAACTTTTTTTAAAAGTTCTAAAATGTTATTTAAAATACTTCACTGTAATTCTGTGAACCAAGACATTAATGCAAGTTTACTATAAAAAATCTAAAATTGTATAAATGTAAAATTGATTAATTTCAAATGATTCACTCTGAAAAAAGTAGATATTGTTTTATTCTGCCTGCCACCTATCTTGTTTAGGTAATGCTGTAAAGGCACATGTAAGGTTATATTATGTTATGGTTTTTACCTTAAGGTAGTTATGGTGATCAAAAAAATGTGAATGGGCCCAGGATGGTGTGGTTCAGTGGCTAAAGTGTTGGCCCATGCACCGAAGGGTTGAAGGTTTTTCTTTCCAGTCAAAGGCATGTACCTGGGTTGCAGGTTTGACCCTAGCTCGTCAGGGCTCCTGCAGAAGGCAACCAATTGATGTATTTCTTACATTGATGTTTCTCTCTCTTTCTCTCACTTTCTCTTTCTCTCTCTCCCTCTCCCTTGCTCCCTTCCACTCTCTTTAAAAAGCAATGGGGCCCTGGCCTGGTGGCTCAGTTGGTTGGGGTATCATCCTTATACCAAAGGGTTGTGGGTTTGATTCCCTGTCAGGGCACATACCTAGACTGTGGGTTCAATCTCCAGTCAGGGCACATATGGGAGGTAACCTTACAATCAATGTTATTATTTCTCTCTTTCTCTCAAATCAATAAACATATTCTTAAAAAGCAATGGGGAAAAATAACCTAAGATAAGGATTAGCAAAACAAGAAGATGTGAATGGAAGTGATGTGTGTGTCACTGCAAGGCAGCCAGTTGGCCTCATCTCTTTACCACTCCATCCCCACCCAGTGGTGATAGTGATGTTCCAGATGGTGGAAGCTCTCTCCACCTGGGTCTGGCATGTGAAGATGTGTAGCAGAGTTCCCAGAGGATATGTAGTGGCTATAGAAAATAACCTTCATTGTTATAAGCCATTAAGATTTGGAGGTCTTTTATTACCAAACAATTGTTTTTTAAGTTTAATCTATATAATTCTAATAAGCACCTCCACTATGTTACATTTCAATTCTACTTTTCAAATAGTGCTCAGTGATACAGAAGTTAAAATAAATGCAATTATTAGCATTCTATGAAGTTAGTTGTTATTATTTTTTTTTTTTTACTTTATTTTTGTTTAGACTATTACAGATGTCCCCATGCCCACCTCCACCCAGCCCCCATCCTCCCTTCCTTCTGGCCATTACCATACTATTGTCTGTGACGATTTGTCTTGCATATGTGTTCTTTGGCTAATCCCTTCACCTTCTTTTATGCAGTCTCCCCATATCTCTCCCTTCTAACAGCTGTCAGTCTGTTCTATGTATTCATGCCTCTTTCTATTTTGTTCGTCAGTTTTTTTTATTCATTATATTCCACATATAAGTGAGATCATATGGTATTTGACTTTCACTGACTGGCTTATTTCACTTAGCATAATAATCTCCAGGTCCTTCCATGCTGTCACAAAATGTAAGAGTTCCTTCTTCCTTTTTTTAAAAAATATATTTTTATTGATTTTAGAGTGAGAGGTGGGATGTGGGGGAGGGGGAGATAGAAACATGGATTGGCTGCCTCCTGCATGCCCCCTACTGGGGATTGGGACTGCAACCTGGACATGTGGCCTGACTGGAAATTGAACCTATTACCACCTAGTGCATGGGACGATGCTCAACCAACTGAGCCACACCAGCCAAGGCAGAGTTCCTTCTTTTTTATGGCTGTGTAGTATTCCATTACGTAAATGTACCACAGCTTTATTATCCACTCATCTATTGATGGGCACTTGGACTCTTTCCAGATCTTAGCTATTGTAAATAATGCTGCTTTGAACATAGGGGTGCATATATTCTTTCTGATTGGTATTTGAGGATTCCAAGGATATATTCCCAGAAGTGGAATCACTGGGTCAAAAGGGGTTCCATTTTTAATTTGTTGAGGAAACTCCATACCGGTTTTCACAGTGGCTGCACCAGTCTGCATTCCCACAAACAGTGCACTAGGGTTCCCTTTTCCCCACATCCTCGCCAATACTTGTCATTTGTCGATTTCTTGATGATAGCCATTCTGGCAGGTATGTGGTGATATCTCTTTGTGGTTTTAATTTGCATCTCTCTGGTGATTAGTGACGTTTAGCTTCTTTTCGTATGTCTATCAGCCATCTGTATGTCCTCCTTGGTGAAGTGTCTATTCAAGTGTTTTGCCAATTTTTTAATTGGATAATTTGTCTTCCTGGTGTTGAGTAGTACACACTCTTTATATATTTTGGAAATTAACTCCTTAGCTGATATCAAATATGTTCTCTCATACAGTGAGTTCCCTTTTCATTTCGTGGATGGTTTCTTTTGCTGTGCAGAAGCATTTTAATTTATTGTAGTCCCATTTTTTTCTTTGTTGCCCTTGCCCTGTGATATATATCGGCAAAAATATTACTAGGAGAGGTGTCTGAGATTTTAGTGCCTGTGTTTTTTCTAGGAATTTTATAGTTTCACCACTTACATTTAAGTTCTTTGTCCATTTTGAATTTATTCTTGTGTATGGTACAAGTTGGTGGTGTAGTTTAATTTTTTGCATATACCTGAAGTTAGTTATTTCTAAGTGGTTGCTATTGATCTGACAGTTGCACTGTAAAAATGTAATATTTGTTGAGAAAATTTTGTAATTTTTATATTTTCTTTTTTGATAGACATGCACCAGCCACCTAACTGCTATGGCAAGGCTTAAGAATAGGTGATATTTATTGTAAAGTTTTAGTATTTCATGTGATTTTTCCGGTGTAATATAATAGCAGTAGAGTGTGCCATTCTGGATCTTACCTTCTCTAACTTAATGTTTTCTCTCTTCACTAATAAAGTGGAAGACAACTATATAACATATTATATTCCTTTTTCTTACTAAATTTCATGAGGTTACTTTGGCCTAACAAGCAATGGCTTTCAATATCAAAGTATAACACACACATGTGCTATCTTCTGATAAAGAAGTTCCCTAATTTAAAAAATTTCCTTTAACATATCAAACTGTATATTTCATATGCAATTAGTGTTTTCAATATAACCTTTCTCTTGTGCTTTGGGAGTATAGTAGCTAATAATTATTTTTTTCTTTCATTTCCATTTCTGTTTCATTTCATTAAAAGCTCAATTAAATGGTGTTAACTGCCAGTTTTAAACATTTTAATATATAGATTTTATTTAAATTGGTATGTTATAAATTATACAGATGATAAAATTTGATTTCATTACTTGACAAAGTTGATGCACATCTTGGTTTTTAATTTAAATAAATATTTGATAGGTCACCATTGTATGCCTAGTAAATTTAGATTATTGCCTCATTACTTTTAAATTTTCCACTAGATGGTGCTCATTCCTTTATGAAATCTGAGAATTAGTTCAAGGAACTTGTCAGTTATGTCATTATGGATGAAAAACAAAAAGAAGCAAATTCAGGCCAAGGTAATATGAAAAACTTGTAAAATTCCCTTATGTCCTGTAAAGAGCCAAATACTTTGTGGTAGAGGTATTTATGATTAATAATGTATTGTGTTTCCAAGGAATCCGGGATTTTTATTATATGGCTCATTTGTATAAAAAAGTACATAAATGCTTGTTGTACATTATATTAGGTGATGGTGATATGATGGTCAACAATAGGCATGGTGGTTTTTGCCACATGATTCTTGAACAGTAATAAAATAATCACGTAAATAAGTGTAAAATTATAACTGAGATACAGATACAGACAGGTTTCTGATATTTGGAGCATATAATGGAGGGGTTGGCTCACTTTCTGGGAATGTTTTGTAAAGAAGTAACTACTGAGCTAGTTTAATGAGATCTGAAGGTTGCTTAAGAATTGACTAGGTATGCGTGGGCTGGGCAGATATTAAACAATATGCGTTACTGTCCAGGGTTCTTCATCCGACTGTAGTACTTGGTTGGGTTCAATGGGCCTTTTCAGTTTGGAGACTTGTGTTCTTCCACTGTTATTTCTTTGTTAATTTCCTTCCTTTAGCTCTTTTCCATCTTTCTGGAATTTCTTTTAGGTTTATATTGGTCTTTCTGGATTAGTAGTCTATTTTTTTCTTCTGCTTTTGCTTTTTAAAAGATCCTCAACTTTTACTTTCCTACTTTCTATTTAATTTTAAAAACTTTTCTGTCAAAATATTAGTTCTAATGACTTTTTGTGTCTGTTCCTTTTTCCATGATACACTATAGAGCAGTGGTGGCGAACCTTTTGAGCTCATCATGTCAGCATTTTGAAAAACCCTAACTTAACTCTGGTGCCATGTCACATATAGAAATTTTTTGATATTTGCAACCATAGTAAAACAAAGACTTATATTTTTGATATTTATTTTATATATTTAAATGCCATTTAACAAAGAAAAATCAACCAAAAAAAAATGACTTTGCATGTCACCTCTGACACGCGTGTCATAGGTTCGCCATCACTGATATAGAGTCTTTCTAAGAATAATTAAAGCAAAGCAAATCTCCCAACATCCAAACAAACCAAAAACCCTACTTATTGATTCGTTGCTATGTGCCCTGTACTTTTCAAAGTTCTGAATACCTTGTTTGGTTCTCCCAGGAACCGTAATAGAGCTACACTAATCTTTATCCCCATCGTTAGGCTCAGAAGAACAAGGTACTTTTGTGACTGAGGTTACACAACCAGTTAAGTGGTGGAGCTGGCCTTGAACCCAGGTGGTTTGACTGGGTGGTTCTGTGTTTTTAAAATCAAGCTGTTCCTGGTTGTCTAGTAGAATGTCTTTGGTTTCTTTTTTTTTAAATTAAATTTATTGGGGTGACACTTATTAATAAAATTATATAGGTTTCAAGTGTACAATTCTGTAATGCATTATCTGTGTATTGTATTGTGTTCACCACCCAAAGTCAAGTCTCTTTCTGTCACCTTATATTTGACACCTTTTACTACATCTTCCCCATTCCCCTTACCCTCTGGTTATCACTATACTATTATCTGTATCTGTGAGTTTTTGTTTGTCTTGCTTTTTTCATTTGTTGTTTTCAGTTTTATACCCCACATATAAGTGAAATCATACGATTATTGATTTTGCCCATCTGATTTATTTCACTTAGCATGATATTTTCAAGATCTATTCATGTTGTCACAAATGGCAGTATTTCATTTTTTCTTTTGGCTGAATAGTATTCCATTGTATATATGTACCACTTCTACTTTATCCAGTCATTTATTGAGGGATACTTCAGTTGTTTCCATGTCTTGGCCACCATGAATAATGCTGCAATGAACATAGGATGCCGGAAGCCGGTCCATCCTTGCTGCTTGACACAGTCGTTGCAGGGAAGAAACATCCGCACAGCATATGTTTAAAGGGTCCTGGCGTATATGGCATACTGTTCTTAATATGTTTGCTCCCCTTCTTAGCACTATGTGTTCTAACCAGGGTCACCTCTCCGAGAAAGGTTGTTTCCCCAGGTGGGGATATTTCCCTGGAGTTAGGGATTAATAGAACTAAGGAAGGGAATAAATCAGCAAAACCCCTTAACTAAGTACTCTCCTGTATCTCTGGTACTCCTATTCTGCTCACATTAGTTCTACTTCCAACAAGTTTCTCCTCTGTATGATATTACTCTCTTTTTAGAAAGGAGTTTCTGCCACTATCTTGCCTCCCCGCCTCCTTGATTATTATATTTTTTAATCTATTAAAAAACTTTATTTTCTTGCAAACAAACCTAATTTTATACAGACAATCCATAATCCTTCATAATACTGAAAACATTAAAGGGGCTAACCCACATGAAGTACCTAGAACAGTGTCTGGCAAGAGTAAGCATTCAATATTTGTTGGTGTTGTAGTTATTAGTAGTAATTATAAAATGGCATGCTCATTCAACAAAATAAATAACTGAATAAACTATTAAAGTTGGCAGTGATTAAAAGAAAATTGTAGAGAGTAAGACTAATTTATTGCTAGTTTTCCTCATTTTTTGGCAAACGTGTAATTAGATATATGAGGAGCCAATCAGTAATATAATTGGTATAATTTCTGTAACGCAAAGTTTTTTTTTTTAATACAGCATTCTTTAATGTTTTATTACATTTATTTTTCTTCTTTGGAACTTGATGAAAAGCATTATTTCATCTTAACTGGAAAAAGTAATTTCTGCTACCTCTGATTGGCAAATATTTGTTATACTCACATAATCTGAGTTGGTATAATAGAGTCTTGATTACCTCAACAGTAGCTACTTTGGCCAAAGTAGAAACAAAATACCTGTGTTTCTATGGTGGAGCAAGAGTCTAGAATGAAATAAGGTTTGTGCATGTGCTGCATATTGCTTTTTAAGCTTTCTATAGAAATCAGAAATGGGAGAGGATTGAATAATGTCTAGCTTTTTTATGAGGTTTTTCATACAGTTCCAATGGTATTTGTAAATCACCAACTTTACTTAATTCTGCTATACTAAAAAAGTGTCCATGGTATATTGAGGTCCTAACTCATATTTTGGTAAAATGGGTTCTTAGAATTCATAGGATAGTATGGTATCTTGTTAGTTCATGAAACTGTGCTGCCAAAGTCTGTGACATCATCCTCTCTGTAGGTCAATGAAAGTACATTGCATCATCTTATTCTGGCCCTTGGTGAAATTTGCAAAGATGTTAGCACATGCTCTCTTGTGCTTCTGGGGTAGTGATGACTACTTCTTTGGCAAAATTATTGACTGTGACCAGGGAAGGAGTCTAAGCAGCTAGGGGACAGTGGAGTACTTCGATGGAAACATGTTTGGTTTTTGAATAACTGCATGAGACAGGCCAGACACTCTCTGTCATTCTCTTTCCCAGGAGGCTCTTTTTTGGAACATGACAGGAGTAAAACATAAGACAAGCCAAAAAGGTAATATACTACAAAACTATAGAAAACTTACTGTATTAGGAAGACTATATAAAATGAATAGAATCATAGGAGTGCAGTGTAAGCATATGATACCGTGATCCAGATTTACACAGACTATGTATAGTCATTTGTTCATCTGAGGACTCCATAAAATACTTACTTCACTTGTCTAATTTAAAATATGGTATGGTTAAAGGTTTGGTTCTAGCATAATCTTTTAATAACATACCTGTTAAAAAGTTTGTATATATATATATATCCCAGCTAAATTAGTTTCTCTTTGTAGTGAGGTGACATACCTTTACTTTATTATAATTATTGTTTTTATATATTTTTTAATCATTACCCGAGGATATATACATTTTTATTGATTTTGAGGGGGCGGGGCGGGGAGAAACGTTGATGTGAGAGAGAAACATTAATTGGTTGCCTCCCGTACATGCCCCGACTGGGGGATCAAATCCGTAACCTGGGCATGCGTCCTGACTGGTAATCGAACCCACAGCCTTTTGATGTACAGGACCATGCTCCAACCAATGGAACCACCCGGCCTGTACTCTAAAAACCCTGGCCTCCCTTGAAATGCCATTGAACCCACCATTTTGACCTCCTTCACATCTTGCTGCTTAAGCTTCACTAGCAGGGTTTTTGTTTTGTTTTTTCAGTTATTAAAATATAAAACTATAAGGAAAAATAGAATAAAGTTTCTATGCTATGCATAGGATTCTGAGATTAAAAATTTTAAAGAAAGAAAAGTTAGAGGTGGTATATATAAAAAAAATTTTCCTGCTTCTGGTTTTCATTAACTTAATTAATTTCAGTTTTCTTTTGTTTACATATGGATATTTATTTTTAGAAAATTGGCTAAAAAGCGAGTTAAAATAACTGTTATTAATTGCTTAATATCAGTCTCTCCAAGTGATGGACTTGAAACTTAAGAAAGCATTGTATTTGTCTTATATCCCTTCTGTATCTTTGATGCTGATGGGGCACATTACTGGACACTCATTAGACATTATTAATTTGTACTTTTGTATGAAAAGTGACATTCTCAGATTTTTTTGTATTTATGTTTTGGAACCATTGTGGAATGCTGAAGGGGTTTAAATAAACTCAGAGTAATTATGTTATTATTACACAACTTTTATATAATGACATCAGAGAACACCTTCCTAAGCTTGTTAACTGAATCAGAAACTAAAGGAGAGGAAATGAGTCAAGATATAAAAGATGAGCTTTAGTTAGAGATTATTGAGAGTGAATAGATAGATTTGTATAGAAAATGGAATTCCTAAAAATGTTACTGTTGAAATAAAAACCTCAGTGGATTTAATGGCTTAAATTGCAAGTTAGACACAGCTGAACAGAATTAGTGAACTTTAAAACATACCAGAAGAGAGTAGCAAGAAAGCAGAGAGATATTTATAATTACATAGTTTTTATTATATATCTTAATTATATAATAATAGTAAGAGGTATAAAAGTTAGAATGAGGAGGTCTACTATATATGCTCAGTTGGAGAACCAGAAAGTAGGTGATTGTAGAGAAAGTAAAAGAGAGTAATATAAGAGGGAGAATGGCTACAAGTTTTCCAGAATGGCAGAAAACCATGACTTTATAGACTTAGGAAGCACAACATATCCAAAAGTATATATAAAATAAATATGTAAGAATACAAGAAATTTGCCCTGGCTAAGTAGCTCAGCTGATTAGAACATTGTCCTGATATACCAAGGTTGTTGGTTCAATCCCCAGTCATGGCATATTAAGAATCAACCAATGAATGCATGAGTAGGTAGAACAACAAATTGGTGCTTCTCTCTCCCTCTCCCCCTCTCCCTCTCTATCCATTCTTCCTTCCCTTCCTCTATCTCTCTATAAAATCAATCAGTAAAAACATTCTTACATTTAAAATTTTTCTATCACCCTGCATTATTTTTTAAATATATTTTTTATTGATTTCAGAGAAGAAGGGAAGAGGGAGAGATAGAACATCAATGATGAGAGAGAATCATTGATCGGCTGCCTCCTGCATGCCCCACACTGGGGATCAAGGCTGCAACCCAGGCATGTGTCAAACTGTGATCTCCTGGTTCATAGGTTGACGCTCAGCCACTGAGCCATGCTGGCTGAGTAAATCATCCTTCATTATTATATAACTAGGGGCCCGGTACACGAAATTTGTGCACTGAGTGTGTGGGGGGGAGTGTCCCTCAGCCCAGCCTGCCCCTTTTCACATACTGGGAGCCCTCAGGCGTTGACCCCCATCACCCTCCAATCGCAGGATCGGCCCCTTGACCAGGCCTGACGCCTCTGGCTGAGGTGTCCGGCCCGGGCAGCGGGGACCTGCAGCTGCAGCGGCCCCACGATCGTGGGCTTCGCTTTAGGCCCAGGCAAGGGACCCCTAGCTCTCGGGACTGCAAGCTTCGACCATGCCCAGCTCCCATCGCTGGCTCCACCCCTACTTCCTGCTATCACTGGCCAGGGCGGAAAAGGCACCTGATTCTCTGATCATGGCTGGGGGGCAGGGCAAAGGTGGCCCCAGGGCCGCCTTTGCCCTGCCCCCCAGCTGTTAGCTCCCCCCTGGGTTTCCGATCACTGTCAGTGGCAGGGGGCTTCTTCCTGATTTCCCTTTCGCCTCCCTGCATTGTGCCTACATATGCAAATTAACCGCCATCTTGTTGGCAGTTAACTGCCAATCTTAGTTGGCAGTTAATTTGCATATAGCCCTGATTAGCCAATGAAAAGGGTAGCTCGTACGCCAATTACCATTTTTCTCTTTTATTAGTGTTGACTAGAGGCCCAGTGCAAGGAATTTTTGCATGGGGGGGGTGTCTCTCAGTCCAGCCTGCACCCTCTCCATTCTGGGACCCCTCGGGGGATATCTGACTGCCAGCTTAGGCCCGATCCTGGCAGTTGGACATCCCTCTTATAATCTGCGACCGCTGGCTCCTAACTGCTCACCTGCCTGCCTGCCTGATCTCCCCTAACTGCTCCTGCCTGCCTGGTCGCCCCTAACTGCCCTCCCCTGCTGGCCTGGTCGCCCCTAACCGCTTCTGACTCGGCCCCCACCATCATGGCTTTGTCCGGAAGGACTGGAAGGATGTTCGGAAGATGTCAATCTAATTAGCATATTACCCTTTTATTAGTATTGCTTACTAGAGGCCCGGCGCATGAAATTCGTGCATGGGTAGGGTCCCTAGGCCTGGCCTGCAATGAGGGCTAATATTCCCCAGCTGCCGGCTGCCGGCTGGGGCCTTCCTTCATTCCACGCCACCCACTGGTGGTCAGCGCACATCATAGGAAGCGATCAGTCTCCCAGTTGAACTCCTGTGGGGACAATTTGCATATTAGGCATATATATATATACTAGAGGCCCGGTGCACAAAAATTTGTGCACTCGGGGGGGGAGGGGGGGTCCCTCAGCCTGGCCTGTGCCCTCTAGCAGTCTGGGACCCCTCGGGAGATAACGACCTGCTGGCTTAGGCCTGCTCCCGGGTGGCAGAGGGCAGGCCCAATCCCTAGGTGCAGCCCCTGGTCGGGCTCAGAGCAGGGCTGATTGGGGAGTTGGGGCGCCGCCCCCTGTCACACTCAAGGCAGGGTCGATGGGGAGGTTGTGGAGCAACCCCCTGTCACACACAGAGCAGAGCCAATCAGGGGGGTTGGGGCTCTGTACCCTGTCACGCACAGAGCAGGGCCCATCAGGGGGTTGGGGTGCTGCCCTCTATCACCCACAGAGCAGGGCGGATCAGGGGGTTGGGGCGCCGCCACTCTCACACTCAGGGCAGGGCCGAGGGGGAGGTTATGGCTCTGCCCCGTCACACACAGAGCAGGGCCCGTGGGGGGGGGAGCTCCCCCCTATCAGGCACAGAGCAGGGTGGATAGGGAGGTTGTGGCCCTGCCCCCTGTCACACACAGAGCCGCAGGGCGATCAGGGGGTTTGGGTGCTGCCCCCTGTCATGCTGATTCCAGTGCCGGGAGGCCTCACGGCTCCGCTGATCCCGGTGCCAGGAGGCATACATATTACCCTTTTACTATATAGGGTAGAGGCCTGGTGCATGGGTGGGGCTGGCTGGTTTGCCCTGAAGGGTGTCCTGGATCAGGGTGGGGGTCCCCACTGGGGTGCCTGGCCAGTCTGGGTGAGGGGCTGAGGGCTGTTTTCAGGCTGGGGGTGACTGAACTCCCAAACGCTCCTTTTTTCCTTTTTTTTTTTTTTTTTTTTTTTTTTTTTTAATTCTGTGCCAGCTTTAGCTTGAGGCTTGGCTCCAGCTCTTAGGCCTAGGCTGAAAGTAGGTTTCTGGCCTTTGCTTACAATGTTGCAAATCTGCTGGCTGAAGTTGGGCGTATTTGTTACAGAGTTTCTTAAACTGCCCGCTCAGAGGCAGCGGCAGGCGGGGAACGTTGGTTTCCTCCGTCACTGAGGCAACCAAGCCTCATGTTAGTTTCAAGCTGCCTGGCTGCCGGCCGCCATCTTGGCTGACAGTTAATTTGCATATCTCGCTGATTAGCCAATGAAAAGGGTATCGGTCGTACGCCAATTACCATGTTTCTCTTTTATTAGATAGGATATATATATATATATATATATATATATATATATATATATATACACACACATATACACATACACACACACACACACATATATATATATATATATATATATATACACACACTATATATAATTATATATCTCCATTTTAGATAAATTATTAGGAAAGCAATTAAAGGGAAAGTAAGGATCTTTACAAGCATCCAGAGAGAAAGGACAAAGAATGATAATATTAACAGACTTCTCAAAAACAAAAATGTAAGCCAGAATATAATAAAAATGAATCTTCAAAGAAGTGTTGAAAGAAAAGATCTGTCAGCCTAGACATATCAACGCAAAAATATTTTGAAAAAGCAAGGTGAAGTAAAAATCATAACTGAAACTGAAAGAGTTTACTAACATGAGGATTTTACTAAAGGGACTTTCAAAGGAGGAATTGTGGGGGAGGGGGAGATTCCCAAATGTCAACTGACTAAATGCTATAGAATCATTAAGGACTTTATGACATTAGGATTTAAATTTAATTTTATTGGAAGACTAGAGGCCCGGTGCACAAAAATTTGTGCACTCGGGGGGGAGGGGGGGTCCCTCAGCCCGGCCTGTGCCCTCTAGCAGTCTGGGACCCCTCGGGAGATAAGGACCTGCTGGCTTAGGCCTGCTCCCGGGTGGCAGAGGGCAGGCCCAATCCCTAGGTGCAGCCCCTGGTCGGGCTCAGAGCAGGGCCGATTGGGGGGTTGGGGCGCCGCCCCCTGTCACACTCAGGGCAGGGCTGATGGGGAGGTTATGGCTCTAGCCCGTCACACACAGAGCAGGGCCGGGGGCGGGGGGGTTGGGGCGCCGCATCCTGTTACCCACAGAGCAGGGCCCGTGGGGGGAGGGGAGCTCCCCCTATCAGGCACAGAGCAGGGCTGATAGGGAGGTTGGGGCCCCGCCCCCTGTCACAGAGCCGCAGGGCGATCAGGGGGTTTGGGCGCTGCCCCCTGTCACACTGATCCCGGTGCTGGGAGGCATATTACCCTTTTACTATATAGGATAGAAGCCTGGTGCATGGGTGGGGCCGGCTGGTTTGCCCTGAAGGGTGTCCTGGATCAGGGTGGGGGTCCCCACTGGGGTGCCTGGCCAGTCTGGGTGAGGGGCTGAGGGCTGTTTTCAGGCTGGGGTTGACTGAAGCTCCCAACCGCTCCTTTTTTCCTTTTTTTTTTTTCTTTTTTTATTCTGGGCCAGCTTTAGCTTGAGGCTTGGCTCCAGCTCTTAGGCCTCCGGCTGAAAGTAGGTTTCTGGCCTTTGCTTACAATGTTGCGAATCTGCTGACTGAAGTTGGGCGTATTTGTTACAATGTTTCTTAAACTGCCAGCTCAGAGGCAGCGGCAGGCGGGAACGTTGGAGTCCTCCGTCACTGAGGCAACCAAGCCTCATGTTAGTTTCAAGCTGCCTGGCTGCCGGCCGCCATCTTGGCTGACAGTTAATTTGCATATCTCGCTGATTAGCCAATGAAAAGGGTATTGGTCGTACGCCAATTACCATGTTTCTCTTTTATTAGATAGGATAAGCACTTTCAGGACCATGTGGTAAATGTAATTTCAAGTTCTGCTTTTATTCAATTGATCTGAGAGGAATCATTGCTTATCAAAAGGATTTTTGGAAGATGTCATGTTTTTTGGGGTTTGATGTGCTGAACTGATAATGGATGTCTTTAAAAATGTTGAGACCAAAATCATCTGATTTGGATAGTACAATATAGGGCTTATGTTTAATGTAGTCCACTGGGGATCTTTCTTCCAATTACTTTTCTTTCCTGTTACCCTACTTTGATTTCCCCCATTTATTTGGTGATTTTTCATTGATAGATATGGGTGTGTAGTTTGACAAGTACATATGATCAGGTTGTGTTTTTTTTTAATCTTTATTGTTGAAAGTATTACAGAGGTCCTTCTTCCTCCCCACCCACTGTTAACCCCTTCCAACTCTTTCCCATCCTCCCCTCCCCCCCCCATCCCCAGGCCCTACCACACATATGATCAGTTTGGTCAAGCCTCCCCTCTAAGCATAGTGGTGGCTTCCTACAGTGAATGGGCTGGAAGAGGTCATCAAACCTATAGGTATCTTCAGTCAAAGTGAGTGGTGAGGACAGAAAGATTTTTTAAAACTTAGAATGCTATACTAAGTACATATTTGGGGTACCTGCTACAGTCTGTTGCACTGATACAGTTCATAAGATTCTTTCATCTGTGCCCTAAGTACTTCCCTATTTCCAAATCACAATAATCTTGCTGGGTTAAAAAAAACACACAAAACTTATTTTTTTAGAGTTTGGAGGTCAGAAGTCTCACTGAGCTAAGATGAAGGTGTCCACATGGTGGAGAATCCATTGCTTTTTCTAGCTTCTCAAAGCTGTGCTCATTCCTTGGCTTGTGGCCTGCATCATATCATTTTTTCATCATCACAGAGCCTTCAATCCAAGATAATGTTCCCATCTCAAGCTCTTTAACTTAAACACATCTGCAAAGAGCATTTACCATATAAGATAACACATTCACAGGTTCTGGGGATTTGGATGTGGATATCTTGAGTGGGGGAGGGCCATTACTCAGCTATCACATGCCTCATTTTTGTTCCCTGGCATATCTTTTCCTCCAGCCTCTGCAGCTGGGCACTATGATCTGTGTTCATTTGGAACCATAGATATTAGTGGGGAGTAGCAGAGTCACCCAGTAGACTAAGGGTTTTGAAAAATGCCATTATTGTGTTGTTCCATTCCATACCCTGCCCTCCCTAACCCTAACAGCTTGGTCACGGAAGCCTGTGACTGCCAGGTGACTGCCTTTCTTCTCTGTTTTCCTGTGTTTGGCACCCCTTGTTGCAACACTCCACTTACCAGATGTAGTCAAAGAAAACACGATAATTTCAAGAGAAACATCAAAATTGCTTTATTCAAAGTAATGTCCATCACTAGCTACACATTTCCCCCATCTTACAGGTAATTTGTGGATCCGTCCCAGTAGAACTTTCCTTGAGGCAAACCATTCAGAGACCCAATTTTCCACTTCTTTGTACGTTTGGAAGTGCTGCTCAGAAAGTGCGTGTGCCATCAATCGGAACAAGTGGTAATCTGAAGGAGCAAGGTCTGGTGAATACAGCGGGTGGGTTAATACGTCCCAGGCAAGATCTTTTAACGTGTCTTCAGCTAGTTTTGAAGTGTGTAATGGTGCGTCACCATGAAGTAAAATTACTTTGCCGTGTCTTCTGGCACATTCTGGTCAGTTCAAAATCAAAGTGTGGTTCAAATTGATTATTTGTTCTTGGTAGCGATCAGTATTAAGGGTTTCACCTGGTTTTAGAAGCTCATAATACACCACACCTTCCTGATCCCACCAAACGCAGAGCATTGTCTTCTTTCCAAAGCGATTTGGCCTTGTAGTTGATGTTGATGGTTGACCTGGATCAACCCATGATTTTGTGCTTTTGGGATTCTCAAAATAAATCCACTTTTCATTGCCAGTCACAATTCGATGCAAAAAAGACTTACTTTCATGCCATTGAAGCAACATTTTACTGATGACTTTTTGGTTTTCCATTTGTCTTTCGTTTAGTTGATGTGGCACCCATTTTCCTTCCTTTAAAATCTTTCCCATTGCTTGTAAACGATCGGAAATTGTTTGCTGAGCAACATTTAATCTTTCTGCAAGTTGTTTTTTGAGTTTGACACACATCTTCATCCAATAATGCTTGTAATTGTTGGTCTTCAAACTTTTTTGGTTGACCTGGATGTTCTTTGTCTTTCACATCGAAATCATCACTTTTAAAGCATTTAAACCAGCATTCACAAGTATCTTGAGATGGAGCGTGTTCACCATAAGCTTCCCAAAGTATTCAGTGGCACTTTTCTTCAAAATAAAGTAATGAATTAAAACTTCCTGCAAATGCTCTTTTTTATGGCACGAAATTTGACATTTTTAAGTGTAAAAATATTTATGATGTTAACACCTCCAGAAAATTTGACATATGAAGTTTTGAAGCTTGTTGTCAATACAACAAAATAGCATGCATATTAAATCGCATATATATCAACATATCTGTAACTCCGTCTATTGAAAAAAAACCTGCATTATTAACTGGTACACCTAGTAATTAACCAAGCAGTTCCCCTGAAGCAAAACCACAGACAGACAGCTGTACTATGTAAAGAGGTAGTAGTTCAGTTTTGGAATTTCTTCCTTTTGTTTCTTGGTAAATAACCTTAAAATACTTTTCTCTAGGACTCAGAGACACCAAAATCTTCTGGCTTCCCCCTTCCCTTCTAGCTACTTTCTTATAGGCCCCTCTCTTCCCAACCATTAATGCTGGAGGTGTGCTAGCCTTATCTTCAGTCCACTTTTCTTTTCACACTATCTACTGTATTTTCTCCCTCCCGAGGTGAGTTTTTTAAAAAAAATCAAAATATGTTTATTGGGATGGTTCTCCACTCATCTTGATTTGGGGTCCTTTTTTTGCAGCTTCTTTCTGAAGGCGCCTCCTCTGTAAGCCCTGCTTCTTCTCTTGGAGGCTGACAGGGCAAAGGAGCAGCCAACACATGAAACTGCTGTTTGTGCATGGCCAAGGGCAGTGGTGATTTTATAGCATCCTGGGCATTTCACGTCCATGAAGTAGGAATTGAGTCTCTGCACAAGGCACTTCTTGTGTTTTCTCTTCTCTTCTGGAGAGGGATGAAGGAGGTCCTTAGTGAGAGGCATGTTGTCATGGGAAGGTCATCACTGTACCTCCCCAGGTGACTTTCTGCATTCTCTAACTCTTTAGACCTTTATCTTCAGTTTCATTCTTTCTTGAAAAAGCAGAATAGTCAACTGCCTTTTCTACTTGTCCATTTGGATGTCTCACAAGACCTCACATTGAATGTTATCTAAAACTGAAGGCATGATCCCCCCCTAAATTTGGTCCTTCTCTCTCAGAATTCTCTATTTCAGTCAATGAAAGTTTCATTCCTCCAGTTCTTCCTCATGGGAACACAGGACTCATCTTAGATACTTCCTTCTCCCATGGCAAGCAATCAAACTTCAAATACCTTTTTAAAATCTGATTTAGTTATCTGGTAAATATCTGAGTAGGTGCTGAGTCTCTTGCATTATGCTAGGCCCTGGGCGCATAGACATGAACATGACAAACTAGGGCCTTCTTTTCTCACAGAAGTTATATTAAAGAAGTAACAACTAACTGAGCAAGATACTTTCTGATAGTGATAAATACTGTGAAAGTGATAAAACAGGTTGATATGAGAAACAATATAGGTTCATGGAAGACTTCTTTGATGAAGTAACATTTTATTTTTATTTTATTTCATACATGTATATAGTTTAAATAACCATTATAAAGTTAACACATCCATCACCCAACATAATTACATTTTTATGTGTGATGAGAACATTTAAGATCTACTTTCTCAGCAATTCTCAAGAGTATAATACAGTATTGTTAACTATAGTCACCATACTGTACATCAGAGCCCCAGAATGTAAGAGGTAACATTTTATTGAGACCTGAGTGACAAGGAATTGGCCTTAAAGATCTGGAGGCAGAGTGTTCTCTAGACAGAAGCAACTCAGGTACAAAGGCCCTACGTTGGGAAAGACTTTGGTACATCTGAGACATAGGAAAGCCCAGTATGGCCAGAGTGTGGTGAGTGAGCAGGAGCATTGAGGCAAATGTTCAGACAGGAAATAGGGCCAGATTACATGGAACATTAAAGGTTGAGAGTGGAGGACAGAATAATGCCTCCCCATCCACATCCTAATATGTCTCTTAATCAAAAAAGGAACTCCAATGTCATGGAATTAAGTATCTTGAGATAGGGAGATAATCCTGGATTATCCAGGTGGGTACAGTATAATCCCAAGATCTTTGTAACAGGAAGCAGGAGGGTCAGAGTCAGGAAGGAGGGGGAGGTGGAGGGCGAGGGGGAGGGAGAGGGTGGATCATGTTCTTTTATAACAGTGGTTCTCAACTTCTGGCCCTTTAAAATACAGTTCCTCATGTTGTGACCCAACCATAAAATTATTTTCGTGGCTACTTCATAACTGTAATGTTGCTACTGTTATGAATCATAATGTAAATACGATGTAATGTAAATAGGATGGTCTTAGGCGACCCCTGTGAAAGGGTCGTTCGACCGCCAAAGGGGTCGCGACCCACAGGTTGAGAACTGCTGTTTTATAACCTAATCTCAGAAATGACACCTCATCACTTTTGCATATTTGTGTTCATTACAGCAAAGTTCCTAGGTCCAGCCAACCCACAAGGGGAAAGATTATACGAGTGAATGAATACAGGGAGGGAAGAATCTATGGAAGCCATTTTAGAAACAGCTCATAGCACTTAATAAATTACCCTATATAATAATTTGGAAGTTGATTGAACAGTGGAACGACCAGTTGCTATGATGCGTACTGACCACCGTGGGGCAGGCGCTCAATGCAGGAGCTGCCCCCTGATGGTCGGTGCACTCCCACAGGGGGAGCGCTGCTCAGCCAGAAGCCGGGCTTATGGCTAGCTAGCACAGGGGCAGTGACAGGAGCTTCTCCCACCTCCGCAGCAGTGCTAAGGACCCTTTGGGGGATGTCCGCCTACCAGCTTAGGCCCGCTCCCTGGGGTCCTGGACTGCGAGGGGGTGCAGGCCAGGCCGAGGGACCCCATCAGTGCACCATTGGGGCCGAGGAGGGACACAGGAGGTTGGCCAGCTGGGGAGGGACCGTGGGAGGGCTCCAGGGCGTTTCTGGCCCGTCTTGCTCAGTCCCGATCAGCCAGACCCCAGCAGTAAGTTAACCTACCAGTCGTATCTACCCCCTGGTAGTCAGTGCACATCATAACAACTGGTCAACCGGTCAATTGTCTTCCCCCTGGTGGTCAGTGCATATCTTAGCGAGCAGTTGAGCAGCCTTAGCATATCATTAGCATATTACGCTTTGATTGTTTGAGTGGCTGAATGGACACATGGACACTTAGCATATTAGGCTTTTATTATATAGGATTTTTATCTACACATTTTATATCTAGTAACGCAAAACTTCTTAGCCATTATTCTTCCACAAGGCTTTTATGAACCCATATTTCATGGAAAATCAAGTTATGTGTTTTAGCCTTATCTTTCTGCATTCTGGGAATTTTCCAGAAATCAATTTTTCAATTCACTTTGCTCTCTTAAATTGTGTCTAATCTATTTTTAATGACTATACTTTTTATTTTATAGTTCAAATATGGCTTCTGTTTTCTTTTCCGAGCACACTGTTTTTCTTCTTATGATTGAGGCCTTCTTTTATGTTTTATATCATTTTAAACATACTTATTTTATAGGCTATATGACTGTTTTAAATTAGAGTGCTAAGGTTTTAATCTTGCTATTTGCTGTGCCTGCTGACTGGCACAGATAGATTTTTCTCAAATGATTTATAATTTGGGATTGGTAGTAAATCTTTAGTGGCTATTTGTGAGCGAGTCCTACATTGTAGGTACAACTTTTCAGAAATATTTTTTATTTGCTTCCACTGCGTGACTATGAAATACCACCTGTCACTTTTCTAATTTAACAGTTTAGGACTCCTGATGTGTGTAAATAAAAAACTCAAACCAAGCCATGGACCAACCAGTTCAGGGTTACACATTCTCAAACTGGATAATTTGTTCTCTTCCTACCTAACCTTAGAAGAAGACAGACCAGATTTCTTGCCACCTCTCTAGAAAGGTAGCTGGAATTTTTCTCAATTTCCCATTCACTAACAGCGTAACCCTAGAAAAGTAGCTGTTTTATGCATGCATCTCAGCACCAGTTCCCCACCATGACCTAATCTAAATGTCAGGAGAGGGACCTCCATCTCTGGCCAATCCCTGCATGACAGTTGCAAAATAAGCTTAAATAGTCACCAGTTCAGTCCTGATTTACTCCTCATTTCTGAACTTATTGTAGGAGCTGGAAGGCTAGGGTTGGTTATTTAATGCAAATTAATTCTGGTGCTTGGATTCTCCTGTGTACTTCTGATTTCAATCTGTTGGGATATGTTGCTTTCTTTGAAGAAAATCTGGCCTCACACAGACTTGGAGTTGGGAGGAAGAGTAGTCTTTTGTAGCTAACTAGATATTTGTTGACATTACACCAAAACTCTACAAGTGGTATTTTTTTAGATGCAAGTTGCAGTGCAGAATTTGAAGCCATATCAACGAGCCTTCCATATTTCATATTACATTACAAACAGGTCTCTCCTGCACTTTTCCTGGCCCTTTTACCCATGTGTGATTCTGTAACATCATGCCTTGGTCATTTGGAAAATAGTGCTTCACTGAGTTATGCAGATATTTCAAGTGTTTATACAGTTCATGGTACAGCAACAACAACAAAATTCCATTTGTTAATATCATCATTAATCTCATCCAAAAAAGGTTTTAAGTATTGGGAAGTTGGCAAACTCGTGGTTTAATAGAAAAATAAACCTGCTATTATATATTATACAAGTTTTTCAAACTTTCAATACTTCCTTTCAAGCTTGAATTTTATCATTGGCATCAATACAGTTCAGTGTCTTTGAAGTGACAGGCTCACTTTAATCATGTGAGACAATGTCTTCCAAATACCACCTACTCTGAATAAACATAATTCCTATGGCAGTAATTCTTTTAAGTTAAAAAGTATCCTATGAAAAAAAGCAGATAATTTAGTTTTCTTTGATATGCAAAGTATTTTCTGAGTACTTTTCATTTCTTCCATATTAAAAACACTTGAGAATAAAAAGAAAATGTACTCAATGGTTCCAACTTAAAGCTCCATCAACCACATTTTTAATTAAAACTGGCGTTAATTTTGGTCACGGTGGGTAAATGAATACACGGAACCTCACACAACCACATCAAAATTACAACTAAGTTACAGAACAACTATCATTCAGAACCACCTGAAATCTAGCTGAACAGAAGTCCTACAACTAGGAAATTAAAGAAGAAGCCACATTGGAACTAGTAAGAGGGGTGGTTCCACAACCACATGTGGTGGTTAAAAATTGGGAGGGATATCTCAGCTGCAGAGGTTTTCCCTGAGAAGTGAGAAGTTCTATCCCCACACCAGGTCCCTCAGCCCAGGGTTCCAGTGCCAGGAAGAGAAACCCCCTTAACTTCTGGCTGTGTTAACCAGAGGGGATTGTGGGTGAGTGAGAAAGAGGCTGCTGGAGTCCTAGGCAGTTCCTCTTAAAAAGCCCACACACATTTACTCAGACTCACTCACTCTGAGCTCCAACACTTGGCCAGCAGCTCAAAAAGCACCAGGGACATACGAGGAGGAACTAAATCATCTGGCTTTGTGGTGAGAGTTCTAGGGGCAGATTTCTCCCAGAAAAAAAGTTCTGGCTGAAGCTATTGTTCCTTTAAAGAGCGCTCCCTCAACAGAGCTGACAGGTGGGAGCCATCAACCTGGCTAACACTGCCCCATCCTGGTGATTCCCTGAGACCCAGACCCACGCAAGCCACTTCCAGTGGCTTTTCCATACAAACGGCCTGTCTTTGTTCATACCAGGGACTTTCCTCAAATCTCTCAAAGATCCACAAACTCCAAACAAGCAGCATCTGCCCTTAGCTTGTCCTCATACAAAGTGGCCCCAGGATGGGCACTAACAGCAGCCAGCCAAGGTTTGCAGCTTGGTCTCTCCTGGGTACCTCCAAGCCCAGCACAAGTAGAAGCCTTCTACAGATAACTCTGTAGTTCATGCCAGGTGGCCCCATGGAGGGTACAAACAGCAGCTGATATTGACCTGGACCTCCTAGAAGGCCCCAGAGCCAGCACACCTGGTGGACAACTTCAGAGCACACTGAAGCACCACCCAATCACCTCCACAAGCGACACACTCAAGGGGCAGCTCATCAAGAACCAGAGCCCTGCTGAAGCAAGTCCTGCTCCATGGGGTGGGCCCCTGCACAGCAGATCCTCAGCTATAGTAATGGCCAGTCCTCATAACAGACTAGCCTAGGGATAAATCACTCCTATTGACATGCCAATAGCAATCAAGGCTCAACAACAACAGGAAAGTGCACAGAGACCACACTGGGGAGGGATGAGGAGGGCACCTGGAGTTCCCAGCTCTGGTGACCCAGGAAACTGCACCCACTGAGCCCTACAGAGCACCTACTACATAAGGCCACTCTATCAAAACCAGGTGATGTAGCAGTTCTGCCTAAAATAAAAAACAGCCACAGGGAGGCTGCCAAAATGAGTAGGCAATGAAACATACCCCAAATAAAAGAAAAAAACAAAACTCCAGAAAAAGAACTAAATAAAATGGAGACAAGTAACCTACCAGATGCAGAGTTCAAAACATTGGTAGTAAGGATGCTCAATGAACTTAAGGGAAGAGTAGATGGACTTAGTAAGGATTTCAACAAAGACAAAGCAAACATAAAAACAGAGATAGAAAACATAAAAAAGAACCAGTCAGAAATGAAGAATACACTAACTGAAATGAAGAATACATTACAAGGAATCAAAGTAGAGTAGATGAAGCTGAAAATCAAATCAGCAATTTGGAAGGAAGCAAACAACAGAGAGTTGGAAAAGCAAAAAGCAAACAAACAAACAAAACAAAACAAAACAAAACAAAACAAAACAAAACAAAACAAAAAAAACTTCCCCAAATGAGCATAATTTAAGAAGCCTATGGGACAACTTCAAAAGTACCAACATTCATATAACCAGGATGCTGGAAGGAGAAGAGAAAGATAAATTGAAAACCTATTTGAAAAAATAATGACAGAAAAATATCCCCTAAACTGGTGAAGGAAATAGAAATACAAGTCCAGGAAACCAGAGAGTCCCAAACAAGATGAACCCAAAAAGGTCCACACCAAGACACGTCATAATTAAAATGCAAAAAGTTAAAGACAAAGAGAGAATCTTAAAAGGAACAAGAGAAAAGCAGTTAGTTACCTACAAGGCAGCTGCCATTAGACTGTCAACTGATTTATCAACAGAAACTTTATAAGTCAGAAAGGAGGGGCAAGAAATGCTCAAAGTGATGAAAAGCAAGGACCTATAGTCAAGATTACTCTATCCAGCAAAGCTGTCATTAAAATTGAAGGACATATAAAAAGCTTCCCAGACAAGAAAAAGCTATAGGAGTTCATCACTACCAAACCAGTATTACAAGAAATAGTAAAGGTTCTTTAAGAATAAAAAGAAAAAGGTAAAAAATGTAAATAATAAAATGGAAATAAGTACATGTCTATCAACAATTACTTTAAATTCAAAGAAATGAAATGACCCAATCAAATAACATAAAGTAGCTGAATGGATAACAAAACAAGACCCTTACACATGCTGTCTATAACAGACTTAGTTCAGATCTAAAGATACAAGCTTGAAGTACAGGGATTAAAGTGAGATATTTCATGAAATATGGAAACAAACAAAGCAGAAAATCCTAGGGTAGCAATACTTATACCAGACAAAATAGACTTTAAAGCAAAGGCTATAATAAGAGACAAAGAAGGGCCCAGCAATTCTACTTCTGGATATTCATTTAAAGAAACCCAAAATACTGAATTGAAAAGACATATGCACCCCTATGTTTATTGCAGCATTATTTACAATAGCCAAAGCCAAGATATGGAAGTGACCCAAGTGTCTATCAATAGATGAATGGATATAAAAGAAGTGGTGCATATATATAATAAAATGTGATTCAACCATTTAAAAATATTTGAACTTGCCCTCTGAAACAACATGGATGGACCTAGAGGATACTATGATGAGTAAAATAAGTCACAGAGAGAAAACCAAATGCCATACGATTACACTTAAACGTGGAACCTAAAAATCAAAATAAATGAATAAGCAGACCAGAAACAGACTCGTAGATACTGAGAACATTTCAATGATTGCCAGATGGGAGGAAAGTTCGGAGATGGGCAAAAATAGTGATGGGATTTAGAAGTACAAGTTATGAGTTACAGAATAGTCATGGGGATGTAAAGTATAGCAAAGAGAATATAGTCAATAATCCTATCTAATAAAAGCGTAATATGCAAATCGACCAAATGGTGGAATGACCAGTTGGTGGGGGGTGGGGCCAGCAAGCAGGTACCACCCAGGCCAGCCAAGATGTGTGCCAGCGGGCAGAGGGAGGGAACGGTGATGGGGGGGTTGGCGACCAGCAGTGGCGGAGGGCCAATGGGGGAGGGGGGCTGGCACCATCCCGATTGGCCCATCCAGTCGCCTCCCACAGAGGGAGGCTGGACAGCAGTGGGGTGATGGGGGCAGTTGTGGGAGGCCCCCTGCCAGGGAAGGCACCATGGCTCTCCTTAAAGTCATGTTGACTGAACCCAAGGCGTGGGCACAGCCTTACCTTGGGGGCATTTCTGACCAAAAGGTGAGAATGCCTTCAGCTCAACTCTTCAAAGCCTAGGTGCCAGGAATGGGTTTTTATTATGTAAATCTAATCAAGCACCAGAAATGAATGCGATTTGGGCCCACCCAGAGGTGATGATTCACGAAGAAGCTACAAGAATGCACACAATCCCCTTTTATTTACCCTTAGTAAAACTTCCTGATATTTGGCTATAAATAAAATTGCTGCCCTGGCTCTGGGCTCTGTTCATCTATCAGAGGGCAGACGCCCCACCCAGGCCCAGCTTTTCCTCTATTTCTGTCTCAGTCTTGTTTTATTCATTTTTCCTCAACCCTCGTCACGTTTTATTCAAGATTTCATCAACCCCTGCGTTCTCTCTCTGCCCTGGTTGTGGGAAGAGAGAACACCCCCTTTTTTCTCCATAGGCAGTGCCATTCCCTGATCCTCTGTCCAGTTGCCACCCAGAGAGGCCAGGTGGTGGCAGCGGCAGGGTGATGGGGGCTGCGCTGTCCCCTGATTGCCCATATGGTCGCCTCCCGCAGAGGAAGGCCGGGCAGCGGCGGGATGATGGGGGCAGCGCTGTCCCCTTATCGACCAGCCGGGTCACCTCCCACAGAGGGAAACGGGCCTAAGCCATCAGTAGGACATCCCCTGAGGACTCCAGGACTGTGAGACGGTGCAGGCTGGGCTGAGGAACGCCTCCCCCCCCCCCCACCCATGCATGAATTTTCTGCACCGGGCCTCTAATATTATAATAAACTAGAGACCTGGCACATGAAATTCGTGTGTGGGTAAGGTCCCTAGGCCTGGCCTGCGATCAGGGCCACCTTCCCCAGCTCCCCGCAGCCGGCCACATCCCCTGCCGCCACCCCCACCCCCCAGTTTCCCATTCACCAACTGGTGATTGGTGCCTGAAGGCCGGGTGAAGGGACCAAAGGGTCAGCTGTTCCTGCCCGCTCGCCGGCCCCGCCCCCGCTGCAGGTGGCCATCAGGTAATCGGAGCATGCTGGCCAGGAAAAGGGACCAAGAAGTGATCAGTGCGCCTCACAGTGATTGGTTCAGTGGTCATTCTGGTCATTCTGTCATTAGGGTCAATTTGCATATTACCCTTTTATTATATAGGATAGAGGCCTGATGCACAGGTGGGGACCAGCTGGCCTGGCCTGAAGGGGGCCGCAGATTGGGGTGGGGGATCCCCGCTGGGGGGAGGGGCTGGCTGGGGCAAGGGGCCATGGGGTTTGTAGGCCGGCCCTGCCCCCAATCAGGGTGGGGGTTCCCACTGGGGGAGAGGCTGGCCTGGGCTAGGGGCCGCAGGCAGTTTGCAGGCCAGCCACGCTTCCAGCTTTGTCAGGAAGGACATCCAGAAGACGCCTGGACTACCTGGTCTAATTAGCATATTACCCTTTTATTAGTGTAGACTAGAGGCCCAGTGCAGGAAATTTGTGCAAGAGTAGGCCTTCCTTCCCCAGGCTGCTGGCACCAGCTTCCCTCTAGCACCCGGGACTCGGGCTTCCCTTCAGCACCCAGGACCAGGGCTTCCCTTAGGCTGCCAGCAGACACCTGGGACCCAGGCTTCCCTCCAGCCGCCAGCAGGCACCCAGGACCCAGGCTTCCCTCTGGTTGCCAGCATCCAGGATCCAGGTTTCCCTTGCAGCCCCAGCTTTGCCCAGAAGGTCATCCAGAAGGATGTCTGGTCTAATTAGCATATTACGCTTTTATTATTATAGATATGTATGGTGCCAGATGCTTACTATATTTATCAGAGTGATCACTTCATAAGTCATATAAAGGTCTAATCACTGGGTGGTACACCTGAAAATAATATAACATTATATATCAAAAGTAATTGAAAAATAAAAAATTATTTTAAAAAAACTGGCATTTGTTTTTGTTTATATGTTCTGGATTTGGGGTTATATTTTATTATTTTTTTAATTGTTTTATTGCTTAAAGTATTACAAAGAGTATTATATATGTCTCCTTTTTTTTTTCTCCCCTTGACCCTCCCCTAGCCTCCCATGCCCCCCAGTGTCTTGTGTCCATTGTTGTTTTTTACTGTGAGTGCACGGTGGTGAAAAATATGATAGTAACTAGTGCCACTGCATTGATTTGTGTGAAAGCATCAGCAGTTTTATCCACCATTGCTTTTCTTCATTTTTTACTTGTAAGTGGCAGTCTGGTGAATAAAGCAAATAACATCATAATATTATTATGAAAACTTTTGACCTTGCAGACCCCTTGAAATAATCTCAGGGACCTTCAGGGGTCCACAGACCACACTTTGAAAACCATCACTATATACAAACTCCGAGTACATGTAACAAACACACAGAAATCTAACATTTCTTTGTGGCTGCACTATCCAGTAAATTACATGCCTCTAGCATAGGAATATTCATAATTTTTAAGTAATGCACATTTCCTTGAGTCCAGCATTTTACCTGAAGTCATAGGTCCAAGTTACTTCCAGAACCTGTTACTCTCAGAACCCGATCGTATTTTTCTATAAAACCATGATTTCAATGTCTGAAAGTTTTAAGAAAAAGACTAGTAGATTTTTAAAGAGTTGGTTTAAACACAGACACACAACAGGTTTTAGCATTTCATGAAACTTAAGTTTTGCTCAGTCCCTAAGGTTGTGCCATTATTCAGATTTTTTGAAAGTTCTACCTTTCACTCTGTTTTATAGCTGTAACTGTGAGTACATTTAAACCTAAACGATTTATGACAGTGTCCCAGACCAAGCACCTTTGGCATCAGTCCAGGACTGCTATTATTATGTTCTTTTATTCATTGCATCACTTCAAAACTATCCTTTCTTTCACACATTTATAAGTTTTTTCAACTCTTTATTTTTACTCTCATATATTTTATGGCTAAAATACTAGTCTATATTTCTGCTTTGTACAATAAATATAAGTTATTTGCTTGTACCATCACACCCAGGATATTTTAATACTCTTAAATAATTGTGTCTGTAATTAGATTTGTCACAAATCTAACAGTAATTGTAGCATATCTAAAAAATGGCGCTCCTCTCCACCCTCTTAAGTTTTATATAAAACCATTCCCCTCCTATTCCTAGCAGAGTTACCTAAAATCTTTCTATAAAAACATCTTTTACTGTGAATTCTTTTTGAATAGAAAAACAAAGTTTCTATTATATATGAGGCTGTATAGACATGAATAATCAAATACACCTCTTGGGCAACAAGAAACAAAAACTTGTAATGTCTTTGCAAATAAGAAGATGGCCCCTAGATGGGCAGAGTAAATGCAGACCAAAATTAACTATTTTAATGTTGTTCCAAAACAAATTTTCCTACTGCCTCAAAGTTAAACATCCTAGGCTTCTAAAGTGTAAGTTAAAACATTTATAATTCATTTCTAATAAAATGAAACCTCAATTTTCTTACAACTATTTTCCCAACTTTTCACTCTTAATTTATTAAGTTTTGGAATCATATAGGTATATGTTAAAACATATTTACAAAAATGAAATTGTAAAATTTTTATGTCTTTCTACTAGCTTTAAGATTATCTCCAGTAGTTCATATTGAAAAATATATAAAATCTGATTATTTGTAATTGGAAGAAGGTCAATACATTATTACTGAGATAGGAGATAGTTTAGGCATCTAAAATTCCAAGTCACAGTTAACAAAGCAATTGAGTTCAACCTTCAGGATTGAATCCGTCCAATTCTACTCTGAAATTAGGCTAAATTTCCCCCTGATAAATTAAAACAAAGTATTGTTTAATACAAAAACTTAGATGAAAGAAGCTTTGGATCTCAGGGATGCAAAGATAACTCTCTGAAGGAGCAAAATAACAGTTTTCCCATCAACTTAATATTTTACCAGTGGGTTTATCAGCAATGCCAGTAACGGAGGTAGTAGCTACCTGAAAACACAGAACAAGGCCCTTCCAGTGTCAAGATGATGGACTGCATCCACAAACTTATCACTTTTCTTACTCAGGATACCATTGAAATGACCAAACAAAACATAAACATTTTTAAATGCATGGTAACAGCAGAGAAAAATGTCATCCAAACATCAGGAAACAATGAGATATTTCCAGGAAATCTACTTATATAAAAACCATGGGTGGTGTTTGTCACATACAGAGGAACAGTGACCTAGCAGAAGGAAGTCAGTCCTACAGGGGTTGTCTTGGCAACGGCTGCGCCCTCCCTCAAGCTGTTTCCCAGAGCTGTTTCCTGTAAGGGCAGAGTTTGAGGCAGGAACCCACCCTGGGAGCATGGAGGCAGATCTTTCTAAAGTGTGCCACGCCAGCATGGGGTGAACCTGAGTGGGACAGCTGAAAGGCTTAGAAAAGACAGACAAGAGAATGAAAGCCAGGTCTCGGTGGGACTCTGACCACGCCCACAGCCATGCCTTTAGTTTATAGCAGATGCTATGAGGCAAAGTAAGGGCGTGACCAAGATGTTTACAAACATTCTCCTGGGTTTCAATCCTACTCAGCTACATGCACCTGAACTCTATCAAGCCCACATCTCTCAGGCATGTGGGGCCACATGTTCGGACCATAGGTTCAAGCTTACAACTACAGCTGTTGGCTATAATTGTCCTGGGAGGGCCCTGCCCTCCAAGCTGGGACTTTTAGTGACAATGAAAGGACTGTGCCCTCTCATCAGTCCAAGGCTTGAACCTGTCCAAAACACTGTAGTGGCTCCCCACAATAAAGTTTTAATTCTGTTTCTTTGTTACTAATGTTGTGGCCCCACCCCATAACAAAGAAACAAAGGGAAATTTCCCCATTGAATTTCTGAATAGTATTACTCCTTCGGGAATGCCGTGTCGTAAATTAAAATTGAAAGTGGGTGCAATCATCATGCTATTGAGAAATCTCAATAGTAAATGGTGTCTTTGTAATGGTACCAGATTTATTATCAAAAGATTATGACCTAACATTATCGAAGCTGAAGTATTAACAGGATCTGCAGAGGGAGAAGCTGTTCTGATTCCAAGAATTAATTTGTCCCCATCTGACACTGGCCTCCCATTTAATTGATTCAAGGACAGTTTCCCGTGATGCCAGCATTTGTGATGACTATTAATAAATCACAAGGACAAACTCTAGACAGAGTAGGCATGTTCCTACCTGTCTAGGTAGGAACCCGTTTTTGCACATGGTCAGTTATATGTTGTTTTCTCTCAAGTTTGAAGAACATGTTTTGTTACAGTTAAAGTTCTAAGTACTTCATCACAAGGGAAATTAGTCAAGCACTCTGAAAGTGTTTTCACTCTTAATGTGGTGTACAGGGAGATATTAGAATAAGTTTAATCACTTTATCAGTCATTGTTTGCATCACTGTTGTTTTTATATCATGTTTTTGTTGTTTTCATATCATGTTTTTGTCGTTTTTATATCATGCCTCTGTTGGTGTTATATCCTTTTGTTACTGTTTATTTATTAATAAATGTATATATTATTTTCATATACATTTTACTAATTTCCTTTCATCTCTCACACTTCTATTATAGAGAAAGGGCAAACAGCAATATTAAAATATCTCTGCTAATTAATTCCCCTTTTTAAAAAAAATATATTTTATTGATTTTTTTACAGAGAGGAAGGGAGAGGGATAGAGAGTTAGAAACATCGATGAGAGAGAAACATCGATCAGCTGCCTCCTGCGCACTCCCCACTGGGGATGTGCCCGCAACCAAGGTACATGCCCTTGACCAGAATCGAACCTGGGACCCTTGAGTCCACAGGCTGATGCTCTATCCACTGAGCCAAACTGGTTAGGTAGTTAATTCCCTTTTAATGTGCACGAATTTCATGCACCGGGCTACTAGTATGATAATAATATTGGCTCAGGGAGACAAATCAAGGAACAGAGAGCCTAGATAGAGACACTTTTATATGAGAGTCTGACCAATGACTCCCATATAAAAGATAACACTTGTGTCAAGTAGTATTATGGCACATCAATTGGAAAAGATAAAATGGTGCTATCTTTTCGGAAGAAGGTAAAGAGGCACCACGGTTAGTTCTCCAACTTAATTTATTCTGGGAGGCTGTTCGAGAAGCAATTTGAAAACCAAATTATTTTTTCTCATTAGAAATAATGTAAATTGAATTAATCCACTTTAGGCCCCCAAATGATTCCCTGTTTTAACCTTATTATATACAGTGCATGTCTAATGTACTGTTAATCTGTCAATAAACATTTCCTAAATTTATCAAACCACCCCCTACTAGCCTTAAATGAATTTTTAATATACCACTGCCTCCTAAATGCTATCACTGGCTATTGCTTTTATTTATCCAATCAACAACAGTTTTTCTACCTATTCAATTGCCAGTAATTGTTAGTTTTGGGGCACTTTCACACCCTTAGCAACATTATCACTCTTGATGGTCTCATTATGTTTTAAAATTGTATTAATTATTGCCCAGCCAGAGTTACTCAGTGGTTGAACATCGACCTATGAACCATGAGATCTTGGTTCAATCCTGGTCAGGATATATGTCATGCCGGGTTTCGGGGGGCATGCAGGAGGCAGCTAATCAGTGATTCTCTTTCATCATTGATGTTTCTGTATCTCTCTCCCTCTCCCTTCCTCTTTGAAATCAAGAAAAAAATATATATTTTTAAAATTGTACTAATCATTGATTTCAGCCAGCAACAAAAGCATTCTCTCGTTTGTCCTTCTGAGGTATCAGCATAAAGAGGTTGTCTGGTCAAAAACAAGTTTTGGTTGACAACCAAGACATTTTTTGCTGTGAACAACTTGATTGAGAACCCAAATTGTTTGAATGGGAGACTTTCAAGAAACGAGGTTTGACTGTAAAGTGAGAGCTCTTCATGGATAGGAGTTAAGACTTCAGCAGCGGTTCTCAACCTGTGAGTTGCGGCCATCGGAAAACACATATAGCATATCATATATTTACATTACGATTCATAACAGTAGCAAAATTACAGTTACGAAATAGCAACGAAAATAATTTTATGGTTGGGGGTCACCACAACATGAGGAACTGTATTAAAGGGTCGCGGCATTAGGAAGGTTGAACCACTGGAAGCTATAAAACTTAGAAGTCAGGAAAATCTCTTTATTAATTTAGGATAAGAGATGTTTTCTTAAGAAATAACTTATACTTGCCCAGGAACAATGTATTATTTAAGGTACAAGGAACAATTGACAAATAGTAAAAAAAAAAGTCATAATTTAGGGACAATAGAAGTTTATTTCTACTCAGTTATCATTTAGGGGGATATGCCAGATTAATGAATCACACTTCTCCATATGGGATTTTGAGGACCCAGGTTCCTTCTCGCTGATAGCTTTGCTATCTCTTAAGGCTTGTCCTCGTCCACTCCAGCTGGTGGTGGAAGGGGAGAATATGGAGGAAGCATACTCATTTCTTAAAGGAAGTGGCACATAGAAGTTACACTTATATTTCATGTTTGCCAACTAATCACATGTGTGAACCTGGCTACCAAGAGAGAGGGAAGGTTGGACATTATAGAAAATGTAGCTCTTGCCTAGGCAGTTGCTTTTTAGCCACAGTTTCGTTATCGTGGAAGGGGAGAGCTGATATTGGGGAGCAACTGTCTCTGCCTCAGAAACTATTATGGAAAAGCAAGTCATAGACTGGAGAAGATAAAGTTAAAAACCATAGGAAATTCTGTTTTGTGTCCGTTTGATTGGCAAAATGTCTGCTAACCCCAAGTCTTAGGCTATGAGACACAGGAAACACTGAAACACTCTTAGGTGTTTACCACTGTGCAGGAAGGAGACCTGTGAAGGGATGTTCAATAATGAAAAGGTGGAAACAACCATAGTGCTCCTCAGTTAAAAGGAATATAAATTACTGTTCATTAATATGATAGAATGTTATTCAGCTGTTAAATGGATGAACTAGATCTGTATATATCAACCTAGATATCTCAATACAGTATTGAATGAAAAATACAGTTGTACAGGAAAATATGTATACATACTAGAGGCCCAGTGCATGAAATTTGTGCATGGATAGGGTCTCTAGGCCTGGCCTGCGATCAGGGCCAATCTGGGCCTTCCTTCCCCTTGGTCCCTGGCTGCTGGCTGGGGCCTTCCTTCGTTCCACGTCACCCCCTGGTGGTCACCACATGTCATAGCAAGTGGTTGAACTCTTGGTAGAACTCCTGAGGGGACAATTTGCATATTAGCCTTATATTATATAGCATATCAATGGAAAGCCAGAATTTAGCATAATAAAAGCAGGCACAAAACAAGGATGCCAGCTCTCTATATTTTTATTCCTTTTTTTCCCCGGAGTTCCTGGCCAAGACAATCAGCCAAAAGAGAGAGAGTAGTGATATAATATTGGAAAGAAGGGAAGAAGGACATAGAATTAGCATGGTGGCCTTTACTGCGTTTGTTGTTTTTCAGTTCTAAATCCCTTCTTTTCTTTATTATTCCTGTGTTCTGTCTCTCTTTTTTTTTTTTTTTGGGAAAGGAGTTGGGGCACACTTATGGCTGCTTTCAGAGCCCAAAACCTAGTCAGATTTTTTTTATTTAAAAACTATTTACTGAAGTCTTACCACAGGTAAAGACTCTTTATTGGCAGTGTGTGTGTGTGTGTGTGTGTGTGTGTGTGTGTGTGAACACATGCACACCACGACAGTGTGAGTCCTACACTAATCTTCCTATCTTGCTACATATACTAGTAGACACTACCTTCTTTTTTTTCAATTAAATCTTTATTGTTCAGATTATTACATTTGTTCCTCTTTTTTTTCCCCATAACTCCCCTCCTCCCAGTTCCCACCCCACCCTCCGCCCTCACTCCCCACCCACTGCCCTCATCCATAGGTGCACGATTTTTGTCCAGTCTCTTTCCGCATCTCCCACACCCCTTTCCCGCCCCCAAGAACAGTCAGTCCATTCCCTTTCTATGTCCCTGATTCTATTATAATCAACAGTTCATTCTGTTCATCAGATTATTTATTCACTTGATTCTTAGATTCACTTGTTGATAGATGCATATTTGTTGTTCATAATTTGTATCTTTACCTTTTTTTCTTCTTCCTCTTCTTAAAGGATACCTTTCTGAATTTCATATAATAGTGGTTTGGTGGTGATGAACTCCTTTAGCTTTTCCTTATCTGTGAAGCTCTTTATCTGACCTTCAATTCTGAATGATAGCTTTGCTGGATAAAGTAATCTCAGTTGTAGGTTCTTGGTATTCATCACTTTGAATATTTCTTGCCACTCCCTTCTGGCCTGCAAAGTTTCTGTTGAGAAATCAGCTGACAGTCGTATGGGTATTCCCTTGTAGGTAACTGAGTTTCTTTCTCTTGCTGCTTTTAAGATTCTCTCTGTCTTTTGCTCTTGGCATTTTAATTATGATGTGTCTTGATGTGGTCCTCTTTGGATTCCTTTTGTTTGGGGTTCTCTGCCCTTCCTGGACCTGTAAGTCTATTTCTTTCACCAGGTGGGGGAAGTTTTCTGTCATTATTTCTTCAAATAGGTTTTCAATATCTTGCTCTCTCTCATCTTCTGGCACCCCTATTATTCTGATATTGGTACGCTTGAAGCTGTCCCAGAGGCTCCTTACACTATCTTCGTATTTTTGGATTCTTTTTTCATTTTGCTCTACTGGTTGGGTGTTTTTTGCTTCTTCGCATTTCAAATCTTTAACTTGATTCTTGCGCTCCTCTGGTCTGCTGTTGGGAGTCTGTATAATATTCTTTATTTCAGTCAGTGTATGCTTAATTTCTAGTTGGTCCTTTATCACAACATCGAGGGTCTCATTAGATTTCTTGAGGATCTCACTATATTTATCGGCGGTCTCACCAGTCTTTTCGAGGGCCTTACTAAATTTATCAGCGGTCTCACCAGTCTTTTCGAGGGCCTTACTAAATTTATCGGCAGCTTCTAGACAGTTCTTAAGAGACCATAAAAGTGTGCTTTTGAGCTCTATATCCAGCATTTTGCCTTCCTCCATTTCTGTCTTTTTTCTTTGTCTCCGCATTTTTTATGCTTTCTTGGTGCACCCCGTAGTGGTCTTTGTGCGCAGTCTTGTTGTAGTTAAGCCTTGATTGTGTAGGTTACACTGGGGGGGATTTGACCTCCAGGCCAACTGGCTGTGAGAATCAGCTGTGTCTGCAGTGGGAGAACTTCTTCCCTCTAGGGAGGCGCTAACCTAGCCTTTGCCTGAGGCTAACCAGCAAATGCCTCTGTGCAGGGCTTGGGCAGGGCAGGTCTCAGGGGATGAACAGGGTGGGCCAAGCGAGCAGTTATGGCTGCTCTCAGTCCCAGCCCCAGAGGCTCTGCCTCTCAGTGTCCCAGCAACCGCTGCAAGTACCTCAGAGAGAAAGCTGCCCTCGAGTTCCGACCGATGCCAGACAGTCCTGCTTCTCCCATTTGAGTCTGGGTCCCCAGAGACTCGCCTGGAACTAGAGCCCAGAGCCTGAGACTCCCTCCCAATTGAAACAGACAACTGCGCCCTTAGCTGCCAGCCCACTCCGCATGCACCTCCGCACCTTAGTATTTTACTTCCGTACCACGCCTCCTCCGAGTCTTGGTATGCTTTTCTCTTTCCTTCTAGTTGTAGAATTTCCCCTCAGCCAGCTTTCCTGTGGTTCTGGGTGATGTCCGTTCCGTCTTTTAGTTGTATTTTTGAAGTGGTTGTGCGAGGCAGCATTCTCCGTTGTTTACCTATGCCGCCGTCTTGGTTTCTCTCCTCCTGTTTTTTCTTGAGCCTAAGTTTTGTTTCATTTTTTTGTGTTTTTTTTGGAGAAAGATTAAAGTGTTATCTTTAATGCAGGTCCCAAACATTAGAATACTTTTATTTTTTATTCCTAGACAGCATAATATGTGACTTCCAGCTCTTCTCGGCTGTCATTGTGTCCCAGGGATCTTTTAATACTCAGAATTCCCTCCTCTCCATGTTTTAAATAAAAGAAGTAGATGGGTATGTGTGTGTGTGCACACATGCCAGTTCTCGATTGGGTACTTTTTAAATTACACAGCAGAGCTTCAAACTGCTGGGCAGTTATTTTTAATACCTTTTCTACTCATAATAGAAGACAGAAAAGGGATTTCACAGCTTGGTTTATTTATTATCATTTCAGTAACCAGGAGTGCGTTTCTCAGCTTCAGTGCCTCTACAGGTCTTTGAGAGGTTGAAAACAAATGTTGCACTGGGACCAGTTAAGCCTTATTTATACTTCTGGTACTGAAGCCTCATTTAAAATAATTTTTACTGTATGTGTACTAAAGTTAGATTATTGGCACTAGATTTCCTTGTAAACATTAAACATTTATTTTTAAGATATGTGTAAATGAAGGTAATTATAGTTTTCCTGTAAGAATTGGTTACATATAGAACTGATTTTTACTGACTTTTTCTGCTTACAAATGTAGTTATAGAAAACAAATGCTTATGCACACATCTTTACACTATTTAATAGAGCATAAATGTTTATACATTTTGAAATGGTTCTTTTTCTTAATAGTGCATTTTAAATATTTTAGCATGTCATTCTTTTTAGAGATCTTACTTTTGAATAAATGTATTTTTTATATGAAATTAATTTCAGAGTCTCCCTTCTCTCCAGACTTTGTTACTCCTAACTACTTCCTGTTCACAACTCCTTCCACTTTTGTCCTCTTCTTGTTGTTCAGGGGAGAAAAATGAAGTACACTTTTTTTACATGGTTGAATCTTCAAAGGGACATGTTTAGTTAAAATAAATGAGATTTTTCTGATATGGCTATACATAATATTTAGTAATAGGTGCTGGTTTGCCTTATTGCTGATAAGCCATGTCTTTGGTTATATATTTATCTATTAGATTCCAAAATGTTACCACACAAAAAATTTGCCAAACTATATCAGAGTGAATTTTTTCTGGAGTTAAAAACGGAAAACAGAGAATATAATCTGAAGCTCTGCCATGTTATTCAGTATGATAGCCACTATCCACCTGTGGGTATTTAGATCTGTTAGAATTAAGTAAAAAGTTGAGTGCTTCAGGTACACAATCCACAGTTCCTTCCTGTGCGCAGTAACCACATGTGAATAGCCCAAAGCATATTGAACAAGCAGATACAGAACGTTTTCAACATCACAGAAAGTTCTCTTAGGCAATCTTGGGGTGATGTCTATACATGTTACCTGTTTATTGTATTAAAATTTTAAAATCATTTCATCTTTTTAATTTTCTTCTCTGGTATAATAAAAAAGCAGAATTTCTGTCAATATTTTTGGAAATAATGAATAGTTCAAAATTATTTAGAGTAATTTTTGCTTTCCTACCAGCTTAATTTTTAAAATTATGTACTGAAGTAAAATACATTAGAACATAGGGTTCCCAGTTAGTAAATTCTAGAACACTTAAACAATTCTTGATATAGAAAGTCCCGATGTGGGCAAGGTAAGGGGGGGCTTGTGGATGAGAATCTAGAGAAGGCAATGTAGAAAGAGAAACTGATAGTTGTGTGTTTTTAATCACCACCTGAGGGCATGTTTTTATTGATTTTTAGAGAGAAGAAGGGACAGAGAGAGAAAGAAACATCAAGTTTCTTTCTTGACAGAGAGAAACACTGATTGGTTGCCCTGACCAGGAGTCAAACCCACAACCTTTTGGTGTATAGGACAACACTCCAACCAGCTGGGCCGCCCTGCTAGGGCAATAGTTTACTGTTTTTAAAAGACACTCAGAAGCAGAAAATTAAGTGGAGAAATAATGTATTTATTAGGGGCAGGTAATTTTAGGTTATAATTATGGTATGAATGTAAATTAATCTAGAAAAATCAGGAACCACAGGAAAAAAATATTAATAGGGAAGGGGAGGAGAGGAACTGTCAGTAATCCTATTGTCATTGAGAATAGCCAGACTATTAGTCACTTATCTATCCAGCCTCTTTTCTTGCCCTTACAAACAGGTCATATTCATTCAGCAGTAAATGAGGTCATTGGAAAACGTAGATGAGATGTGAGTCTGAGAGGCAGGCAAGCAGAGTGCTAAAGAGCTCTGAAGCTGACCAGATGGCCTGAGGTTTAAATCCCAACTCCGCATTTACTGTTTGTGGGACCACAGCAACTTATTTCTCCCCTGTGTACCTGTTTATCTATAAAACTAGAGGCCCAGTTCCTGAATTCGTGCACGGGTGGGGTCTGGCCAGCCCTGTCCCAATCAGCTGATTGGGGCTGGGCCTGTTGGGAGGAGGAGATGGCGGGAGGTTAGCTGGTGGGCCTGCCTTGATCAGGGCCCAATCAGGGCTGGGCCAACTAGGGGGAGGGGCTGTGGGCAGTGGGCTGGCTGGCCTCACCCCCAAATGGGGTCAGGGGAGGGGCTATGGGAGACTGGCCAGCCAGCCCCACCCCTGATTGGTGTGGGGGAGCTGATCGTGGATGGAGCTGGCTGAGGGAGGGGTTGTGAGCCGATGAGAGTGGTGGGGGCTGATTGGGGTAGGGCTGGCCATTGGGGGGCATGGGTGGTTAGCCATATATATGGCCCTGCCCCCTATTGGGGTGGGGCGGGCAGATCAGGAGTGGGGCTGGCCAGGGGTAAGGGCCACGGGAGTGTTGGCTGGTTTCCCTGCCTTCGATTGGGGTGGGAGAGGCCTATCAGGGGCAGGCCAGCTGCGGGGGAGGGTCCACAGTAGGATGGCCAGCTGGCCATACCCCACATCGGGGTGGTTCTTTGGCTGCAGTAGACGTCATAGCGACTGGTCATTCTGGTGGTTACAGTGTTCTAGTCGCTGGCTTTTTATATATATACTAGAGGCCCGGTGTACAAAAATTTGTGCACTCAGGGCGGGGGGGGGGGTCCCCTCAGCCAGTCCTGTGCCCTCTCACAGTCTGGGACTCCTTGGGGGATGACCACCTGCTGGCTTAGGCCTGCTACCCAGGGGGATTGGGCCTAAGATGGCAGTCAGCCATCCCTCTGGCAGCCCGGCAGCCCTCAGGGGATGTCCATTTGCCAGCGGGGAGCAGACCTAGGCTGCAGTCAGACATCCTTAGCGCTGCTGAGGAGGCAGGAGAGGCTCCCACCACCACCGCTGTGCTGGCAGCCATCAGCCTGGCTTCTGGCTGAGCAGAGCTCCCCCTGTGGGAGCGCACTGACCACCAGAGGGCAGCTCCTGCATTGAGCGTTTGCCCCCTGGTGGTCAGTGTGTGTTATAGTTACCAGTCATTCCCAGTCTTTCTGCTGTTAGGATCAGTTTGCATATTACCCTTTTACTATATATGATAGAGTCCTGGTGCATGGTGGGGGCTGGCTGGTTTGCCTTGAAGGGTGTCCCGGATCAGGGTGGGGGTCCCGCTTGGGTACCTGGCCAACCTGGGTGAGGGGCTGATGGCTGTTTGCAGCTGGTCACACTCCCTTCAGGGTGAGGGTCCCCACTGGGGTTCCTGGCCAGCCTGGATGAGGGGCTGATGGCTGTTTACAGGCTAGCCACACCCCCTTTAGGGTGGCGGTCCCCACTGGGGTGCCTGGCCAGTCTGGGTGAGGGGCTGAGGGCTGTTTTCAGGCTGGCTGGGACTGAAGCTCCTAGCCCCTCCTTTTTTTCTTTTCTTTTTTTTTCTGGGATTTATTTACCTTCTATAATTGAAACATTGTTGCTGTCACTGGCACTCCCAGCTCTGAGGCTGCGGCTGGCTGAAAGTACGTATCTGGGGTTTGTTTAGCTTCTATAATTGAAACATTGTTGCTTCCGGAGCTCAGAGCTGGGACAGGGCAGGTGGGGAACCTTGGCTTCCTCCATCACTGGAGCAAGCAAACCTCCTGCTTGCTTCAGCTGCGTGGCTGCCGGCCACCATCTTTGTTGGCAGTTAATTTGCATATCTCGCTGATTAGCCAATGGGAAGCATAGCAGAGGTATGGTTAATTACCCTTTTTGTCTTTTATTAGATAGGATAGATGAGATGATGGAGCTATCTACCATTCATGTTCTTGAGGGTTAAGGTATTCAGATATTGAACTCATTAAAGACTGCATTACTAATAGTACTGATAACTATTAGGTAGGTAATATAGGCACATGGTAGCTAAGACGTATGAGCATCTAGATTATTGCAGGAAAACAGACATTTAAACAAGTTGTTGCAGTAAGTTGGAGGAGTTTATGAGAGGGTAAGTTCAGTGATAGTAAATGTTGAGTTAACACAATTCTTTTTTTTTTTTTAATATATTTTATTGATTTTTTACAGAGAGGAAGGGAGAGAGACAGAGAGTCAGAAACATCGATGAGAGAGAAACATCGATCAGCTGCCTCCTGCACATCCCCCACTGGGGAAGTGCCCGCAACCCAGGTACATGCCCTTGACCGGAATCGAACCTGGGACCCTTCAGTCCGCAGGCCGACGCTCTATCCACTGAGCCAAACCGGTTTCGGCAACACAATTCTTGGTAATAGGGAAAATTGATTTAACTTTTAAAATGGTTGGTTTTAAATTATACTGTTACCGTTTTTCAAATCAAATCTTACTTTTTATAAATCTGTGTTCTTGAAATTTTGTTTATTACTCAAATGTGACAAATGTTTAACAGTTTCAAGATATTAAGTAAAAATGTTGTCCTGATCATTCTGGTAATATCATAAATGTCAGGCTTCTCTCCCTGATGCTTTGCATTACGTACTGGGCTGCCAAAATGGTAACAGAACCCTCTCTTAGCAATAGAATCAGGGTTTTCAAAGTAAAATCTATCTTCCAGACGTTTTACAAAAAAGTTTGGTTAAGCTTTGAGTATAATTAAAGAGTGTATCACTTGATACTTATTAGAAACAGGAAATTGAGAGGTTCAATTACATTTCATATTGTATAGTGGGGGGCAGTTTGGTCAACTATAAATAAGAGGCTAAACTAAGTTTTCAAGTATAAAATTTTAAGTGCACCTCTGTAAGGGCTGAAATAGATTAAACAAGTGCCAACTGTTTTATGTTTGTCAAAACAATAATACTAAAATTTTAAAGGAATTCATCTTATAATGCCTTATAATATTTTTCCCTTTGTGTTTCTTGAGTAATGATGATGGAAAGTTAGATTCCAAATTATTTTTTATTTATTAATATAATTTTACTGTTTTCCATTATGGAAAATTATTTAAGCTAACTAGCTATAAGAAATGTCTCTAATTGTGAGAAATCCCATTGTTTCTTACAAATTTGAATTTTGAGGGTGAAGTTGGCAATTTGGAAAATAATAAGTAAAAGGAACAGTGTGTTCCTGGAGTACCACACAGGTCCATCAGCGCCCGATTCTGTACTCTGGATGCTTAGTGCATACCAGCTGTCAGGATGTAGCTGCCAGATTACCGCTTTCCTTTAATCATAATTTATGTTTTTAACAGGAATATAAACTACAACCAATGCTTGAAGTATTGAAGCAATATGTTTAAGAAATTAAAGGTTTTAGTTAGCTAATGTTTGTTGAGGGCAAAAAAACCCCAAAAAAACAAAACAAAAAACCCCCACAAAGGTGTAGTTTCTATGTGGGTTCTATTTGTTGACGATTTTATTTTCTGTTTGACTTCATGTTAGAAACACTGGACCATAGTAGTAGATGAATTATGTACAAATATTTGTCATCTATAGAACCATTAATTTTTTTTGTTTAGAATGTTCAATGATCAGTTTCTATTTGCAATGATAAAAATAGTTAAATATCTCAGATGTTTGCTAGCAGTTGAACTTATATTCGTTTGCTTTTCTTGCAGATTTATGAAAAACTACACTATTATGAGAGGCAGAATCCTGTGCCCATCCTCCACAGCGCAGCAGCCTTGGCGGATGATGTAAGTGTGTCCTTCTGAGATCACTGGGACAGGTCTGCCACCAGCCTGGCTGCAGCAGAACTTATCCTAGTGCAGACAGATGCACGCGATACTATGAGTGAAAACCAGAGAAGTTGCAAATGTTTCCAAAAGTCCTGTCATCACAGAGCTTATGCTGATATTAGCTTATTTTCAATCTCCTGTTTTAAAACTTTTGCATGTAGATACCTCTTGTTTTGCCTTGGTAACTACGTAATACAAATTTTAGGCTGTAATTCTCTTGGGGAGAGAGAAGCTGTCAGCTCTTAGTGTACGCAGAAAGTCACAGACAAGAGGAATGCTTTGGAGAAATAAAGACAAATGAGATAGCTCTTTTGCTGACAGTACTAAAAAATGACAGATACTAGTATAGGAATGAGGCATAAGAAATACATAAAAAGACAGGATTGTTTTTAAAATGGATTATAAAGCATAGTAATGATTTATGGGTATTAGACCTTTCCAAATTACCTTCATAACCAAAAGATAAATTTTAGAAGCAGCTGGCATTGATGGAGTAGTTAATTTCCTGTAGCTATAATTTTATTTTCAATCTGGGTTAAGGAACTAACTTGCTGTTTCTTACTGTTAACTTTCGGACTTGGATGAATTGAGAGCACACCTGGGTAAACTGTAAGGGACACTAAGCTAGATGAGAAATATGTTTAGTGTGAAGGCTGGTTTTGGTGATCTCCTGCAGCTAATTTTTTGCTTTTTAAGTTTTTCTTTGTTATGTTAAAACCAATTATAATTCAGTTTATTAAATATCAGGGCCATAACTATAATTTAAAAAATGACCATCTTCAGATGTTGATTTTCTTTTATGTATTTTATATTTCTAATTTAGAAAATAAAGCATGTAATCTCTAAGTGGTGGGCTATTTGTTTAGTTCCCATTTTTCTTTCCATTTTGAATCTACAGAAATTACAAATTAGAAGGATATTTCAGTATACATGTTTTATAAGGAAGTTTGCCTCTGCATTATAGAACCAAAACATTTAAAGGGAAGATGAATAAAAGTGTAGATAGAGTTTTACAGAAAGCTGCAGTTGCCACTTGAGAAAGTAAAATTTAAAAAAATTTACTGCTGAAGGTTTGAAGAAATATTTGTTTGTAAATTAATGTAATTGAGGCCCAATTATATTATGATAACTTGCTTTTTAAAAAATTAGAGACTAATATATAAATATGGAATAATAGTAATTCATCAGAGCAATGTATTAAAATGTTAAAAAATATTGTTATATATTAAGTGACCAAAGAGTGCAAAGAGCCCTTTGCAACTTTTAGTAAGCTAATTCTGTAAAAGTGTTACCTCGAAAAGTAAAAACCACTTTTTGAAATGTTATAAATGAATATACCAATTTTATTGGATTTTATTTTTTGTGTGTAATTTATATTTCATCCTTCTTTTAGAGAAAAGTTCTTTTCCAGAGATAAAAACAGGGCAAATTTTATGCAATGTTTAAGAAAGGTTTTTAAATTAAAAAATATATATATAGTTTTAATTTTGTACTGCATATTTCATAATTTTAATCTTTTTTTCTATTTGAATCTTGCTTTTCTTCTTATGAAAATTATATGATCCTTCCTATAGCCTAATATTGAATAGAAATGTTGTTAGGAAGATCTTAGTTAAGAATATGAGGCAGGTTCAAAGCTCTAGTCCTTGCTTTAACTAGAACCAGCAAATGGGAATTGTTGATCATTGTAATAGAGTATAGTAGTTGTCAACCTATTATAAGTCATTTTATGATTAACCTGGTTTATATTTAACAGACTCCATAGTCTGTGTAGGTAAACATAATAAAAGTTTTGGACCTTTGCCTTATTAGAGACATTCTAGTTCTTTTTACCCAGCTCTAAACAGCAAGCTACTATGGTTTTTTGGAAACCCTGTGGGTTTCACCACCTCATTCAGAGCTCCCCCCACCCCCTTCTTTCTATTTTCTTTCTTTCTTCTTTTTTTTTTTAATAGTGTCAAAGTTTAATCCAGTACTTTTTACAAGTAGTCCTTTGTCTGCATGCAAAAGGCCATTTTGGTAGATGAAGTGCTGTGGTTTGCCCTCATTGCAATAAATCAAAAGGTGATCTGGCTGATGTGATTCCTTGGGCTGTACTTAGCCAAAGGCCTGGGCTGGGATCTGGGCTAGTAAGGGTCTAAAAAGAAAAGCAATGATTGATATACTGTTTTATTTCATGCTGTCTTTTCCTTAATCACTGGACAGTCCACAAGATAGATCCATAGTGGGCGCACATGGAACTACATGATGCTCTTATTAAATGTTCTTTATGTCAATGTGATCTGTCTTGCAGCTGGCTGAAGAGCTGCAGAACAAGCCATTAAATACTGAGATCAGAGAGCTGTTGAAACTACTGTCAAAACCCAATGTGAAGGTGAGGACATGCAATGAATATCTTCCAAAAGGCCCACTTCAGATGAATTTTGCTTTGAGCTTCAATTTTCAAGTAAATTTATTTTCAATAAGTGCAAAGTATTTTAATAGCCTAAATCTCATTAAGGAAAAAGAGGTGAGCTTTTAATGATAATGTTGTGACAAATTATAAAATACTTTAATTGGGAAACTCTGAAGGTGGCTTCAAGGTTATTTTCCTTTTGAATGAAGTTATGTGTACAGAATACAGAACCTATTAGTGATTTGGTTTAAGTTCATTTTACTAGTTAATGATATTGCAATATATTTTACAATTATATCTTTTCCTGTAGGATCAGTTTAACATTCCTCTTCTTCCTCCTCCTCCCCCTCCCTTTGTCCTCCTATATTACCAATGCATGTTTTAATATATCCTACTATTGTACAAAGTAGAGCAGCTTTCAGTGTAAATACGACTATATTATTGATAATATTTTAATTCTTCTTGCCATTTTTCTCCCATGCTTATCACTTATTTTTTCCTCTAACTGTGATTAGTTAACATAAGGCAGTGATGGCGAACCTATGACACACGTGTCAGAGGTGACACGCGAACTCATTTTTTTGGTTGATTTTTCTTTGTTAAATGGCATTTAAATATATAAAATAAATATCAAAAATAGAAGTCTTTGTTTTACTATGGTTGCAAATATCAAAAAATTTCTATATGTGACACGGCACCAGAGTTAAGTTAGGGTTTTTCAAAATGCTGACACGCCAAGCTCAAAAGGTTCGCCATCACTGACATAAGGCATTTTGAAAATTTCCTGTTAATTCTAAGGTCCTAAATACATTAAATCCCAAAAGCTATATACTCACTGGATTTGACTTTACTGCAATTGTATATAAAATATTGTTCATGAGTCAAAATTACATATGGATTGCATAATATATGTAATATAAATGATTAGTTATCTTATGATGATTTCTGATAAGCATATATAGACTGTTGGATGAAAATGTCTTCCTTGATACAAAAACTAGTTTCTACCTTCCTTGAAAAATCTCCATTGGAATTGTGCTATATGTGTCTTAATTTGATATTCAAAAAAAGAAAGGGCCCTAACCGGTTTGACTCAGTGGATGGGGCGTCGGCCTGCGAACTGAAAGGTCCCAGGTTCAATTTCGGTCAAGGGCTTGTACCTTGGTTGTGGGCACATCCCCAGTGGCAGGAGGAGGGGCGGGGGGGGGGGGGGGCGGTGTGCAGGAGGCAGCTGATGGATGTTTCTCATCAATGTTTCTGACTCTCTGTCCCTCTCCCTTCCTCTCTGTAAAAAGATCAATAAAATATATTTTAAAAATTAAAAAAAAAGAAAGGTAGAGGAGTGTCAAGATGGTGGTGTAGCTAAACACTATACTCATCTCCTCCCTCAAAATAACAACTAAAATACAAAACAACCATCATTCAGAACCAACTGAAATCTGGTTGAATGAAAGTCCTACAACTAGAGAATTAAAGAAGACACATTGAGATTGGCAGGAGGGGCAGGGGCATGGAATGGGCTAGTCTGACACCCATGTGTAGCGTTTTTTAATTGGACAGGATATCTCGGCTACAGAGGCCTCCTGTGAGGAGCAAGTGGTCCTAGCCCCACTCCAGACTCCTCAGCCTAGGGTTTCATTGCTGGAAAGAGAAGTCCCAGTAACTGGGCTATAAAAACCAACAGGGACTGTGGCTGGGTGACATGGAGGCTAATGGAAACCCAGGCAGTTCCTTTTAAAATGTCCACACACAGACTTACTAGGAGGTACTCACACTGAGTCCAGTACTGGGGCAGCAGCTTGAAGGACCCAGCAACATATGGGGAGGAACTAAATTGTCTGGCATCCGAGCAAGAGCTGGGGAGCAGCTTTCTCACAGACAAAAGTACTGGTAGAGGTCATTGTTCTTTTTCTGTGACCTCCCTGCCACAGAGCCAGCAGGCAGGTGCTGCCATATCTGACTCTCAGTCAACCTGGCTCATACTGTTTGCCCCACCCTGGTGATTCCCTGAGACCCCCACCCTACCAACTATTCCAGTACCAGGCTGTTTTCATTATATTGGCTTTGTAGTATAACTTGATATCCGGTATTCTGATCTCTCCAACTTTGTTCTTTCTCAAGATTGTTGTGGCTATTCAGGGTCTTTTTAGGTTCCATATAAATTTTTGAAGTATTTGTTCTAGATCTGTGAAATATGCCATTGGTATTTTAACAGGGATTGCATTCAATCTATAGATTGCTTTGGGTAGTTTAAACATTTTAATGATGTTAATTCTTCCAATCTATGAATATGGTATATGCTTCCACTTGTTTGTATCTTCCTCTATTTCTTTTTTCAAAGTCCTACAGTTTCTGAGTACAGATATTTTACCTCCTTGGTTAAGTTTATTCCTAGGTGTCTTAATTATTTTGTTGAAATGGTAAATGGGATTGTTTTTAGTTTCTCTCTCTAAGGGTTAATTATTGTTGTATAAAAATGCCATCAATTTCTGGATGTTAATTTTGTGTCCTGCTACTTTGCCGAATTCATTTATTAAATCTAGTAGCCTTTAGTTGAGTCTTTAGGGTTTTCTATGTACAATATCATGTCGTGAGCAAATAATGACAGTTTTACTTCCTCCTTTCCAATTTGGATGCCTTTTTTTTTTTTTTTTGTCTTGTCCTAGTCTGATCACTGAGGCTAGGACTTCCAGTACTACGTTGAATAAGTGTGGTGAAAGCAGACATCCCTGTCTTATTCCTAATATTAAAGGAAATACTTTCAGTTTTTTCCCATTAAGTATGATGTTGGCTGTAGGTTTGTCATTTAAGGCCTTTATTATGTTGAGGTATGATCCCTCTATTCCCACTTTGCTGAGAGTTTTTATCATAAATGGGTGTTGGATTTTGTTGAATGCTTTTCCTGTGTCTATTAATATGATTGTGTGATTTTTTAAAAATATGTTTTTATTGGTTTTCAGAGAGAGGGGAGAGGAGTGGGAGAGAGAGATAGAAACATCCATGAGAGAGAAACAGTGATCCGCTGCCTCTTGCATGACCCCCACTGGAGATCAAGCCTGCAACTTGGGCATGTGCCCTGGCCAGGAATCGAAACAGCGACCTCTTGGGTGCATTGGCGGACACAACCACTGAGTCACATCAGCCGGGCAAGATTGTGTGATTTTTTTCCTTCATTTTGTTTATATGATGTATCATGTTGATTGATTGCAAATATGGAACCATCCTGCTTCCCCAGAATAAATCCTACTTGGTCATGGTGTATGATCTTTTTAATGTATTGCTGGATCCAGTTTGCTAATATTTTGTTTAGGATTTTAGCATTTATGTTCATCAGGGATATTTGCTTGTAATGTTCTTTCTTGTTGTGTCTTTATATGGTTTTGGAATTAAGATAATGCTGACCTCATAAAAAGAGTTTGCAGTTCTTTTCTCCTCTTGAATTTTTAGAATAATTTGAGGAGGATTGGTGTTAATTCTTTGAATGTTTGGTAAAATTTACCTGTGAAACCATCAGTCCAGGACATTTTTGTTTCTGGAAAGTTTTTTATTACTTCTTCAATTTCATTAGTTGTAATTGACCTATCAGGTTTTCTGATTCTGCCAGTTTGTTCACATTTAGATGTTCAAGGTATTTTCTTATAATCCCTTATATTTCTGTGATGTCAGTTGTTACTTCGCTTCTTTCTTTTTTTTTTTTTTAACTTCGATTCTTTCATTTCTGATTTTATTTATTTGGATCTTCTCTCTTTGTTTCTTGATAAGTTGGGAAAAGGTTCATCAATCTTGCTTATCTTTTCTAATAACCAGCTCTTGGTTTCATTAATGTTTTGTATTGTGTGTTTTTTTAAATTTCTGTGTCATTTATTTTTGTTCTGATGTTCGTTGTTCCCTTCCTTCTACTTTCTCTAGGCTTTTCTTGTTCTCTATAATTCTTTTAATTTAGAGTTAGACTGTTTATTTGAGACTTATCTTGTTACTTGGGGTAGGCCTGTAATGCTATGAATTTCCCTTGTGGAACTGCTTTTGCTGTGTCCTATGGATTTTGGGTTCTTCTATGTTCATTTTAATTATGTGTTTCCAGGACATTTTTATTTGTTCCTTGATGTCATTGGTAACCCATTCATTTTACAATAACATGCTAGTTAGCCTCCATGTGTTGGAATTTTTATTTTGTTTTAGTTGATTTATAGTATCATGCCACTAAGATCCGAGATGATGCTTGTATGACATGGTGTTATTATTTATGAAGTCAGGGGAAATTTGGTAGAGTTTTTAAAGGCAATAAATAAAATAAGATTTGTTGTGATATTTTAGCTTTCCCAAACATTCACTGCAAGAAATTACTCATTGCTTGAGCATACAGAAAGGATGAGATTTCATTAAAGCCTGCTAACGGGAAAAGTTAAGCTTCTTTCTGGAGGAATAAATCAGTTTTACTCACCTTATTATTAGACACTTAATTCTGTGGACCTGATAGATACATAGAACATAGAGTTGAATTCAGGGGGTCAAAGGCATTGAGAGCTTATGGGCCTCATGAGTGTTCAATTTCCCGCAGATTCATCTGAGGGACAGTTAAACCCATCTGTTGTGATTGGTGGTTGTGGTATATGGAAACACATTGCTTATTTAAGAATTGCCTTTTGAAAGGAAAATTTGTATATAGAAGAAAATGAAATACAAGGTTACTTTTAGCTGTCCAAAATAGAAATGTAACTAACCAAAAATAGTTGTAAAACAAATCTACTAAAAATTAGAACTTGATATCTATAAATCTTAAAGGTATATTTTGGAAAAGAGACATGGAAATCAGTGCAGAAAGCTAAGGAGGAAAAATACATAGCTGTTGTTCAATATGATAATCACTTTATCTTAAAATATGTTCATTAGTTATCTTTATTATTTTTACTTTATATATATATATATATATATATATATATATGTATATATATACACACACATATATATAAAATAGTTGCCATAGATACCAAGATGGTGGATATTTCTGATATTCATTCCTTTGTAGGGACCCATAGTCCTATCTGATGTCATTCTTCCTATCTGAAAGACTTATTACATTTTTGTTTGGAATACAAATCTGTTGGTGATTAATTTCTTGAGATTTTGTATGTCTAAGAAGTCTTCAATATCCCTTCATTTCTAAAAGATATTTTACTAGGTATAGAACTTTAGGTTGACAGTATTTTTCTTTGAGTATTTTAAAGATGCTACTCCTACATTGTTACTGATGAGAAGGGTTGTCATTTTTTCATTTTATTTTATATATAATGCATTTTTTTAAAACATGTTTTATTGATTTTTTACAGAGAGGAAGGGAGAGGGATAGAGAGTTAGAAACATCGGATGAGAGAGAAGCATCAATCAGCTGCCTCCTGCACACTCCCCACTGGGGATCTGCCCACAACCAAGGTACATGCCGTTGACCGGAATCGAACCTGGAACCCCTCAGTCTGCAGGCCAACGCTCTATCCACTGAGCCAAACCAGCTAGGGCTATAATGCACTTTTTTTGTATGACAGTAAGATTTTCTCTTTATCAATGGTTTTAAGCAATATGGTGTTACTTTTATGTTTCTTTTGGTAGATACATTGAGCTTCTTGAACATGTGGCTTTTTTTTCATCAAGTTTGGAATATTTTCTGCCATATTTCCTCAAATATTTTTAGTACCCTTCCTTTCTTTGTTTATATGTGTATATGTTAGGCCATTGAAATTGTCCTTCAAGTCAGTAATGTCCTTTTTACTATATTTTATCTTTGTGTTTTATTTTGGATAGTTATTTCTGGGGTCTGACAACACTAAATTTTTTTTATATAAATTAATGTCATTGCTTTTTTACTTTATGCCATTTTGGTTAATGAAAGTTTTCATAGGAATGCCCTACTTTCAGAAAGTGGGGCTATAATACACAGTTTATCAACCTTAGAACTATTAATATTTGGAGGCTGGATAATTATTTGTATGCTATTAAATGTTTAAAATCATACCTGGCCCCTGTGCGCCAGATGTCAGTAGCATCCCCAAAATTGTGACAAATTGAAAATATCTCCAGATATTGCCAAATAGCTCCAGGATAGTAAAATTGTCCTCAGTTAAGAACCACAGCTCTAATCCTTTCTGGTAGTTCTCTTGTATGCAAGTCGTGGCTAAGGACTTGGCTAAGGACTCAGGGGGAACTTCCTGCAGATCTTCATTGCTCTGTCTCTGTACAGTTCTCTTCTCTCCCATACACTTCCCCGAGGACTTTAGCCTTTAGCCTTTCTGGTTTCCCAGCTCTGTTTTCTTAACTGAGGGAGACCATTGGGTTCTGCCTGGGTTTCTTCTCCCCTCACCCCCAACACAGCCAGGAAACTCTCTAGGCAGTAAACTGGGGCAGTCATAGCTTTCACATTTGTTTTCTTTCTTCTCAGTGATCATGATCCTTTGATGTCCAGTGTCTTTGAAAACCATTGTTGTATTATCCTTTTTTATTTTAAGTTTTCTCATCTGGGCCCCTGTTAACTTTGTCTTTGCCTTTATTCTCATTCTTGAATGGCACTTTTGCTGGATATATAAGTCTTATTTTTTCTAAGCACTTTGAAGGTACTTTAACGATCTTCTAGTTTCCATTGCTGCTGCTGATTAGGCTCAATCAGGTGTTTGTTTTCTGATTATCTTTTCTCTCTCTGATATTTTGAAAATCTTTTTGCATTTGGCATTCTGCAGCATATATACACTGAGTGGCCAGATTATTATAACCACCTGACGTTTGTAGGCAAATTAGCTATCAGTTCGTGCTGAAGTTGCTAGAGGACCAGACCGTTATAAATAGGGAAGCAGGTTGTTTACCATGACAGTAGAAGTGATCTTTTCTTCTGAAGAAATGAGTAAACAACACGATTTAACAGCCGTTGGACGTGAGATACATATATATACTGAGTGGCTAGATTATTATGACAACCCCATCAGTACTTCGTTGGGCAACCTTTTGCCTTCAATACTGCAGCGATTCTTCTTGGCTTTGACTCCACAAGATGTTGAAAGGTGATGCGAGGAATCTAACACCATGCCTGATGAATAGCACTGCCCAGTCCTGTGAGATTTGATGGTTGTGGAACCAGCTGCCTGATGGCTCTTTTAAGTTCATCATCCCATAAATGCTCAATTGGATTGAGATCTGGTGATTGTGGGGGCCACCTAAGCAAGGTAAAGTCTCCCTCGTGTTCTTGAAACCACTCCTGCACAATACGAGCACCGTGGCATGGCGCATTGTCTTATTGGAAGAAGCCATCTCCACTGGGATACACCATCAACATGATAGGATGAACCTGATCAGCAACGATACTTAGATATGTTGTGCTATTCAGACATTGTTCCACACGAATTAAAGGGCCCAAATCATGCCAGGAAAACATGCCCCAAACCATAACACTGCCCCCACCAGCTTGAAGGGTTGTACTCATGCATGTGGGGTGCCTGCTTTCATGCTGTTTCCGCCAAATTCTCACTCTGCCATCTGCATGATGCAACTGGAAACGTGATTCATTGGACCACATGACTTTTTTCTAATGCTCGACTGTCCAATCCTTGTGTTCCTGTGTGAATTGGAGACGTTTTATCTTGGTAACTGCAGACAGCAATGGTGTTCGAATAGGCCTTCAGCTTCCATATCCCATATGATGCAGTGTACGGCTAATTTGCCTACAAACGTCAGGTGGTCATAATAATCTGGCTACTCAGTGTGTGTGTGTGAGTGTGTGTGTGTGTGTGTGTGTGTGTGTATCCCACATTTAAAGGCTGTTAAATCGCCTTGTTTACCCATATCTTCAGAAAAAAATCACTTCTACTGTCATGGTAAATAACCTGCTTCCCTATTTATAATGGTCTGCCCTCTAGCAACTTCACGAAATGATAGCTAATTTGCCTACAAACGTCAGGTGGTCATAATAATCTGGCCACTCAGTGTATATGGACTTCTTTTTATTTTTCCTGCTTCCTAAAGAATATATTGAGCTTCTTGAATATGCAGACTCTGACTCATTAATCTTCAAAAATTTGCAACCATTATCTCTTTGGATATTTCATCTTCTTGATGCTGTTCATTCTTTCCTTAGAAACTCTGATTGGATACAAAAACCTCCAACCATAAGGAAAAATATGAATTAGGCTCATTAAAATTAGGATCCTTTGTTGATTGGAAAACACTAATAACAAAGTGAAAATGCAAGCTACCTAATGGGTAAATATATATGTAGCACATGTAACCAACAAAGATTTGTATCCAGTATATTATAAAGAATTCTTACAAGTAAATAAGAAAAAGATGGTAGAGAAAAAGTGCAAGAATCTTGAACTGGCATCTCACAAAAGAAGATATTTAACATACCCAATAGCCATAGGAATGTTTCCAATATCATTAGCTGTAAGAAAAATGAAATTTTAACCACAAAAAGATACCCCTGAACATTCATAATGGTCAAATTTAAGCTAATAATGTAAAATGTTAGGGGTTATGTGATGCAACTAGAACTCGCATAAGCTGTTGGTGGGGTTATAAAACTTTTATCTGCTAATTTTGAATATATTGATAACTCATGACCCAGATATTCCACTTTTGTTTTGTTTTTTGTTAATCCTTACCCCAGGATATTTTTTTTCATTGATTCTTTTAGAGAGAATGGAAGAGAGGGGGAGAGACAGAGAGAAATATCAATGTGAGAGAGACACATTGATTGGTTGCCTCCCGTATGCGCTGGGGTTTGAGCCTGCAACTGAAGTCCGTGCCTTTGACCAGAATTGAACCTATGACCCTTTAGTCTGAAGGCCAATGCTCTTATCTCTGAGCAAACCAGCTAGGGCCAGATATTCCACTCTTAAATATACTTAACCAAATTATGCATATAATTATGTATATATGTATCAAAAGACATGAAATATTTACAGCAGCATTATTTATGGTAGCCAAGAACTTCACAACCTAAATGTCCCTCAACAATGGGCATAATGCAGAAACTAGAGAAATATTCACATACTAGGGGCCCGGTGCACGAAATTCGTGCACTGGGTGTGTGTGGGGGGGGGAGTGTCCCTCAGCCCAGCCTGCCCCCTCTCACATACTGGGAGCCCTCAGGCGTTGACCCCCATTACCCTCCAATCGCAGGATCGGCCCCTTGCCCAGGCCCGACGCCTCTGACAGAGGTGTCAGGCCTGGGCAGGGGACCCTCATTTCCCCCCATCACTGGTTCTGCCCCCTGCCCAGGCCTGATGCCTCTGGCCCAGGCATCAGGCCTGGTCAGGGGATCCCCAGACCCCTCCGATTGCTGGCTCTGCCCCTTGCCCAGGACTGATGCCTCAGCCAGAGGCGTAGACCCCCATCACCCTCTGATCACCTGATCGGCCCCTTGCCCAGGCCTGAGGCCTCTGCCAGAGGTATCAGGATTGGACAGGGGACCCCCATCTACCCCCGATCACTGGCTCTGGCCCCCGCCCAGGCCTGAGGCCTCTGGCCCAAGAATCATGCCTGGGCAGGGGACCCCCATCTCCCTCTGATCGCTTGCTCCACCCCCCGCCCAAGCCTAACGCCTCTGACCCAGGCTTCAGGCCTGGGCAAGGGGACCATCATATCCCCCCAACCCCCGGCTCAGCCCCCCGCCCAGGCCTGATGCCTCGGCCAGAGGAGTTGACCCTCATCACCCTCCGATCACCAATCACAGGATCCGCCCCTTGCCCAGGCCTGACGCCTCTGGCTGAGGCGTCCGGCTCGGGCAGCGGGGACCCACAGCTGCAGCGGCCCCGCGATCGTGGGCTCCACTTTAGGCCCAGGCAAGGGACCCCTAGCTCCTTGGACTGCCAGCTTCGACCGTGCCCAGCTCCCATCGCTGGCTCCACCCCTACTTCCTGCTATCACTGGCCAGGGCGGCAAAGGCGCCTGATTCTCCGATCATGGCTGGGGGGCAGGGCAAAGGCGGCCCCAGGGCCGCCTTTGCCCTGCCCCCCACCTCTTAGCTCCCCCCTGGGTTTCCGATCACTGTCAGTAGCAGGGGGCTTCTTCCTGCTTTCCCTTTCGCCTCCCTGCATTGTGCCTACATATGCAAATTAACCGCCATCTTGTTGGCAGTTAACTGCCAATCTCAGTTGGAAGTTAACTGCCAATCATAGTTGGCAGTTAATTTGCATATAGCCCTGATTAGCCAATGAAAAGGGTATCGTCGTACACCAATTACCATTTTTCTCTTTTATTAGTGTAGATTGTAATGCTACATAGCAATGAAAAGTGAATGCTGCTACCAGTACCAGTATAAATAAAGCTCATCAACTTAATATCAGGGGAAAAGTGAATATGCATTTGTGCCTATTCATTTTATTTATGTAGCATTTATATAGAGGCAAAACTCCCACCTTTGGGGTAATTAGGAAGGAGCATAAGTAGGGGTTTCTGGGGTCAGTTAATGTTGTATTTCCTGTTTGGGGGATATTTACATGGGAATATTCATTTTTGTAAATTCATGCTATGTGCTTATGAATTGTGTACTTTTCTGTGTATATATTATAGACAATAAAAGAGCTTAATTAAAAATAGACACCATTTCTTTGCCATCTTAGAGCTTTTATTTCAGTAGGTAGCAGATATTAAACATATGCATATAAAATGCATATATGGCTATGAATTATGAACATTTAGGAAGGCAAAGAAAAAGGTGCTATGAGATCAAGCTACTGAGGGGGATCTGCTTTTATATTGGACTAGAGGCCCGGTGCACAAATTTGTGCATGGGTGGGGTACCTCGGCCTTGCCGGGAATCAGGGCCAATTGGGGCCGGCCGGCTGGGTGCGGGGGTGGCAGCGGAGGTTGGCCAGCCACGGGAGGTTGGCTGTGGGAGTGCACTGATCACCAGGTGGTAGCTCCTGCATCGAGCGTCTGCCCCCAGGTGGTCAGTGCGCATCATAGTGACCGGTTGTTCAGTCGACCTGTCATAACAGTCACCTTGGTTTTTATATATACTAGAGGCCTGGTACACGAAATTCGTGCACTGGGGGGTGGGGTTCCCTCAGCCAAGCCTGCACCCTCTCACAGTCCGGGAGCCCTCAGTGGATGTCCTACTGATGGCCACAGTCTGGCAGCAGAGGCTCGGAGGAGGTGTCCTGTGTGTGTGTGTGTGTGTGTATGTGTGTGTGTGTGTGTGTGTCCCTGTTGGAGGCCTGCCCCCAGCTGTGTAGGAGGCTTGGAGCAGGCGCCCCTCTGTGTTGATCTCTTAGGCTTCTGGCCCTGCCTGCTTGTTGTTCTCTCCCTTGAGCTGTTGCCAGGGTGGGGTGCTGCCTGCGGGCCATGCTTTCCTGCTCGTGGATCACCACAGCGACCCGCAAGCAGGCCCTGCTGAGGGCTGCCTGTGGGCCACGCTTTCCTGCTCGCGGATCACCGCAGCTACTCAGGAGCAGGCCCTGCTGGGTGCTGCCTGCAGGCCGCAATTTTCTGCTCGTGGATCACCATGGGGAGCCGGGAGCAGGCCCTGCTGGGGGCTGCCTGTGGGCCGCGCTTTCCTGCTTGTGGATCACCACGGCGACCCGGGAGCAGGCCCTGCTGGGGGCTGCCTGCGGGCCGCGCTTTCCTGCTCGAGGGCCATGGGAACTGCTTGTGGGTCGCCGAGGCAATGCCTGCTGGGCTCACACTGCCAGGGTGACACCGCCGTCATCCTTCCCCGCTGCTATGGCCACCACCATCTTTGTCGCGGTGTTATGGTTAATTTGCATATTATTCTTTTATTAGATAGGATAGCCTAGAGGCCTGGTGCATGGAATCATGCACCAGTTGGGGTCCCTCGGCCTGGCCTCTTGCAATCTGGGATCCCTCAGGGAACGTCGGACTGCCAGTTTCAGCCTGATCCCCACAGGCCAGGCTAAGGGACCCCACTGGTGCATGAATCCATGCACTGGGCCTCTAATATGCAAATAAGATCTTTGGTTAATCTCTTCCTACCCTTCCCTCTCCCCCCTTCCCTCTAAGATTCATCAGTTTGTTCCATGTTTCCATGCCTGTGTGTTGAGTGTCTGCCCCCTAGTGGTCAGTGTGAGTCATAGCTACCCATCAAACGGTCGCTTAGGCTTTTATATATATATAGACTAGTGGCCCGGTGCACAAAATTTGTGCACGAGGAGTGTCCCTCAGCCCAGCCTGCACCCTCTCCAATCTGGGACCCCTCGGGGGATGTCCGACTGCCAGTTTAGGCCCGATCCCTGTGGGGCCTAAACCGGCAGTCAGACACCCCTCTCACAATCCGAGACTGCTGGCTCCTAACCACTCACCTGCCTGCCTGCCTGACCGCCCCTAACCACTCTGCCTGCCGGCCTGCTTGCCCCTAACTGCCCTCCCCAGCCGTCCTGATCACCCCCCACTGCCCTCCCCTGCCAGCCTGATCGTCCTAACCTCCTCTGCCTCAGCCCCACCACCATGGCTTTGTCCAGAAGGATGTCCAGAAGGTCTCCCAGAAGGCCTCCCAGTCTAATGAGCATATTAGCCCTTTATTAGTGTAGATGTTTTGGCCAAGTCCCTATGAGAAAGAGTTATTTAAGCCCTGTGAAGAAAGTGGTATAAGGTAAGGTTGGAGATTAGGACATACTTGATCTTTATCCCAAGATCAGTGGGTAGTTTTTTAGAAGTTATTAGCAGGCCCATTATGTGATTTGATCTGAGTTTTAAAGTAATTACTCTGTAAATCATGGATTTGAAAATGAGCCAAAGGTGAATGCAGTTGGACTGTTTAGAGCAGCCGTGGGCAAACTACGGCCCATGGGCCAGATCCGGCCCGTTTGAAATGAATAAAACTAAAAAAAAAAAAAGACCGTGCCCTTTTATGTAATGATGTTTACTTTGAATTTATATTAGTTCACACAAACACTCCATCCATGCTTTTGTCCCGGCCCTCCAGTCCAGTTTAAGAACCCATTGTGGCCCTCGAGTCAAAAAGTTTGCCCACCCCTGGTTTAGAGGCTATTGCAATGCTCCAGGTAAGAGTGATGACATCAGTGATTTAGCCAGGTCTGCCAAGTTTTCATGTAAAAAATACCTGCTGTTTCTGTTCGGTTTTGACATTGGAGCATGACAATGGCCATCAAAAAAACATAAATAAATGAGCATGGCTGTGCTCCAGCCAGATTTATTTATAGAATCAGGTGGCATAGTTCACCACCCGTTGGTCTAGAGCAGTGGTTCTCAACCTTCTGGCCCTTTAAATACGGTTCCTCATGTTGTGACCCAACCATAAAATTATTTTCGTTTCTACTTCATAAATGTAATGTTGCTGCTGTTATGAATCGTAATGTAAATATCTGATATGCAGGATGGTCTTAGGTGACCCCTGTGAAAGGGTCATTCGACTGCCAAAGGGGTCATGACCCACAGGTTGAGAACCACTGGTCTAGAAAGAAGATAACAAATGTTAGCATATATTTTGAAAGTAGATTTAACTGGATATGATTGGACATTGAAAGTGTAGATGAGAGATTTCAACATTAATTTCTAGGGTTCTTGCTGGAGAAATTTATGGATTATGGCATTTGCAGATTAGGGAACAAGTTAGTTAAAAATCTAGGTCCAGTCACCTAAAATAGTGAGTAGTGATATGTCAGGGTTCCAGTGTTTTCCTCATCTTTGGTCTATAAGGACAATATGACGATATTTTGTGGAGTTTTTACCACCATGACAATCATGAATAGAAATACTTACATTTTATTCTTTTATACACATACCAGAGGCCCGGTGCATGAAATTCATGCATGAGGGGGGTGTCCCTTCAGCCCAGCCTGCACCCTCTCCAATCTGGGACCCCTCAGGGGATGTCTGACTGCAGACATCCCCCTGGGATTGGGCCTAAACTGGCAGTTGGACATTCCTCTCACAATCCTGGACCACAGGCTCCTAATTGCTCACCTGCCTGCCTGCCTGGCCACCCCCAACTGCCCCCTCCTTGCCTGCCTGGTCACTCCTAACTGCCCCCCTGCCAGCCTGGTCACCCCTTACTGCCACCCCTGCCGGTCTGGTCACCCCCAACTGCTCCCCTCTGCTGGCCTGGTTGCCCCTAACTGCCCCCTGCAGCCGGCCTGGTCTCCCCCAACTCTCCCCCTGCTGGCATGGTCGCCCCCAACTGTCCCCCCTGCAAGCCTGGTCGCCCCACACAGCCTGCTGTTCAGTCGTTTGGTCGTCCCTCACTAACCCCCCTGCTGACCTGGTCGTAGGCAGCCATCTTGTAAGGGTGTGAGTATTAATTTGCATATTACCTCTTTATTATATAGGACTAGTCATTTATTATACTAAGAGTTAAAAAGTGAGAAAATAGAAAAGTAAAAGCTAATCAATTGTATTGATCAGTTCTTTTGTGTTTTCTGCTAATAGTAGGAAAGAAATAGTATCTATTTGTCTCAGGCTCATGTTGTTTCCTTGACAATATATCTATAGACTCATTTTCTCCCTCCTTGCAAAAGTAACACCCCCCCCCCCCACTTCTTTTCCTAACTGCCGCCCTTATAAGGACGAACCAGAGAATATACAGATTAAAAGATATTTTGTGCTGATTCTTATCATACATGAATGTCATTGGTGATAGAGTGGTATCTAAATGGAGCTGCCTTCTGTTGTTTTTCATACTTCCTTTTTCTAAGAGGCTTCTTTTCAAGTAGTTGCCTTATTACCATTGTTATATCAAAATTATAACACCAATTAGATTTTCTTTATACTTTTATGAGTTTGGGGTTTTGTATTTGATTAATTTTTTTCATTTAAATTCTTTATTGTTGAAAGTATTACATATGTCTCCTTTTTTCCCACATTGACCTCTCCCTGGCTGCTCCCACCCCTCAAAATATGCCCTCATCCCCCTACTGTCTGTGTCCATTGTTTATGCTTATATGCATGCATACAAGTCCTTTGGTTGATCTCTTACCATGCCCCCCCACCCTACGCTGTCTTCCCTCTGAGGTTTCATGGCCTGTTTGATGTTTCTATATCTCTATATTTTTGTTCATCAGTTTACATTGTTCATTATATTCCACAAATGAGTGAGATCATGTGATACTTATCCTTCTCTGACTGGATTATTTCGCTTAGCATAATGCTCTCCAGGTCCATCCATACTGTTGCAAATGAAGTTCTTTCTTTTTCACAGCAGCATAGTATTCCGTTGTGTAGATGTACCACAGGTTTTTAATCCACTCATCTGCTGATGGGCACTTAAGCTGTTTCCAGTTTTAGCTATTATAAATTGTGCTGCTATGAACATAGGGGTGCATATATTCTATTCCAAGAACTCAGAAACACCAATCAGATTAATTGTTTTTTATCAATCTTTGTCAATGATAGGCTTTGCTCTCTGTGCATGACACTGTGGCTCAGAAGAAGTATGATCCAGTATTGCCTCCTATGCCTGATGATATTGATGATGAGGAAGACTCAGTAAAAATAATCCGTCTGGTCAAAAATAGAGAACCCCTGGTAAGTTTTGATCTACTTATTGTGCCCACATATGAGTAGATATCATGATAAAGCCAAATCTGATGAGGACATTCCAAAAATTCCTCTCTTTAAAATACACTTCCTCTATGTCCTAAACTTTCAAATAAATGGAACATTTATGTCTAAAGAATATATATGATTTAGAAAAATGAAGGCAAATGAAATGGCATTTTATTGGTTATAAGAAGCAATAATTTTAAAATGTGAATTGTTGACATTTATAAAAGAAAGCATATGCACCAGTCACAGATGATTTGAGATTAAATGGTGCAACTAAGAATAATTGCTTATGGCTTTTCTACGAAGCTAATTTTATTTATTTATTTATTTATTTATTTATTTATTTATTTATTTATTGTAATATTCTTTAAAATTGATTTCTGAGAGGAAGGGCAAGGGAGAGAAAGATAGAAACATCAATATTGAGAGAGAATCATTGATCAGCTGCCTCCTGCACACCCCTTGCTGGGTATCAAGCCCATAACCCTGGCATGTGCCCTGACCGTGAATCGAACTGTGACCTCCTGGTTCATCAGTCAACTCTCAACCACTGAGCCACACAGGCTGAGCTAATAAAAGGGTTCAAATGGGGAGATTATTCTGGATTAGCTAGTGGGCTCAATCTAATCACAAGTGTTATAACTAAAGTGAAAGAAGGAGGCACAAGGGCCAGAGTAACAGAAGGAGAGGTGATGGTGGAAACAGAGGTTGGAGTGATGTAGCATTGAGCCACGGAATTCTAGAAGCTTCTAGTAAATGGAACAAGCAAGGACCGGATTTTATCCTACATCTGCCAAAGAAATGTAGCCCTGCTGACACTTTGATTTTAGCCCCTTCATACCCATTTTGGCCTTCCTACTTCCAAATTGTTAGGTAGCAAATTTGTGTTGTTTAAGTCATTAAATCTGTGGTCATTTCTTGTAGCAATAATAGGAAATAAATATGCAGTGTATCCAGCTACACTAATAAAAGACAAAGATGCTAATTGACTATACCTTTGCTATGCCCATCAGCCAATCAGAGGAGTATGCAAATTAACCCAACAAAGATGGCTGTTAGATTTGCATACTGCAGGCAGGGCGGGACAGTGCCATCCGCCACCTGCCCCGCCGCCATCTGGGCCTGCCATCTGTGACCTGGGGCGGCGGGGCAAGACAGCGCCATCCACCGCCTGCCCTGCAGCCATCCAGCCCTCCCGTGTGCGACCCGGGGCGGCCAGGCGGGACAGCAGCGATCTGCCACCCGCCTGGCCACCATCCGGCCCTCTCGTGTGTGACCCGGGGCGGCCGGGCAGGACAGCAGCGGAGACGGGAGGAAGCCAGGCAGTGGAGACGGGAGGGAGCCAAGCAGCAGAGATGGGAGGGAGCCAGGCAGCAGAGACAGGAGGAATCGAGGCGGTGGAGAAGGGACTCAGGAAGCCCTGTTCTTGCAGGAATAGGCCTGAGGAAGCCCTATTCTTGTGGGAATCTTCCTGCAACAGGCCTCTAGTATATTTATAAATCTACAGTCAAAAGAAAAAATAAATTTCATTACCTAGCACTTGATTTTAAATGTTGTTTATTCTAATTAAGATATTTCTATTTTCTTAAAGCAAATAGCAGTTGATAAGATAATAGTTGCTTAGAACTATGTTAAGTACTTTACATACATTATATTTAATTCTCATAGTTGGTATGAGGATCATAGTTTTTCTTTTTACAAACCAGGAAACTAATGTTGAGAGAAATGAAGCAACTTACCCAAGTATGAGAGTTAATGAGTATAGAACCAAGATCCAAACTTGACTTTCTGTTTTTAAATACTAGTTTGTTTTTTTATCCTTGTTTTTTTTTAATACTCACATGAGAATATGTTTTAATTGATTTTTAGAGGAGGGGAAGGAAAAGAGAGAGAGAAAAATCAGTGTGAAAGAAACATTGATTGGTCGCCTCTCATAAGCACCCTGACCAGGGATCTGATCTATGACCTAGTTATGTGCCCTGGTGGGGAATCGAACCCGAAACATTTTGGTGTATGGGACGACACTCCTCCCAACTAAGCCACCCCACCAGGCTCTAGTGTTTTCTTCTATACCATGTTGTGTCTTTGCACTTTTCCCTTTTGGTTCTTTTTTCTCTTCTTTTTTTTGCTTAAGGGTAACTTTGGTATATTGATAAATGCATTGGACATTCCTACTCAGAAAAATGTACAGATAAGTTTTCATATTATGTCAAGGGATTTATTGAGCCCCTGAATCTAATCCATGGATACCCTAACGTACCATGCCTTCTGATAAAATAAGATCTTCAACATGTTTATCAAAGAAATTCGGCATGTACTGCATCAAAATTTCACAAAAGGTTTAACTGGAGCTACTATGAGTTAGTTTATATTCATAAAAGTTGAATGACATATATAAAATAATCTAAAGCTGTGTTTTCATAGTTTGTTACTAAACATTTATTTAGCTAATAAGCATGTAACAACTGAAATAATTTGACCTAACTTTGAGGTAGTGATTATGCATCTAATACCCTCTTCCATTATAGATTATATAATACAAGTTATATAAGATAGTGGCAAGAGTGACAGGTTAGATTTCATAGGACCTGTGGATGCAAAGGGCAAGAGGAGAGAGGAAGTCAACAGTAGCATAGGAGGTTTTTATTTAGGTGACTAGAAGTATTATACATTCAATTAGCAAGAATAAAAGAAAATACATGGGAATATAAATGATTAATTCCCTTATGATTATACTGAGCCTATGGGGCTATGCAGGTGATAGCAAAAGGTTAGATATTTAGGAAAGGGAACCAGGGAAATTTCTTTAAAAATAGTGTTGAACTGATGTTATTTAAAAACTGAATATTTATCTTTAGCATGAGAATGTTTTCCAGGTTTATAATATTTGTGTATTTGGGGGATATTATAAGCATCTCTCAAAATTATTCAGTTTCTTAGTAGTATATTATGGTATAACTAGAGGCCAGGTGCATGAATTTGTGCACCAGTGGGGTCCCTTGGCCTGGCCTGCGGGATCAGGCCAAAACTGCCTCTCCGACATCCCCTGAGGGGTCCCAGATTGCAAGAGGGCTCAGTCCAGGCCTAGGGACCCCACTGGTGCATGATCGGAGCTGGAGATGGGCTGCAGGAGGGCTCCAGGGTGTGTCTGGCCTGTCTCACTTAGTCCCGATCAGCCGGACCTTAGCAGCAAGCTAACCTACCGGTCAGAGCATCTGCCCCCTGGTGGTCAGTGCGCATCATAGCAACTGATTGACCTATCGACTGTCTTCCCCCTGGTGGTCAGTGCACATCATAGTGAGTGGTTGAGTAGCCTTAGCATATCATTAGCATATTACGCTTTGATTGGTTGAATGGACCACCGGACACTTAGCATATTAGGCTTTTATTATATAAGATTTGGCAAGTTTGTAATGTACTTAATAGGATTTTCCTCTCTGCTTCCCCACAAATGGGCAAGGGGAGAGAAGCCAAAGTAAAATATAATTCTTTCAAGTGTATGTATGGTCAGTATATTTTGGCAAATGATTCAAGAGAAAAGGCCATATGATTTAGCTGCCAAGGGTTAGATTATCCATGTTAAGAATGTAATTTTGTTTATTCGACCCGGTGTAATGTGGTAAAATGAAAACCAAGCTTGCATTAGGTGACCTAAGTGAGTGTTATAGGGTGTCACTTATTTTCCATATATCCTCACAGCAGCAAGTTATTTAACAACTCCGTCTCAGATTCCTTATCAGAAAGTATACCTCTTTGAGAGCGTTTTAAATATCATATGAGATATAATGTATTTGAAATGCTTTATATGTTCTTGTGCATTATGTGTTAGATAAATGGTCCATCAAATAATAAGGTAGAGGCTATATGGCAACTATTTAATAAGCACAGCATGATTTTCTAGAAGGGGCAGTGAACAAAGATCATGTAGGCATTTGTCAATGGAAAGGGAAAAGGGTGCTAATTCTAGGGGAGGGATGGATAAAAGAATTGAGAAAAGGGGTGAAAAACAACAACCAGGATATAAGGGGCAGAGCTATCCTCCCTCCCTTGTGAGTTCGGACCAGTTTATATTTGTTGCATCCAGAAGATTTTTAGACAAGCTTCAGAAAAGGAAATTCTATTAGTTGGTAGGTGTATTTCATCCTAAATTTTCAGCGTTTCTTGCATGGGTTGTCTTCTTGGTTCTTTTAGAATAGTGGTTCTCAAAGTCTGGTATTATAAGAATTACCTGAGGCACTTACTTAAAAATGCAGACTTCTGGGACTCTACTGCAAATGGTCTACATTAGTAGGTTTTGGGCAAGGCCTGGTAATCTAGATTTTAAAAGTTGTCTAAGAGGTTTTTGATGCAAATATTTGGTAGACCATACTTTGAAAATTCCTACTTCAAAAGATTAACTTGAAATCAACTGTGCTACCAGCTTAAAAAGGTCTTATAATATTGGCAATGTTACAGGAGATGAAATTTTTATTCAAGGAGATCATGATAGCCTAGTCCTCTTTGCATTCCTCTTTTATAAACCATTTTATAGTAATAGCAACAAATATCTAACCAGAATTTATTCTTCTCAATCTAACCTAAAGTTCTCTATACTCATATATTGTCAAAATCACACCAAATAAATTAAAGATAACTATATAAGAAAATGTTTTAAAACATTAGATTCAATTTTAATTCATTTTGCATTTGCGAATATGCCTTAGGACTTTTAACTTTTGTACAGTATTATAGTCAGTGAGCTTTATTCTTATGCATGTTGCATTAAGAATACATCAAAGAATTATGATATAGTGGTTTGGAAAGCAAAATGGAAATAGTTATCTTCAGAAGTAAAGAGATCATAAAGAAGATAAGTTGAGTGCTAACTAGAGTCATGTAGAAAGTGGGAGATTATTCCTCAGGTTCATAGTTTACCATCCAAGGAAGGGGAGAATCAGCGGATAGCAAATGTATTCTATTTTAGGGTACATATCTATAACAAAGTAACCCTTAAATACTGGAGTGCTCTTTTTATTTACACATTCTGGAAGTGATTCATACAACATCTGTATGCTAGTGACTCCCAGGGCTATTTCTCTTCCAGATGTTTATTCTAATCTTTAAATTTGTATGTCCACCTGCCTACTTGATCTCCATTTAGATGTCTAGTAGACATCTCAGTCTTCACATGTTCCAAAGTAAAATGGTCTTTGTCTACAAATGTGTTCCATCCATAGGGTTCCCCTTCTCAGTTGATGACAATCCCATCTTTCCAGTTGCTCAGCCAAAAACCATAGAGTCAATCTTTGATACCTCTCTCTCTCTCTCTCTCTCTCTCTCTCTCTCTCTCTCTCTCTCGCTCTTTCACTTCTCATTTCTAATCCATTGGGAAATTCTTTTGGCTCTGTCAATAATATATCTAGTCTACCTTTCATTATCTCTGCTCCTGGACACTTAGATTGCTTCCATATCTTGCCTATTGCAAATAATGCTGCGATGAACATATGGATGATAAATATGTACTTATTGCCATTTCATTATTCATATTTTGATCATTTTTTCTTCTACTTCTTAAATAAAACCCTTTAACATTTTTTGTAATACTGGTTTGGTGGTGTCTGAAAAGCTATTTATTTGTCTTTTGATTCTCAATGATAGCTTTGCTGGGTAGAGTAATCTTAGTTGTAAGTCTTTGCTTTTCATCACTTTGACTATTTCTTGCCAATTCTTTCTGACGTGCAAAGTTTCTGTTGAGAAATCAACTGACATTCTAATGGGAGCTCCTTGTAGGTAACTGACTCCTTTTTTCTTGCTGTTTTTAAGATTCTCTTTTTATTTTTAACCTTTTGCATTTTTGTTTATGTGTTTGTTTTCTAAATATATTTTTATTGGTTTCAGAGAGGAAGGAAGAGTGAGAGTGAGATAGAAGCATCAATGATGAGAGAGAATTATTGACTGGCTACCTCTGCACACTCTCTACTGGGGATCAAGTCTGAAACCTGAGCAAGTGCCCTGATAGGGAATTGAACCATGACCTCCTAATTCATAGGTTCATGTTCAACCACTGAGCCACACTGGCAGGGCACCTTTTGCATTTTAATTACGATGTATCTTGGTGTAGACCTCTTTGGGTTCATCTTTCCTGGAACTCTCTGTGTTTCCTGGACTTGTATATCTTTTTCCTTCACCAGGTTAGGGAAATTTTCTTGTTTTCTCTCTCTTCTCCTTCCAGCACTCCAATGATGCAAATATTAGTACACTTGAAGTTGTCCAAGAGGCTCCTTATACTGTTCTCATGTTTTTTATTCTCTTTTTTTCATTTTGCTGTTCTGATTTGGTGTTTTTTGCTTCCTTATTTTCCAAATCTGATTTGATTCTTGGCTTCATCTACTCTACTGTTGGTTGATTCACTGTAAATTATTCTTTTCTTTCTTTTTTTGTTGTTGTTATTTCTTACTCAAAGATATGTTTTCATTGATTTTTTTGAGAGAGAGAAGGAAAAGGAAGAGGGAGAGAGAGAGAAAAAACAACAACAACACATTGATGGGAGAGAGAAATACCGATCAGCTTCTTCCCTTACATGCAATGACTCTGGATCAAACCCACAACCTATGTATGTATCCTGACTGGAATTGAACGCATGACCCTTTGATGCATGGAACAACACTCTAACTTACTGAGCAACACAGGACAGGGCCCTGTAAATTATTCTTCATTTCAGTTATTATGTCTTTCATTTCTGACTGGTCCTTTTTTATGCTGTTGAGGTTCTCCTAATAACCAGTGTTTTGAACTCTGTGTCTAGTAGATTGCTTATCTCCATTTTGCTCAATTCTTTTTCTGGAGTTTTGTTCTGTTCTTTCACTTGGGGCAATTTTTTATGTCCCCCAGGTTTGGTAGATTGGCTTAATATAGTAGGTGTTCTATAGGATCCAGTGGCATAGCCTCCCCGATCACCCAAGCTGGGCACTGGAGGTGTACCCCACTCTGTGTAGGCTGTGTACACCCTCCTATAATAGTTGAGCCTTGATTTCGATTGGCACATCAGTGGGAGGGATTTATCTCCAGGCTGATCAGCTGCAAGGACTGGCTGTGACCACAGATCTCTGACCATCATGGAGGATCAGCTGTGCAGGGGGCCACCTCACAGAGCAGCACTTACTTTAGCAGGACTCTAGTGCCCACTGAGTCTGCTCCTTGAATGTGTATCTTGTGAAGGTTGTTGAATGGTGATGTTTCAACATGCTGTGAAGTTATTCACCAGATGCACTGGCTCTTGGGCCTCCCAGGAGGGTCTAAGATTTATGACCATAGAGAGATACTCATTCAAGTCTTTGGTTTGAATGCATGAATAGGTGATGAAAAATGCCACAAAATCATTCTACACTTAATTTTTGATTTTTTACTATTATGAGATATGTATCTAATAGCTAGCATATATAAAATATACTTATTATAAATGGATTTCTAATTTTGCTTACCTATTTGTTTTTAGTGATATAAATGTGTTTATTGACACACCTGAGAAAAATTCACCTTTCTTCTTTGGGGTCAGTTCTGTCACCACCAATGTACATCTTTTTTTGCCCTGTGATGCAGTGCAGAATGGCATTCCTAAGCTGGTGCCAGTTTCTTGGAAAGGAAAATCATGAAAGGTGTTTAAAGTAACCATTTGTGCCTAGTGTTCTTACAAAGCAACATTCAGTTAATCTGCTTCTGAACATCCAAAAATGAAGAATTTCTGGATTCTTTTTAAAATTGTGTCCTAATCTTATGCCAAAATGTTAGTTCTATTTGTACTAGGGACAATCCTAGTTCATAAAAACCCTGGACTAACAGCTCTTTTCTTCCATTAATTCATATTAGCCTTGGCTAAGAAATATAAGTAACTTTGGAGTTTTAACTAATTAATGTATTATTTTTACTGATTCCATTACCATAATCGCATACTAGAAAGACTACTGAACTAAAAGTCAGATGACCTGATTTTTATAATTTATATAATCTTTTTCTATTCACTTAACCTTCTCTATATATACTCTACCTTCTTTGTGGGGTATTTTAAAGATGAAATGAGGAAATGCTTTAAAAGAGTAAAAACAAATAGTATTTAAATACAAAGTGTTATAAAAGAAAGAAGATAGTTGTATTTTCCATAATATTGAAGAAGCTAAAGACTTCAAAAATCTTTAAATTTTCTGTAAACTGTAGATGATATATGTATAGTACAAAATTCTAGATCTAGTAATGAACATTTGTAAGGCACATGGTATGATGTCTATTCCTCCTGCCTCATTCCTTTTATTTTTTGTAGTAGGTGTTTTCACTATTTCCAGATAAATTTCCTTGTTTCTCCTCCCCTGTTGTACCACCCAATACATACATTTACCCACAAATACTTTTCTATTTCTTCAAAGGGAGCCACCATTAAGAAAGATGAGCAGACTGGGGCCATCATTGTGGCCAGAATCATGAGAGGAGGGGCTGCAGACAGAAGTGGTAAGCGTTTAAATGTTAAGTGAATGTAGACAAGTCATGCTTCATTTCATAGATAACATTTTTAATATTTAACTAAGAGAATAATAATCTTTTGATATAATACAACAAACAAGAAATAAAATATTTTTCTCTGTCTTTGTATATGGAGACTTGTATAAATAAGTGAAAAATAAATCTCTCTACTCTCTTAGTTTACATGTGCTTCCACGGTTACATTCAGACTTGAAAGATACTACTAAAAGCATGCAGCCTTTTTTTAAAAAAAGTAAGAATTATTTTCTATGATGGAAATTATATGCATTTCTAGACACTGAGCATGTTTTTCTTTGATGTTATAGTCTTTGATTCATTGCTATACAGGTGCATGGAATCTGAAACCGGAGAAGCCAGAAGGTCTTTTGAATCCTCAGATGTGTAACTTACAGTTTCTTTTGTAGGTAACACTGCTAATTTACTGAATTTGCTATTACTCAGGTCTTATTCATGTTGGTGATGAACTTAGGGAAGTGAATGGGATACCAGTTGAGGATAAAAAACCTGAAGAAATCATTCAGATTTTGGTAAGCTGAAATTTTATTTTAAATTATCGATAAATTTAAATCACTATATATCCAACTTGGTTATGAATACAGGATTTGGATTTAGTAGTCCAGGGTTCAAATTCCAGCTCTATCACTTAATCCTTATGTGTCTTTGGAAAATACCTTAACCTTTTTATTGCCTCAGTGTTTTCAGTTACAAAATGAGAATAAGAGGAGTTAAATATCTCACTGGAGTGTTTTGAAGATTAAATGAGCTAAAGAGTTTATTACAGGGCCTATCCAAATTAGATGCCATTTTTTTTGGTAATGCATTTATCTTTATCTTTCTCCCATCAATATAGCCTGTGCTTTCTAGGTATATAAAATAGTAAAACTAATTTAAATGTCTTACGAAATCCAAAACAGAATGAAATTATTTTAGTCCTTGACAATATTTATTCTCAAGTTCATTTGTAAAGATAAAATGAAGAGAAACTCTCCCTGTTACATATGAAAACATATTATGAATCTACAGAAAAAGAAAGTTTAGTATTTCAAAACAGACCTCAGTATATGTGCAAATTTAGTATAGATTATGGTGGCATTTTATATTACAGGGAAAACAATGAAATCATTTTTTAAATGGTATTGGATTAATTGATGATTCAGTTAGAAAAAATAAAGTCAGTCCCTACTTTACAGCACACACAAAAACAAATCCCAACAAATTAAATATTCATGTTTTTAAAAATCACAAAAAGTAGAGTTAGATGTTAATGCTGTAAAATTCAAGTAGAAAAAGAACTGATATTACTGTAGAAAACTTTCTGAACAGAAAAAGATGTCATACATGAAACAGACAAATGAGCCCTGGCTGGTGTGCTCAGTGGTATACCAAAGGGTCATGGGTTTGATTCCCAGTAAAGGGCACATAGCTGAGTTGCAGGTTCAATCCCCAACCCTGTTCTGGGCATGTGTGGGAAGGAATCAATTAATGTGTCTCTCTCACATTGATGTCTCTCTCTCTCTCTCCTCCCCCTCCTCCTCCACCTCCTCCTCTTCCTCCTCTCTTCTTAACCCTCTCTAAAAATCAATGGAAAAAAATATCTTTGGGTGAGGATTAATAACAACAACAAAAACACTTAGATATGAGATTGAAGGAAAAAAATTTCAATATATATGAAAGAAAGCTAATGCTTTAATATATGGAGAGTGTATAAAAATTAATAAGAAAAAACATTTTTAGAAAAATTGGCAAAGTATATGCACAGATAATATACAAAAGAAAACATGATGTCTGAAAAATACTGGTCTGGTGGGGATTAAAAAACTTGATAATGGCAGGAGTTATCCAGGTTATAGGGAAATAAATATGTTTATATGATTTTGGTAGTAGGATAAATTAATAGACCTTTTTGAGTTGGCTACCTAATATTTTCAAATTTTTATATTTGCATACCCTTTTTGTTGTTATTGACAGTACTAGAGGCCCAGTGCACAAAATTCATGCACTGGAGGGAGTGTCCCTCAGCGCAGCCTTCACCCTCTCCAATCTGGGACTCCTCGGGGGATGTCCAACTTCCAGTCAGGGATTGGGCCTAAACCAGCAGTCAGACATCCCTCTCACAATCTGGGACTGCTGGCTCCCAACCGCTCGCCTACCTGCCTGCTTGATTGCCCATAACCACTTCTGCCTGCCGGCCTGATCACCCCCTAACCACTCCCCTGCCAGCCTGATTGATGCCTAACTGCTCCCCTGCTGGCCTGATCGCCCCTAACTGCCCTTCCCTGCTGGCCTGCCCCCCCCCACTGCCCTCCCATGCAGGCCTGGTCCCCCCCAACTGCCCTCCCCTGCAGGCCATCTGTGGCAGCCATCTTGTGCTCAATGGAGGTGGTCATCTTGTGAGAGGGCGTGACAATCAATTTGCATATTACCTCTTTATTATATAGGATTACAGATGTCCTCCATTTCCCCCCACCCTTTTTCTCTCCACCCAGCCATTGCCATACCCCAGGCCTTTACCACACTACTGTCCATGTCCATGGGCTATGCATATATGCATACATGCATACATGTTCTATGCTTAATCTCTTCCCAATCCCCAACCCCCTCCCCTCTGATATCTGTCAGCCTGTTCCATGCATCTATGCCTCTGGCCCTATTTTGTTCATCAGTTTATTGTGTTCATTAGATTCCACATATTAGACATATGGTATTTGTCTTTCTCTGACTGGCTTTTTTTGCTTAGCATAATAATCTCCAAGTCCATCCATGCTGTTACAAAGGGTAAGAGATCCTTCTTTATTACAGCCACATAGCATTCCATGGTGAAAATCCACTACAGTTTGTTAATCTACTTATCTACTGATGGGCACTTGGGCTGTTTCCAGATCTTAATTATTGTAAATAACACTGCTATGAACATAGGGATACATATATTATTTCTGATTGGTGTTTCAGGATTCTTAGGATATACTACTAGAAGTGGGGTCACTGGGTCAAACGGCACTTCAATTTTTATTATTTTGAGGAGACCCTATACTGTTTTCCAGAATGGCTGCAGCAGTCTACATTACCACAAGCAGTGTACTAGGGTTCCCTTTCTTCAGGTCCTCGCCAGCAGTTGTTTGTTGATTTACTGATAGTAGTCATTCTGGCAGGTATATGGTGATACCTCATTGTGTTTTTAATTTGCATCTCTCTGATTATTAATGACATTGAACATTCTTTCATATGTCTATTGGCCATCTGAATGTCATTGTTGGAGAAGTGTCTATTTGGGTCCTCTGTCTATTTTTAAATTATATTATTTGTCTTCCTAGTGTTGAGTTGAATGAGTGCTTTATATTTTTTGGAAATTAACCATTATCAGGGGTGTATCATTGGTGAATATGTTCTCCCATACCATGGGTTCCCCTTTCATTTTGTTGATGGTTTCTTTTGCTGAGCAGAAGCTTTTTACTTTGATATAGTCCCATTTGTTTATTTTTTTTCTTGCCCTAAGATATGTATTTGTGAAAATACTTCTAGTTTATTGTCTGAGATTTCCCTGCATATATGTTCTTCCAGGCTTTTTATGGTTTCACAACTTAAATTTAAGACTTTTACCTATTCTGAGTTTATTCTTGTGTATAGTGTAAGTTGGTGGTCTAGTTTCTTTTTTTTTTGCATGTACCTGTCCAATTTTCTCAAAACAATTTATTGAGGAGACTGTCTTTACTCCATTGTGTGCTCTTGCCTCTTTTGTGTAGTATTACTTGACCATAAAGATGTGGGTTGATTTCTGGGCCCTCTATTCTGTTCTATTGGTCTATATGCCTGTTCTTGTGTCGGTAATAGGCTGCTCTGATTGCAGTGACTTTGTAGTATGGTTTGATATCTGGTATTTTGACTCCCCCATTTGTTCTTCTCAAGATTACTGTGACAATTGGTGGTCTTTTTTGCTTTTATATAAATTTTTGGAATATTTGTTTTAGATCTGTGAAATATGCCATTGATTTTTGTGTGTGTTTTTTGTTTGTTTGTTTTTGTTAATCCTCACTCGAGGATATTTTTTCCATTGATTTTTAGGAAGTGGAAGGGAGGGAGTGAGGTGGAGAGAGAGAAAGAAACATCGATTGAGAGAGACACACCAGGGCGGGTGATGAAATGTGCATCCCAGCTATGTGCCCTTGAACCTGCGACCCTGCAGTGCATTGTCTGATGCTTTAACCATTGAGCAACACCAGCCAGGGTTTGCTTTGAATCTATAGATTGCTTTGAGTTATATAGACGTTTTAATAATGTTAATTCTTCCAATCCATGAATATAGTATATGCTTCCACTTGTTTGTATCTTCCTCGATTTGTTTTGCCATCTCGTATAGTGTTCTGACTACAGGTCTTTTACCTCCATTAAGTTTATTCCTAGATATCTTTTTTTTTTTTTCTTGCAAAGAAAATAAGATTGTATTTTTAGTTTCTCTTTCTGAGAGTTCATTGCTGGTGTATAAAAATGCCATCAATTTCTGCATGTTAATTTTCTATCATGTTAATTTGCCAAATTCATTTATTAAATCTATCAATTTTCGGTGGAGTCTTCATGGTTTTCTAATACAATTTCATGTCATGTGCTAATAATACAGTTTAACTTCTTCCTTTCCAAATTGGGTGCCTTTTCTTTTTTTGTCTGATCACTTTGGCTAGGATTTCCAGTACTATGTTGAATAAGAGTAGTGAAAGTGAACATCCTGTCTTATTCCTGATCTTAAAGGAAACACTTTTAGTTTTTGCGATTGAGTATGATGTTGGCTATACGTTTTTCATACATGGCCATTGTTACATTGGTATATGACTCCTCTATTCCCACTTTGCTGAGAGTTATTTTAATCAAAAATGGGTCCTAGATTTTGTCAAATGCTTTTTCTGTGTCTTTTGATTTGATTATGTGATTTTTATACTTCATTTTGTTTATGTGATATATCATGTTTATTGACTTGCGAGTATTATACCAGCCTTGAACCCCCCCAAATAAATCCCACTTGGCCACGCTGAATGATCTTTTAATGTATTGCTGGATCTGATTTGCTAATATTTGTTGAGGATTTTAGCATCTTTATTCATCAAGGATATTGGCCTATAATATATTGTCTCTGTGTATTGTCTTTATCTGGTTTTGGAATTAGGATAATGCTAGCCTTGTTAATATAGTGTGGCCTTAGCCAGTTTTGCTTAGTGTTTAGAGCATTGGCCCAAGGACTGAAAGGTCACAGATTCGATTTTGGTCAAGGGCATATACCTCGGTTGCAGGCTCAATCACTGGCCCGGGTCAGTGTGCATGTGGGAGGCAAGCAATCAATGTGTCTCTCTCACATGAATGTTTCTCTTTGTCTCTACCCTGCCCTTCCATTCTTTCTAAAAATCAATGGGAAAAATATCCTCAGGTAAGGATTAACAATAACAACAAAGAAAAGAATGTGGATGTCTTCCCTCCTCTTGAATTTTTTGGAGTAGTTTGAGGAGGATAGGTGTTAGTTCTTCTTTGAATGTTCCATAAAACTCACCTGTGAAGCCTTCTAGTCCAGTACATTTGTTTTCTGGGAGTTTTTTAAATTACTGCTTCAATTTCATTAGGTGTTATCAGCCTATTAAGGTGTTTTAATTCTTCCTGATTGAGCTTTTGCGTGTTTCTAGTAATTTGTCCATTTTGCCTAGTTTGTCCAATTTGTTGACATATAGTTGTTCATGGTATTTTCTTACAATCCTTTGTATTTCTGTGATGTCAGTTGTTACTTTGCCTCTTTCACTTATGGATTTTACTTGGGCCCTCTGTCCTTGGTTCTTTTTTTTTTTTTTTTTTTTTTTTTTAGATTCCATAATTTAATTTCTATATAGTGACAGCCATGGGAGTAAATACACAAGATCTTTTGTATTAGTTAATAAAAAAGATGAAAATCAGAAGCAACAAATGGAAGACCATACTGCTCATGATACATCAGCTACATGGTCAGAAAACCCATTCCTAAAGAACAACAGTTGCTGGTGTCATGGAGTCTTATTGCATTCACCAGGGGAACGGTAGGCTCTGGGCAGGAAGGTATCGTTAAGTCCCAATCCTTAACTGGGACTCCTCTTGTTACTTCCTTTGGAGCCAAAGATGGAGGGAGAAGGGGGATTTTTTTGTTGTTTTTACTTTTATTCTTTTATTTTAGAGAAAGGGAAAGGGAGAAAGAAACTATGATCCGTTGCCTTCCATATGCATCCTGACCAGGGATCGAACCCACAACCTGGGTATGTACCCTCACTGGGAATCAAACCCACAACCTTGTGGTGTATGGGATGACGCTTCAACCAACGGAGCCACATCAACCAGGGCAGGAATTCTTCTTTACGATCTCATGACTTCTTGAGACAGATCAGTCCAGCCAGATACAGAGCAAAGAATCTTTGCATCCCCACAGGCCAGTTGCTGGTATCCATCTTTATATTTTTTTAAAATGTAGAAGCCTCAAGGGGTATGGAGGATAGCAAGAAGAATGGCTGCCTTTGCCCCAAATGCATTGGAGGGTGGGGAGGACACTATCTGGGCTCATCAGGATCCTCTATATTCTGAGAATATCATGCATCCACACCACTATCTTCGGAGGGGGCTAGGTGATCGAGTTACAGCTCTGATTTCTCTATAGGAATAGAGAGTGAAGATGACTGGGAGACACAGTAGCAATAAGATGGGGTAGAAGAGGACAGAATAACAAATCCAACTGGAAAAGGGGTTTGAGAAGGAGTGGGGGGAGGAAGCATGCTAGGCACACACCTCCAGTGGGTAGAGGTTCCTATACTTGAGACCTCCATTCTCTTGAAATGTCCAGGGTTGACCCAGGTAGAGACATTACCTTCTCCTGGGAATAAAACCTCAGGGATGGGTAGGCATGAAGAAAAGAAATTTAACATGGGGAATGAACCTTAGACCCTTGGCCTATCATCCCAGCCTACAAAACTGTCACTCCTCCACTGAAGGGTTCCAGAGCCAGAAGGGGTGTGTGGTCTTGAGGAGGAGCAGAGCAGTCAACTCCTTCACCTAGCCTTGAACACTGTGGCCATCCATCTCTGGGCTCCTGTGTCCAGAAGTACAGAGGTGAGGATGGAAGTGGGGTGAGGGAAGATTGGAGAGAGTAGTCCATCCTTGACAGAGACTTTCTCCAGTTTTCTGCATAATCAATCACAAGAGTCCTCTTAGTTCCCACCTCCATGAGGTGCCAGCCTGCTGACCACTCTCCACCCCACCTGTGTGTGTAAGATTGGCCATATCTCATCATGTGTGCATGCCTGCACCCACATCTGTAGTATCTTGAAAGTCTTTCATCTCAGGGCCTACCAGGAAGCAGGTATGCCCCAGTGAGTTCTATAAAGTTATCAGCAAAATTCAGTCACTTAGTGTTCATCCCACAGAACAAAGTGCATCCAGAGTAGTTGCTTGAGCCAGTTCCATCTGTCCAGTCAGGTCCTGAAGACAGCAAACAACCCCCTCCCGCCAGATTCTTCTACTTTTATAGAAACAACAGAACATTTTACAAAAATCAAGGCACTTGGGAGAGAATCAACAGTAACACTCTAATGAAGCAAGCAGACATGTTGAAGGGGAGAAAGAGAGGGAAGAAAACTGGACAAAGGGGAGAGAAGATGATGTACTTCTGAGGGCCAGGAAGAGCCTACCAATAAGATGGAGTTATTTGGAAGGAAGGAGCCTGTAGCCTGAATTTAGCAGAGGAAGAGAAGTAGTGACCAGAATCTCCACAATTCCCCCAAGGCTCTCAGAACCCCACCACCTTGAACATAAAGTAGCAGTGACCACGAAATCTCTTAGGCAAAGATGTTGGTAATAAAATCCAGGAATCGCTTCGCATACTGCTCAGGATGGACGGTAGAGATCTCTGCCCCAGCCCCATGCTTGACTGTTTTGGCTGCATGAGCTGCTTTCTTCTTGGCATCATACTGCGTCAGGATGTCAATGAGGCCCATGAAATACACCTCCTTCTGGGGGGCCCCTTCAGCACTCCGGATGGCGTAGACATCAATGAAGGATTCAAACTCTCCAGGGCCCAGGGGCCGATGAGAAAGCATGTAGCTGCCAATACCCTCAGGGGAGGTGCCATAGGAGCCCACCAGAGCAGGAGGTCCAGTCAGGCCACAGTCCCCATCCCCCTCTGACTCCACCTCCCGCACAGGCCCCTCCTCCTCTGGTTCAGAGCCACGAATTATGTCATGTATGCCCAACAGAAGGCTGTAGTCCATGATTTTCAGCTGCACTAGGAACTCCACATCTCTCTTTAGCTTCTCTAGAAATATTTTCTTCTCTTCTTCACCAATATAAACTTTCTGGTTCTTGTTGAGAAAGTCCATATCCTTAAGGGTAGGCAATTCCTTAACCTTTTCTTTATCGCTGGCTTCCCGGGACACTAAGGAGCCCTTGAGGTCATACTTCCTGTGCACAGGAAGACGGTGGCTAAACATGTTGCGCATCACAAGCATGTCGCTGTCTTCATTGTCCACGCTCACTCGGTACATCCCCAGGAACTGGGGCAGCAGCGTGTTACCATGGCACTTCACAATGTACTGGTGGTAGTTGGAGAGGTTGCTATGCATGTCAGCAATGTCCTCACTGGATACTTCTTTGATGACCAGAGTCCGATCATAGGAGATAAGGAAGCGACCATCACTGCCTTCACTTTCACTTGGGGGACTTCGGGTAAGAGATACCAAGTAATCCTGGTCATCAATGCCAAATCGATCATGGAGGTTCCTGAAGACCTGGGGACAATACTCCTTGAACTTGAAGTGACTGGGCAGATTTTCCCTGTGGAAAAGGTGATTGTTGACCTTGATCTTGGAGCTGGCCTTAAAGTCATCTGGCAGCAGCATCACAGGGGGAGGCACCTGGCTGAGCTCATTGATCGAGTGGGCTACGCCCCACAGGAACACGCCCACCAGCGGGTCAGCCGCCCGGAACACCTTCACCTTCTGCTGCACGAAATGCTTCTTCTTGGTTTTGGAGGCGAAGCCGAAACCCTGGCCGGGGGCCGCTGTACTCGCCGGTACGGTGGCCGGCGGGGCCGAGGAGGACGCCATGGCCTCCCGCGTACCCGACCCAGGGGAACCCGGAGCCGGCCGCGATCGGTCTCCCGATCCCCTGTCCTTGGTTCTTGATGAGTCTGGCTAAAGGTTCACCAATCTTGTTTATTTTTTCCCAAGACCCAGTTCTTGGTTTCATTGATCTTTAGTATAGTTTTTATTATTATTATTCTCTATGATATTTATTTTCAGTCTGATGTTTATTATTTCCTTCCTTCTTACTCTGGATTTTTCTTGTTGTTCTCTTTCTAGTTCTTTTAGTTGTAGGGTTAGATATAGTTCACTAGAGACTCTAGAACAGGGGTGGGCAAACTTTTTGACTTGAGAGCCACAATGGGTTCTTAAACTGGACCAGAGGGCTGGAACAAAAGCATGGATGGAGTGTTTGTGTGAACTAATATAAATTCAAAGTAAACATCATTACATAAAAGGGTACAGTCTTTTTTTTTTTCCAGTTTTATTCATTTCAAACAGGCCCGCGGGCCGTAGTTTGCCCACGGCTGCTCTAGAGACTCTCTTGTTTCTTGAGGTAGACCTTCCTCAAGAAACAAGAGAGTCTCTAGTGAACTTCCCTCTCAGGACTGCTTTTACTGTCCCATAGATTTTGGGTTGTTGTGTGTTCATTTTCATTTGTTTCCAGGAAGTTTTGTATTTCTTCTTGCATCTTATTGGTAATGCACCCATTGTTTAATAATGTGTTATTTAGCCTCCATGTGTTTGAATGTTTTTGAGTATTTTAATTTTAGTTGATTTCTAGTTTTTTGCCATTATGATCTGAAAAGATGATTGATACAATGTTCTTGAACTTACAGAGACTCATTTTGTGTTCTAACATGTGGTCTATATTTGAGAGTGTCCCATGTACACTTGAGATGAATGTATATTCTGCAGCTTTGGCATGAAATGTTCTGTAAATGTCAATTAAATTATCTGATCTAGAGTGTCATTTAAGTTTGCAATTTCATTGTTGACTTTTTTTTTGGAAGATCTATCCAGTGACGTTGGTGGAGTATTAAAGTCCCCTACAATGACTATAGAGCTGTCAATCTTTCCCTTAAACTTCTCCAAGAGTTTATATATATATATATATATATATATATATATATATATATATATATATATATTTATGTGATCCTATTTGGGGGCATACATGTTTACCAGGGTGATAGCCCCTTGTTGGATCAATCCTTTAGTATTATGTAGTGACCTTTTTTGTCTCTTGCTATGGCCTTTGCTTTGAAGTCTATTTTGTCAGATATAGTATTTCTACCCTTCCATTTTTTTTTCATTTCCATTTGCATCAAAAAATTATTTCCATTTCTTCACTTTCATTCTGTGTGAGTCTTTTGTTCTGAGGTGGGTCTCTTATAGGCAGCATATATATAGGTCATATTTTCTTATCCATTCTTATCCCTATAGCTTTTGATTGGAGCATTTACTCCATTTACATTTAAGGTTATTATTGATAGGTACTTATATATTGCTGTTTTTATTCTTTATGCATATGTTCCTCTCTCTGTATAATTTTCTTCTTCTTCTTCTTACAGCAGTCCCTTTAGCACTTCTTATATGCTGGTTTTGTGGCAATAAATTCCTTTAGCCTGTTTGTTTGTTTGTGGATCTCTTTTATTTCACCTTCAATTTGAATGATAACCTTCCTTGATTTCAGATCCTTGCTTTTTATTACTATGAATACTTCATGCCATTCCCTCTTGGCCTGTAGTGTTTCTGTTGAGAAATCAGCTGACTTCATTATGGGATCTTCCTTGTAGGTAACTTACTCTCTCTTGCTGCCCTTAAGATTCTCTCTTTCACTTTCATGTTTGCCATATTTAACTGTGGTGTGTCTTTCAGTTCATCTTAAGTGGAACTCTGTGTGCTTTCTGAACTTGGTTGACATTTTCCTTCACCAGGATATGGAAGTTTTCTGTCCATAATTCTTTAAACAGATTCTCTGTCTCCCACTCCCTTTTTTCTCCGCTGATACCCCTATGTAGATCTTGTTACATTTCATGTTGTTCCAAAGTTTTCTTAAACTATTCTCCTGCTTTTTAATTGTTTTTTTCTTTTTTCTGCTCTGATTGAGTGATTCTATCTTGTCTTTTGATTCACTGATTTGGTCCTCTGCTTTGTTCAGCCTACTTGTTTTTCCTTCCAATGCATTCTTTTATATTATTTTTATTGATTTCAGAGAGAAAGGAAGAGGGAAAGAGAGATAGAAACATCAATGATGAGAGAGAATCATTATCGGCTCCTTCCTGCACATGCATGTGCCCTGACTGGGAATTGAACTGTAGCCTCCTGGTTCATGGATTGATGCTTAACCACTGAGCCATGCTGGCCAGGCCTTCCAGTGTGTGCTTCATGTCAGATATGGTATTCTTTATTTTCAACTGGTTACTGTTCATAGTTTCTATATCCTTTTCATGCTTTTGAGCATCTTTATAACCATTACTTTGAAACCTGTTTCTGATACATTGCTTGCCTCCATTTCATTTAGCTCTTTGTCTGGAGATTCCTCCTGTTCTTCCATTTGGGGCCTGATTATTTGTCTCCCCATTGTGGCTATTTCTTTGTGTTTTCTTCTATGTGTTGGGCTCAGTTACACAATTGTTTTGTTTTTTTTTTAATTAAATCTTTATTGTTCAGATTATTACATTTGTTCCTTTTTTTCCCCCCATAACTTCCCTCCTCCCAGTTCCCGCCCCACCCTCCGCCCTCACTCCCCACCCACTGTCCTCATCCATAGGTGCATGATTTTTGTCCAGTCTCTTCCCACATCTCCCACACCCCTTTCCCCCCCAAGAATAGTCAGTCCATTCCCTTTCTATGTCCCTGATTCTATTATAATCACCAGTTCATTCTGTTCATCAGATTATTTATTCACTTGATTCTTAGATTCACTTGTTGATAGATGCATATTTGTTGTTCATAATTTGTATCTTTACCTTTTTCTTCCTCTTCCTCTTCTTAAAGGATACCTTTCAGCATTTCATATAATCCTGGTTTGGTGGTGATGAACTCCTTTAGCTTGTCCTTATCTGTGAAGCTCTTTATCTGACCTTCAATTCTGAATGATAGCTTTGCTGGATAAAGTAATCTTGGTTGTAGGTTCTTGGTATTCATCACTTTGAATATTTCTTGCCACTCCCTTCTGGCCTGCAAAGTTTCTGTTGAGAAATCAGCTGACAGTCGTATGGGTATTCCCTTGTAGGTAACTGAGTTTCTTTCTCTTGCTGTTGTTAAGATTCTCTCTTTATCTTTTGCTCTTGGCATTTTAATTATGATGTGTCTTGGTGTGGTCCTCTTTGGATTCCTTTTGTTTGGGGTTCTCTGAGCTTCTTGGACCTGTAAGTCCATTTCTTTCACCAGGTGGGGGAAGTTTTCTATCATTATTTCTTCAAATAGGTTTTCAATATCTTGCTCTCTCTCATCTTCTGGCACCCCTATAATTCTGATGTTGGTACGCTTGAAGCTGTCCCAGAGGCTCCTTACACTATCCTCGCATTTTTGGATTCTTTTTTCATTTTGCTTTTCCGGTTGGATGTTTTTTGCTTCCTCGCATTTCAAATCATTGACTTGATTCTTGCGCTCCTCTGGTCTGCTGTCGGGCGTCTGTATAATATTCGTTATTTCAGTCTGTGTGTGCTTAATTTCTAGTTGGTTCCCCAATATAAGATCGAGGGTCTTATTAGTTTTCGTGTAGATCTCATTAAGTTTATCGGCAGCTTCTAAACAGTTCTTGAGAGACCTTAAAAGTGTGGTTCTGAACTCTATTTCTTCCTTTGACAATTTTGTCCTGTTTCTTTGTCTCCGCATTTTGTTATGCTTCCTTGGTGCACCCCCTAGTGGTCTTTGTTCGCAGTCTTATAGTTAAACCTTGATTGTTGTAGCTAATTCCAGGGAGGGTTTGACCTCCAGGCCAAGTGGCTATGAGAATCAGCTGTGTCAGCAGTGAGAGAACTTCTGTCCTCTAGGGAGGTGCTAATCTAGCCTTTGCCTGAGGCTATCCGGCAAATGCCTCTGTGCAGGGCTTGGGCGGGGCGGGTCGCACAGGATCAACAGGGTGGGCCGGAGAGAGCAGTTATGGCGGCTCTCAGTCCTGTCCCCAGGGGCTCTGCCTCTCTGAGTCCCAGCACCTGCTGCAAAGCTGGGAGAGAAAGCTGCACTCGCTCTGACCGAAGCCCGACAGTCCCGCTTCTCCCGTTTGAGTCTGGGTCCCTAAAGACTCGCCCGGATCTGGTGCTCAGAGTCTGTGACTCCCTCCCGATTGAAAACAACAACCGCACCCTCCGCCGCCAGCCCGCTCCGCGCACTCCGCACCTCAGAATTTGACTTCAGCACTGCGCCTCCTCTGAGTGTCCCTATGCGTTTCTCTTTCCCCCTAGCTGTAGGACTTCCACTCAGCCAGCGTTCCTGTGGTTCTGGGTGATGTCCCTTCCGTTTTTTTGGTTTCACTTTTGAAGTAGTTGTTCAAAGCAGCAACCTCCGGCGTTAACCTATGCCGCCATCTTGGTTCCCATGATTGCTTTTTGAATTCTCTCAGTTACACAATTGTTAACACATTGTATGTGGGAAACGTGTTTACACGTTTTACGTATTTATACGTTCTACCAGTGTAGTAGAGCGCGGGACACGTACTAATACGTTTTTTATAGACTAGCGGTAGAATGCGGATAACGTATAAATACGTAAACTAAAGTTATCGTAATTTTACTGAACATTGCCATTTGCGCAAAAAATTAGCAAAAATGGCCCGCGCCACCTGTTAGCGCGCGGTAAAAACTACCCGCAAACAATGTGTTAACACTTTAAGCTGGGTGTCTATAAAGGCAAACCTTGATCACCATATATGAGATTCTGTAGGGACTACCTCCCTAGGCATAGTTGTTCCCAGCAAGGTCTGGAGCCTGTTGGGATCCCCACTCCGGTGTGCCATTTATGTGTGTAGTTTGGTTGAACTCTGGTGTAGTCTGAAGCCCACCACTTATTGTGTTGGTTATGGGTCTTTTGGGTGGATATCAGATGCTGGTTGCTGTCAGACTTTGTGTGTAACTGGCCCTGGGTTACCTGTCTGTAGTTACCACTCTGTTTACAGTTTATGTCTGTTTCTACTAAATCTGTGCATGTGTGGGACTGGCTAATCTGTGTATATGGAGTTGGCTTCTTCCAGCTTTAGGCTGGAGGAAAATCTGTGGTCAGACTTGAGTTTCCTGGAGTTCCACCTCTACCTATCAGCTACTCTGCCTTCCCCCTGAGGTTGCCAGGCCTTCCTCCAGAGCTTTCTGGAGAGGGTAGACCCAGGCTAGCCCAGCTCAGCCTAGCGGGCCCCTTGTTTGGGGATTATGCATTCAAGCACTCAATGAAGGGAAATTAGTCCCTGCTTCAAAGCCAAACTCTTCAGGCTCTGCCAGAGTATCCATCTCTAATTACCCTTAAGGTGGCTTGCTGCAGGTTCATATTGGGTCTAGCCTACAGTATCCTCTGCAAGAGCAGGTTCAGCCTCCCTGAGTGCAGGGGCATTGATCAAGTGAGTCTCCTGTTGAGGTTTTTGCCAGCCCAGCCCACAGGAGGGGGCTAAGCAATTCCTCCCAGTCTTAGACAATAACCTCCAAGTGTCACACTTTTTGAATGGCCCACTCTGAGCCACTCTCCTGTCCCCCACAGAACTGCACCCAGCAGGGGTATCTGGAACTTTACAGGGCTGAACCAAACAGTCTCCTACTTTTTGAGTGCGGTTCCCACAGCGTGCAGGAAGGGCTGACAGGCACTACCTTTCTTTCTCGGGACTATGAGTTGGAATTCGCAGGAAGCTCGGATCTGCCTCTCCACAATGAAGTCACAGAGTTCAGCACTCATCTATCTGTGTCCCTGACAGAAGTCTCCCTGCAGACACCATCCAAAAGTCCCAGCTCTGTACAGCATTGATGCCCCTGTACTACCTAACCAAGAAGGAGGGTACAGAAAATCAGCCCTAGAAACCAAGATGGCGGCATAGGTAAACACTGGAAATTGCTGCCACACATAACAACTTCAAAAATACAACTAAAAGACAAAGCAGACATCATCCAGAACCACAGGAAGGCTGGCTGAGTGGAAATTCTACAACTAGAAGGAAAGAGAAAAGCATACCGAGACTCAGAGGAGGTGTGGAAGTAAAGTGCAGAGGTATGGAGGTGCACACGGAAAGGGCTGGCAACTGAGGATGCAGCTGTCTTTTTCAATCGGGAGGGAGTCTCAAGCTCCCAACTGCTCTGAACTCCAGTTCCGGGTGAGTCTCTGGGAACCCAGACTCATACAGGGAGAAACTGGACTGTCTGGCATTGGTCGGAACTCGAGGGCGGCTTTCTCTCAGAGGTGCTTGCAGAGATTACCAGGACACTGACACACGGGGCCTCTTAGGACAGGACTGAGGATCAGCCATAGCTGTTTGCTCTGCCCTGTTGATTCTCTGAGACCCCGCCCCACCCAAGCTGGGCACAGAGGCTTTTGCATATGAAAGGCCTGGCCCTTTGCAATCTGAAAATTACCTGACAAACTGCAGCTGGGTCAGAGAGACCCAGAACTTCCAAAAGAAGGCCCAAGGCCCCACAGCAGCTTTCATTGCTTCACAGCTGGGCCTCATCTGGGCACCTCCAAACCCCAAACAAACAAGAGGAATCTGCAGATCTCTCCGTAGCTCCTGCTGGGTAGCCTCAGGCAGAGGCTAAATTATCACCTCCTTAGATCCAAGAGCCAGTGTACCCAGTGGTCAGAGTGGGACCATCCAGATTACAACTCCTCAGATCCATAAGGGACACACTCAGGGGGCAGACTCAGTGAGCACCAAAGCCCCACTGAAGCAAGTCTTGCCCCAGAAGGGTGTCTCCAGCACAGAAGTTCTCCCACTGCAGACACAGCTGATTCTCACAGCCAGTTGGCCTGGAGGTCAATTCCTCCCAGTGATACCTACAACAATCAAGGCTTAACTATAACAAGACTGTGCACAAAGCCCAAAAAGGGGTGCACCAAGTGTGTCCACCTCAGGTAATTGGGGAGGCTGAGCCGCTGGGCCCTATAGGACACCTAGCACAGAAAGCCACTCTATCAACACAGGGAAGCATAAAAAAATGCAGAGACAAAGAAACAGGTCACAAATGACAGAAATGGAGGAAAGCAAACTACTGGATCTACTGGATGTAGAGTGCAAAACCAAATTTAGAAGGTTTTACAAGAATTTTCTAGAAACTGCCGATAAATTCATTGAGACCCTCAAGAAACCCAGTAAGACCCTCGAGGTTATGAACAAGGACCAACTAGAAATTAAGCATACACTGACTGAAATAAAGAATATTATACAGAGTTCCAGCAGCAGACTAGAGAATCGCAAAAATCAAGTCAAAGATTTGAAATACGAAAAAGCAAAAATCACCCAACCGGAAAAACAAAAAGATAAAAGAATCCAAAAATATGAAGATAGCATAAGGAGCCTCCTGGACAACTTCAAGCGTTCCAACATCCGAATTATGGGGGTGCCAGAAGAAGAGAGAGAGCAAGATATTGAAAACCTATTTGAAGAAATAATGACAGAAAACTTCCCCTACCTGGTGAAAGAAATAGACTTACAAGTCCAGGAAGTGCAGAGAACCCCAAACAAAAGGAATCCAAAGAGTACCACACCAAGACACATGATAGTTAAAATGCCAAGAGCAAAAGACAAAGAGAGAATCTTAAAAGCAGCAAGAGAAAAACAGTCAGTTACCTACAAGGGAGTACCCATACGACTGTCAGCTGATTTCTCAACTGAAACTATGCAAGCCAGAAGGGAGTGGCAAGAAATATTCAGAGTGATGCATAGCAAGAACTTACAACCTAGATTATTTTACCCAGCAAATCTATCATTCAGAATTGAAGGTCAGATAAAGAGCTTCACAGATAAGGAAAAGCTAAAGGAGTTCATCACCACCAAACCAGTATTAGATGAAATGCTGAAAGGTATCCTTTAAGAAGAGGAAGAAGAAAAAGGTAAAGATACAAATTATGAAAAACAAATACACATGTATCAACAAGTGAATCTAAAAATCAAGTGAATAAATAATCTGATGAAAAGAATAAAGTTGTGAATATAATAGAATCAGGGGCATAGAAAGGGAGTGGACTTACTATTCTCGGGGGGGAAGGGGTGTGGGGGGTGTGGGAAGAGATTGGACAAAAATCATAACCTATTGCCGAAACCGGTTTTGCTCAGTGGATAGAGCGTCAGCCTGCGGACTGAAAGGTCCCGGGTTCGATTCTGGTCAAGGGCATGTACCTGGGTTGCGGGCACATCCCCAGTAGGAGATGTGCAGGAGACAGCTAATTGATTTTTCTCTCTCATCAATATTACTAACTCTCTATCTCTCCCCCTTCCTCTCTGTAAAAAATCAATAAAATATATATTTTTTAAAAATTATAACCTGTGAAGGAGGACAGTGTTGGGGGGGGAGGGGTAAGGGCAGAGGGTAAGGTGGGAACCGGGTGGAGGGGAGATATGGGGGGAAAAAGGAGGAACAACTGTAATAATCTGAACAATAAAGATTTAATTTAAAAAAAGAAAAAGAAAATCAGCCCTGTGCAGGATTCCTATCTCTCCATGTGGCTGGTCTCAACAAAAGTGAGGTCCAAATTCCCAGCTCTGCTCGGGGTCCAAACCTACAGTTCAGATCAAGAATCCCAGACCTGTGCTGCTCCCAGGCTACGTGGCCAAACCAGCAGGATGGGGAAGTCTGGGTGTCTCCATATATGGAGGGAGGAGCTCTGACCTTGTACTCATGTGGGAAAGACTGTTCCTTTTATTTCAAGATACACAGTTTATCACTGACTGGGGTTCTGTCGAATGACTTTCTAGAAAGTAGAGAGTCCTTCAAAGTCACTGTTTTTTGTAGCCCCCAGATCTGTCTTTTGCTGGAGCCAAAGACAGCTGTGCAACCTCTCCAGTGATCAGAGTCTGGAGCGAACTTCTCAGGCTGGGTATGCTTGCAGTAGGAGTGCTTCTTCACTGGGATGATGTGACCCAGGCAAACAAAATCTCCCTGATTCCCTCTACCTGATGCTATGTGGGCTCTTCTGTTCATCTCTGTTGCTCTTGGTTCAGGATCCCTGCATGGGGATCCCAGGGGGAGGGAGCTTTGCACCAGGATATTCCTCTGGCCACTTAGCCACTGCACCTACTAGAGGGGGCTTTCTCTTTCTGCATCTCCGTTCCTCTTACAAGTCTCTACGTGGCTTCTTCATTGTTTCTTAAATACATTTTAGATCAGTTATACTTCAACTAGAGGCCCAGTGCACGAAATTTGTGCACTGGGGGGTGGGGTTCCCTCAGCCCAGCCTGCCCCTCTCACAGTCCGGGAGCCCTCAGTGGATGTCCTACTGATGGCCACAATCTGGCAGCAGAGGCTTGGAGCAGGCGTCCCGTGTGTGTGTGTGTGTGTGTGTGTGTGTGTGTGTGTGTGTGTTTCTGTCTGCTAGGGCCTGCCCCCAGCTGCTCCACGTAGGCTCAAAGCAGTTGCTGTGTGTGTGTGTGTGTGTGTGTGTGTGTGTGTGTGTGTGTGTGTCTGCTGGGGGCCTGCCCCCAGCCACACCATGGAGGCTTGGAGCAGGAGCCCCTCTGTGTTGATCTCTCAGGCTCCTGCCCTCCACTGCATGTTTTACTCTCCCTTGAGCTATGGCCAGGATGGGGATGCTGCTTGCAAGCTGGGCTTTCCTGCTCCTGGATCCCCATGGTGACCAGGGAGCAGGCCCAGCTGGGGGCTGCCCGCAGGCCAGGCTTGCTTTCCTGCTCCTGGATCACCATGGCGACCAGAGAGCAGGGAAAGTTTGGGGCTGCCCGCAGGCCAGGCTTGCTTTCCTGCTCCTGGATCCTCATGGTGACCAGGGAGAAGGCGCAGCTGGGGGCTGCCCGCAGGCCGGGCTTGCTTTCCTGCTCCCGGATCACCATGCCAACTGGGGAGCAGGCAAAGTTTGGGGCTGCCCGCAGGCCAGGCTTGCTTTCCTGCTCCTGGATCAGGCCCAGTTGGGGGCTGCCCTCAGGCCGGGCTTGCTTTCCTGCTCCCGGATCAGGCGCAGCTGGGGGCTGCCTACAGGCCGCACTTTTCTACTTACAGATGGCCGGATCACCACAGCGACCCAGGGTCCAGCTGCACTTTCCTACTCTCCAATAGTCATAGGGTCCTGGCTGGGGGCAAGGCTTAGCAGTGCAGGGCTTAGGTTGCACGGGGACCCGGCTGGGGGCTCAGGTAGCACACAGGGGTCCTGGCTGGGGGTGGGCCTTATGCCCCGCTGCCCAGCGCTGCACATGGGGGCCCTGATGGCAGCTCGCGCTGTCCCGCCCTGCCTGTAGTATAGGAAAGAGGCCTGGTGCACGGGTGGGGGCCGGCTGGTTTGCCCTGAAAGTGTCCCGGATCAGGGTGGGGATCCCGCTTGGGTGCCTGGCCAGCCTGGATGACGGGCTGATGGCTGTTTGCAGCTGGTCACACCCCCTTCAGGGTGGGGTTCCCACTGGGTTTCCTGACCAGTCTGGCTGAGGGCCTGAGAGCTGTTTTCAGGCTGGAGGGCAACTTAAGCTCCCAGCCTCTAATTTTTTTCATTCTTTTATTCTGGGATTTATTTACCTTCTATAGCTGTCACTGGAGCTGAGAGCAGGCTCCAGCTCTGAGGGCCGAAAGCAGGTTTCTAGGTTTGTTTGAAACTCTGTTGCCATCACTGCAGCTCTCAGTTCTGAGGCCGAAGCTGGCTGAAAGCAGGTCTCTGGAACTTGTTTAGCTTCTATAATTGCAACATAGTTGCTTAGAGTGCAGCTCAGAGCTGGGCTGCGGCAGGCGGGGAACCTTGGCTTCCTCGATCACTGGAGCAAGCAAGCCTTCTGTTTGCTTCAGCTGTGTGGCTGCCGGCTGCCATCTTGGTTGCTGATTAGCCAATGGGAAGGGTGTCGGGGTTATGGTCAATTTGCATGTTTCTCTTTTATTATATAGGATTGCTCAATAGTTTAGCTGTAAATCCAGTCCATGGCTGGGAGCAGCTGCTCTGTAGCTGTTTTGAACCTAAATTTGCATACCCCTTAATCAAGAAATGCAGATTTTGGAAATTAATTCCAAGGGTCTAATTTGGTATATATCTGTAAACAAGATATTTTTTTAAATATTTAGAAATTATTAAGGTTTCATTGATTGATTAATCATTCCATCTACATGATGGGTCACAGTGAAACAATCACAGTGGCTGGTAGACCTATTTTACCTAATAATAATGATAATACTAATAATAGCTTATAGTGATTGAGCCCTAAATGGCATTATTCTAAGGGCTTCACATACATTAAAATACTCCTCCCCCCCTCCCCCGCAACACACACACACAAACTAGAAGAATGGGAAGGGACTATAGAGAAAATTTGCTTTCTCTCTACTTATACAATTCAGTATTATATGAATTCTTAATAATATTTGTGAATTAATTCTATGATAATCAGTAACAATGATATCGTTTTGAAGTTACTCTTTTATAAAATTATAATATACTAGAGTCCCGGTGCACAAAAATTTGTGCACTCGGGGGGAGGGGGGTCCCTCAGCCCAGCCTGTGGCCTCTCGCAGTCTGGGACCCCTCGGGAGATAACAACCTGCTGGCTTAGGCCTGCTCCCGGGTGGCAGAGGGCAAGCCCAATCCCTAGGTGCAGCCCCTGGTCAGGCTCAGAGCAGGGCCGATTGGGGAGTTGGGGCCCCGCCCCCTATCATGCACAGAGCAGGGCAGATCAGTGGGTTGCGATGCCACCTTCAGTTACGCTAAGGGTAGGGCCGATTGGGGGGTTGGGGCACCGCCCCCTGTCACACACAGAGCCTCAGGGTGATCAGGGAGTTTGGGCGCTGCCCCCTGTCACACTGATCCCGGTGCCGGGAGGCCTCGTGGCTCCACTGATCCCGCTGCTGGGAGGTATATTACCCTTTTACTATATAGGATAGAGGCCTGGTGCATGGGTGGGTCTGGCTGGTTTGCCCTGAAGGGTGTCCTGGATCAGGGTGGGGGTCCCGCTTGGGTGCCTGTCCAGCCTGGGTGAGGGGCTGAGGGCTGTTTGCAGCTGGTCACACCCCCTTCAGGGTGGGGGTCCCCACTGGGGTGCCTGGCCAGTCTGGGTGAGGGGCTGAGGGCTGTTTTCAGGCTGGCGGGTGACTGAAGCTCCCAACCGCTCCTTTCTTTCTTTTTTTTTTTTTTTTTACTCTGGGCCAGCTTTAGCTCTGAGGCTTGGCTCCAGCTCTGAGGCCTCAGCTGCTGAAAGCAGGTATCTGGTTTGTTTGGGTTCTATAATCGAAACACTGTTTCAACTCCAGCTCTCAGATCCCGGCTGGCTGAAAACAGGTTTCTGGAGTTTGTTTAGATTCTATATTTGTAACAATGTTTCAAACTGCAAGCTCAGAGACCGGCAGCAGCAGGCAGGGAACGTTGGCTTCCTCCGTCACTGAAGCAAGCAAGCCTCATGGTCGCTTCAAGCTGCCTGGCTGCCAGCCGCCGTCTTTGCTGGCAGTTAATTTGCATATTGCCCTGATTAGCCAGTGGGAAGGGTAGCGGTCCTACGCCAATTACCATGTTTCTCTTTTATTAGATAGGATACTATTAAACCCCATTTTACTTGAGACTCTGTGCTGTATTGGAGCTCCTCCTAGGCTTGTCGAAGCTGATTCTATGCAACTTTTCCCGGCATGGCTATCAGTGACTTCACACTGGCATATTGAAATTGGCTATGGCAGGATTACTTATACCATGAAAATTGGCAAACAAAACAAATCAGGGCCCTTTTTTTATAAAACACAGTCCTGGTTTACCAGCACACCATTGATAGTGAGCCTCAGAGAGATCTAACCATTTTTCCCTTTCTCTCTCCTTCCCTGCCTCCTTCCTTCCTGTCTTCCTCTTTTCTTCCCTTCCTCATACCTCTTAGATATGTTTTAGATATTTACTGATCTTATGGAGTTAGAATTAGCAGAGACAACAGTTAAATAATTGTATAAATAATTATATAGATATGTTATGATAAATGTTAAAAGGGGGGAGAAATAAATAGAAAATGACATGAGAGTTTATTAAAGGGAGATCTACTCTTGTCTGAGTTAGCAAAGACTTTTGGGTATTGCTTGTTTTAATTAAAATTGAATAGTTATATTCAATCTTTTCATCTTTTAATTAATCTATTTTTTGGTATTTTACTCACTAACCAGAATGTAATAGAGATGAATGTTCTTTCTTATTTTTTCTGGATGATGATACTTTTTTGTGTATGTGGATGTTGATACTTAAATGTAATAGTCTGATCCTTGCACATTATCTGTTCTCCACATTTATTGTTATCTGTAGAAGGCACTATGCATAAGTAACTCGGCATGGCTGGCAATATATTCATCGGGATTTTAAAAGTGCACAAGGAGGTAAAAGTGGGTTTAGTGCTTGATGTTTTTTAAATTATTTGACAAACTTTAGTGCTTTCTCATGTTATAGGAATTTATACAAAAATACTTTTCTCAGTTTGATCTATCTAAGAATAGAAATCCCAAGCTTGTAAATTTTCAGATGCATTTAGTTTTCTACATGTTTTTTCTTCCCTCTCCTTGGCTCTAGAAGTGTTTTTTTTATAACTCTTTCCTCTAATAATCAGGCTCAGTCTCAGGGAGCAATTACATTTAAGATCATACCCAGCATCAAAGAGGAGACACCATCTAAAGAAGGCAAGGTAATTATTACTTTAAAATCTTTCCTGTGGAGGGTGAGGGGGCTAATGTGTTTTTCATCTAATACATATCTTCTTTGTCATGACAAGTTTATTTTAATATTCTTTTTTAAAATTGTTCTTAAATCAGAGTTAGAAGAATGTTGGCCATTTGATATTTTTTATATTTATTCATTTTAAATAAAACTTTCTTCCAGATGTTTATCAAAGCCCTCTTTGACTATGACCCTAATGAGGATAAAGCAATTCCATGTAAGGAAGCTGGGCTTTCTTTCAAAAAGGGAGATATTCTTCAGATTATGAGCCAAGATGATGCAATGTGGTGGCAAGCGAAGCATGAAGGTGATGCCAATCCCAGGGCAGGCTTGATTCCTTCGAAGCACTTCCAGGAAAGGTGAGCTACTGGCACGGAATGATGGCCTTTCTTCAACTGACCTTTTGTTCTCCGCAAAATATCGCTCAAGCATAGTGGTGATAAAATAAGCACTAACATCTTGCCTTAGAGTCCTTTATCCCTCAGATTTGGATTTCTGTTTTGTCTGAGTATGAATAATGACCAAAAATAATATGACAGTACCAGATCATATTCGGTTTTTGTTAAGAAGCAAATGGAAAATCACACATTAATATCTGAAACTGTATTGATGTGAAAGATGGCAAAAATAAGAGTGATTTTGGAGTGGGGATAATTTATAAAAGTTTGAAATTAGAGAATTCAGTTCTTAATTTGAGTAGATTGCATTGTGTTCATTCCCCCCCTAACTTTCCAGCTCTTTCTTAAGACTTTTAATATTTTGGTGTTATATTAACCTTGGATCTGCACTGAAAATTGATAGGCATATTGACCTTCTTTTCCTCCCAGGAGATTGGCTCTGAGACGACCAGAAATAATAGTTCAGCCCCTGAAAATTTCCAACAGGAAATCATGTAAGTTTGTTAATAAGAATGCAGACTAACCAAATCTTGGTATTTATTTTTGACTATTAAAGCAGGTATTTGTGGTAGAATGACAGATCATATTACCTTCTGATAGTTTTTGGATCATTTTAAATAGATTAAAGTGAATCTTTTGAAGAAAGGGGTGTTAGGAGTAATTTGTAATAAATCCATGGCTCTTTAAGAAAAGGACTAATAACTACTGCTCTTTTTGAATTCTGAATTTAGGTATTTTATTTCTCCAAAGCCAGGAGGTTTGGGTAAGATATTTCTTGGTAAAGATTAAGGGGAAAAATTCATCACATTCTTGGACACAATAGCAGTTGCGCCTAAGAACAATTAATTGTTCTTCCTCTTGGTTACCCAGAAATCATAGTAACTCTGATCTTTTACTTGTCTGTTTGGAATTATTACCAGACAAGATTAAAATAAAATAAGAGTAAGAAAAAAAATGACATAAGATAACTGAAAAATATAGTGTAGATTTAAGTGCCTTTTTTTCAGCCCACCTTTCTCTCACTTCCCTTTACTTCTCATCTCTCAAGTCCCCCATCCCATAAATTTTCTACTTCAGCTCTTCTAAATGTTTAAGGTATTTTAAGAGTTAAAAAAATATCCCTTTGTTTTCAGCATGGAAATTGTACATTAAAAGGCAAAATGAAAAAAATAAATGGTCCTGGAATTTTACACCAACATCTGTTTTTAGTATTGTTGCATTTTTCACATCTCCTGTTATTTCTGTCAGTTTGTAGAAGCTTATAGCCCAGGAATTACATCATTAGAGAGCCAAACTACAGTCAGTATAAATCTCCCAAGCAAGCAAATACTTCAAGTGCAGCACTGATTCAAAAGCCTGCTTGTTCTTGCTCTGCTAAGTCTGGGCAGAAAGAAAAAAAAAAACTTGTAGAATGTCACATGTATTGTGACATCAGAAACTTAAAGTTGAACTAGAACGATGCCTTATTTTAAAGTGTGATGAATTTTCACTGACAACTCACCCAGTTGAAAGGACCTTTGAGACATCCATCTCACTTGCTCTGTGAGAAGTTTAAATTTGGGGCTGCACATTTCTAATATATCTGATGCATATGGGATAAAATATGTATAACTTAAAAATGAAATTAATGTGATTCTCTTTGAATCTGAATCCATACTCAAATTAGTACAATTTGATATAATTACAAAGTTTCATTTATTTAAAAATGTTGATAAATATTTCTTTGAAGAAGTATGTAAGTTGAATAGGTTGTCTTTATAGTACATTTCCCAAACTGGTTTCAGTATAGATGTGCACGAATGGGAGGTGGGGTGTGTGTGTGTGTGTGTGTGTGTGTTTAAACAATAATTGTAATGGAGGCTTTTTCTGTGTTAATTTGTGTAAATTTTTATATTAATACTTCAGTATTTGAATTTGAGAAATATTTATTTAAGGATTTATTTTTACTGAAATGTCCTCATTTGGATGTTTTAGTATTTTTCTCTCTTTTTTTGCCTCTTTAATATTATTTAAAAATATTTACTGATCCTCCTTTAACCCTTTCTTCCTTATGTTTTTTTTCTTTTCTTTATCTCTTTCCTATTTTTATTTTTTACTAAACTCTGATTCACTGAGAAAGGCATTGTTTATTCTCATATATGAATGTTATTTTGAATAGAAATAAATCTGGTCAATATTATCTCAGTTAAATCACCAGTGTATAATATATATGGCCATGTTTCGAGACAGTATATTTTTTATGAACACTAAATAGAAAGCTAATAACTTTATTCTAAAATAATTAAAACTCAATTTTTATGAGCATTTTTAGTTATTAATAGATATTTCCAAATTGCCTTCAGTGAGATTGTACTAGGTAACAATACCATCCACAGTGTATGACCATCATTCATTCATTCATTCATTCAAATGGCTTGCCGTTGGCCAAGTGGGGCAGAGGGTACATGATGTGTCCCTCTGCAATTCCCAGGCCCTTACAATCTTAGCATCTTCGTTGTTTCTTTTCTTTCCTGTCTCATCTTCTTTAGCATGAATAAATACAGTGTTTCAGAACAGTGTCTGATACAATTCACATAAAATCCACTGTTTTAAAGTGTACCACTAGTAGTTTTCAGTACACTTACAAGGTTATGCAACCATCACCATTATTTAGTTCCAGAACATTTTCACCACCCCCAAAAGAAACCCCATTAGCAGTCACTTCCCATGATTTCCTGCCTCTAGTCTAGCCCGTGGCAAACAATCTATTTCCTGCCTCTAGGAATTTGCCTATCCTTGACATTTCATATAGATGGAATCATATAACATATGACCTTTTATAACTGACTTTTTTCATTTAGCGTAATGGGTTCAAGGTTCATTCATATTGTGGCATGGGTCAGTACTTAATTTCTTTTTATGGCTGAACAATATTCCAGTGTATGGCTGTATCACACTTAGTTTAACCATTCCTCAGTTAATGGGCATTTGGGTTGTTGTAAATAACCCAATAGCCACCTTTAGGCTATTAGGAACAATGCTGCTATGAACATTCATGTTGAGCTTTTTTGTAAGGACACATGCTTTAATTTCTCATGGGAATATATCTACGATGCCCTATCAAAGTTACGCGTGGTAACTGTATGTTTAACTTTTTGAGAAATTGCCAAACTGTTTTCCATAGCAACCGCACCATGTCATATTTCATCAGCAATGTGTGAGGGTTCCAGCTTCTCCACATCCCTGTCAACACTTGTTATTGTTTGTCTTTTTTATTATAGCCATCAGCATGGGCATGAAGTGGGATCTTACTGTGTGTGTGTTTTTTTACTTTATTTTTATTGGTGACACTATTGCAGATGTCCCTATTTTGCCCACCTCCACCCAGCCCTCTCTCCTTTCCCTCTGGCCATCACCACACTGTTGTCTGTGTCTATGGGTTATGCATATGTGTTCTTTGGCTAATCTTCATTTGAAATTTTTGTTGTTGTTGTATGAGAAACCCTTAAACTCAAAAGTTATGCAATACTCATGGTACTGGTTTTGAACATTTTTAAAGGCATTTAAAAGCACTTTGTTTTGTAACCTGTGTATTTGATAGTGATATAACTAAATTTTGTAAAGGCCATATGACTCAACACTTCCTGCACTTCAACATTTGGCACTTAAATATTTGGAATAGGACATTCATGTCATCATGCCCTAGGTTAAATTATAGAATAAGGCTATGAAGAAAAACAAAGATGATATAAAATCTTTTATTTTTATAACTCTGAATAATAATTCATGAAATAGGCTTTAAGAAAAGTGTACAATTTAATACAAAATGTCTAAAAGAATAATTTTGTCATGTTGGTGTTTACACATTTATGAAAAACTATTAATATTGATAAAAATTGTATAAGTGCACTTAAAACCTAGGACGATATTGTTAAGCATTGAATTTAGAATAATGACTTCTGTCAGGTAATAGTATATATCAAATTGGGCAGTTAACACTTTTCACAAAGTGGTTGCTTGTATTACTATGATTTTACTCTTTATTTGATTTCACAGTGTATCGTTATAACTAAAGTTTGCATGGAGAAAAAGTTCATAGATGAGGGCTCTGGAACTATAGGGGTTCAGTTGATGTCAACATAGAAGTGAAAAAGGACTAGAGAATCCTAGTCCTAGTATTTTTTATTTAGATTTGTTCCGGAGTGCTGGATCCTAGCTCCATGATAAATAAAATCTGGAACTGAGATAATGCCAATTTTAACACTACCATCCTTATGCAAAGCTCTTAAGTGTGGGTGATGTTCATCTTTGCTGCTTGGTTATTTCCTCTCCTTATCTAATACATACCCAGAAAACAGGCTTCGCAAACAAATTTGCCTTTTAAAAATGAAACATACTAGTACCTAACTAAAAACTAAAACTTAAACTCTTAAACATTCCTAAACCTTAGAAACTTGATATAGGGACTCATCTTCCCTTCCTCTTCTTCTTGTTTTATTATTTTTTTATTTTTTGAAGAATTGCTTATTTAACAAAGAAATTATTAATAGAATTTTGTGTTCCCTTCTTCCCTCCTTCATCTAATGCTAGGCTCACACCAGTAGATTTATATTAGTAATAGAGACAGAAGAACAGACCCACAACTCCGATAGGTTTTCTTTGATATGACCAACTTTTAGAATATTATATGAAAGACACAGGTTAAGTGTTTTGGAAATGAACAACAGTGTATCTTATGTCTTATGTAGCATATAGGAGTGGTTTTCATCACAAACTTGGCAGCTTGCAATTCATGTGTCGATATAAAGTATTCTGATTTTCTGCTAAAAGCTTATATTTATAATTCAGTTGCATTTATAAAGCAGTATTATAGCACCTAATCTTTAAAAAGAAATATGATTTTTTTGACTACTTGAAATATTTGTTTCCATTCTATTGAAATTGAAGTATTAAGTTAAGAATAGTCTTCCTAATAGCATAAATATTAATTGAACTTTAACTTCAATAGGCTGTAATTTACATTTAAATCCAGTTTATATGGTATTCAGAAAAGGCTCTTATTCATATAGTTTATTTTACAGCAGACCATTCAGATATGATATTTATAGTGCTTAGCTTTCTTTTTTTGTTATCAAGATATAAATATCTGAAAATTTCTAGCACTGATTGAATATCAATTATAATTTTTTCTTTTACAAAATAGCTCTTATAGAATTCTTGTAACTTAAAAGAACAAAATGTACACCTTTTTGCCTTCTAAAGATGGTAAAAGCACACAAAATATTTTATTTTAGAATTTGTTTTAACCAATTGTGATCGTTACCATGTGGGTAAAAAAGATCTTTTACCCAGCCAAAAGGCCATTCAAAAAGAGTATAGCCGAGTTCATTCAAAGACAAGCATTTTGTGGATTAAAGATCACAATTTACCAACAACCAAATTTAAACACTGACTAAACGAATGAGTTCACTCTATGTGGAACCAATATCCTGGAAGGCCAAGTATTTGCAAATAATACATATAACATTACTCTACAGGTTGTTAATACAACTTTCAAGTTGAGTAAGCTCCTTCCTCCTAGCATCTTAATGTTTATTTAGTGTGTTCACCCATAAACTTAATTCATAAATTAAAAATTAAATCAGAAATTAACAAATAGAGTAGATGGCTTATGTTCTTATATTAAACTTTTATGTGTAAAACATTGTCAAACATTTTCTTAATATTGGTGTGATTTTTTGTAGCAGAAACATGTGGGGTTTTAGAAAATAGTAGAAGTATTTTTTTCCCCTAATACTAACTGATACTCTTTGGAGATGCCAATGTTTAGTTTGTGTGGAAAGAGGTGCAGATTAACTGAGCTGTTAATTGCATGTCTGATTACTTAATGTCATGAGATTGAGATGAAGGCCTTGCTAATTGTATTGCTCACTTTTTGTCTCAGTAAACTGTGTTCTTACATATATGAATATGTTGCTTGTAAAGCACTACCAGGGGATGTGCTTTTAGCTTCTCCGTATGAAGGATTCTAGGTCGTACTGTCTCTTGCCTTTTGTCTGGGGATCCTATGCCATGCAGGTTAAGAGTTGATTAAGGTTAGGGGTCTGGTCAGTGGTCATGGATTATTGCAGACTTGTAGGGGAGATTGCAGTGCAGGGAGATACGGGAGTATAAGAAAGCCATACCTAGGGTGGTGAGTTAACTTTGCCCCTGTCACACCTACATAGACACCATTTCCCTACTTGTCCAGGATATCAGACATGTCTCCTTCAGAGTAATGTCCAGCAGCTTGGGAAAGCTCTCCTGCCCTGTCTTGCACGAAATATTTTTCACGAGAGCTTTTCCACTCCATTCTCTGAAGAGAACAAAATTGTTCTTTGTGACCTGTTGGCCTTTCTTTGCCTTTTATAATTTTACCATCCTGCTCTTCAGTGCTTGAAGATGTAGAGAGTGGATTCCTGACGAGGCTGGGGAGAGAAGCTGGCCCAGCCCCACCCTCCTGTCAGGAGAAACATGTGAGAGGTTGAAGCTGCCGGGTTTGGGGGGCAAGAGGCTGGCCTGGTGGCAGGCAGTGGGAGTAGACAGGAAACTTAAAAGAAATGTATTTCCCTTGATTTCTCCCCCATCTCTATTTTCCAGCTTGAAGTTGAAGAAATTAAAAGGCAATTTTGATGTGATAGTATTGCATGGTGATTGAAAACTCAAGTCTAGAGCCAAACTGCATGTGCCCAAATCCCAGTTTTGCCACTTCTAAGACCTTCGTTTCTCTATATCTCTGATTCTGTAAAATGGGGAAAATAGTATTTGCCTCATAGAGTTGTTGGAGAATTAAATAAGTTTATGCATTTAATGTATACAGAAAAGTGCTTTACCATAGTAAGAATCATGCCAGCATCCCAACTCTCTTCCAAGATCAACCTTTTGTGTAGTTTCCCTCTTTGTTCAAATCGGTAAGTGTAAGGAAATGTTCATTTGCTTTTCCTACGGGATATCTGGTAATGTCCAAAGATACTTTGTATTGGAGATACGCATGTGTGTTTTATTAAGCTAAATACCATTGTCTTCCTACTTAAGTATTACATGGAGGAAATACTCTTTTTGAGGATTTGTGCAGTATATTCGTGACCTTTTCTTAGAATGTGAAATACACATATACTATATGTAATGTAAATTAGAGATGTTTATTTTTATTGTGAGTTAAGTGTTTTAATTTTGGGGTTGTGTGTGTGTGTCTATGACATGACTTTTATCACCTGCTGTACATGGCACTGGTTCTTTAATCAATCTATCCTATTGTTCCTGTCAGAAAATATACTATTTAACAGTCTACTTTACGGCAGAGTGTTTGGGGTTGAGATTAATCAATTTTAAGCACCGCTTGGATTATTTTCATCATGCCTACTTGCTTGGCTTGGCTAACCCATACCACATTGTTTATTGCTTGTTTTCTAATAATTTGCTTAGATACACCTTGCTTTTCAGAGCTACTAAGAAATGAGTATGAGTGAGCTCACAATGTGGGCACCTCATAATATGAACCTGAATAATAATGGTTTGCTTGTCACTTTGCTAATACTGTTCAAATAGAACCAGTACAGTTTGAGGACGCATAGGTATTTGAAAGTAAAAATAACATGGTACACACTTTCTCCTCAGTGTTTTCTTTGACTGCCAATCTATAGTTTGGAGACAGAAGGGAGCAGAGAACTGTTATGATCAATCCCAGTCGCTCTGTAAGGTCATGTAGCAAAATATGTTCTACCTTGACTTGAGGTTAGATTTTGCTTCTGTTAAGTTGCCAGCTCTTTTTTCTACCTTTACCTCAAGGTGAGTCTCCTAAGTCAAACTTGACTCTTAAATTACTTACTGTCCTATTAGTAATTTAAGAATTGTTCAGGATTACTTTTAAAAATACCTTTCATCAAAGTATATGGACAGAATGAATATAAAAGGTTCTGCTTGACTCATTTTACATGTGTAATAAGTTGATAATTGTTAGACTATTATTCAGTTTATAAGATATTTAAACACTTTAGGGGAAAATTGGTTATATCTAAAATGTTTGGGTTTGTGTGTTTTTTTGTGTGTGTGTTTTTGCTATTTTTATCATGAAATATCTTCAGTGTTGAACAGACAGATTAGTTTACAGACAGAACTCTTCTATGAAAAATAAATATGATCCCCTTATTGAGGGCATTAGTTTGCAAAAATGCTGACTTTTTTACTTGACCTTTTCCCCTGGAGGTGTATTAGTAAGCCATATAAAGGCTTTATGTTTTCACTGCTTAAGTATGTACATTCTGTTTGGACCAAGACTATAGTGCAGTCTAAAATGTGCTTTCTCATAAATTCTATTTATTTGTTGACAAATAATTTAAAATATTTACAGTACAATTGTTTTTTTCCTTTGGCCCTTCTAAGATGAGGAAACAGTTGAGTGTGGTAGGTGGATTTTTTTCCCCCCTTGGTTGTAGTGTCTTTCTACTTTAATTGTATTTTCTGCATATTTAATCATTTTCTTTCTCATTTTCCTTTGTGCTTCTCAGAGGAAATTAAAGGTACATGTATAAAAGCTTCCCTGCATAGCCTAGTAATTTTATTTAGTATACATATGTGTTGGGGTTAAATTAAATATAGTAAGATAAGCAGTTTATAGAAGATTATTGTACATTCAAACTTCCAGCTTAACATTACAGTATGAAAAGTCATGCTTTGACTTTGTTTTAGAAAGGAATGTACTTTTTTTTTGCTTCCTATAGCAGAAATACAGAAAGTTATTTCACATACAGTACATTGTTTTCTTCTCTGTCTGAGGTCTCAGATAAAGGTGAATGAAAAAAACAATGTTATTTAAATATATTGAAAGATTTATTTTAACGTAAGGATGTGGGGAGAATCTTTTCACCTACTTGATTTCTGCACAAGCTGTACTGTTAGTTCTAGAAGTATACTGTTGTGAAGATTAGAAGTTTTTAAGACATAAATAACCCAGTATTTAATTCCTAGAAATAATAGCACATTGTTTATTTTTAAATGTTTTCATCTGTTCATTTTTAAACCAAAATAAATATAGGAATATTATGCCTTTATTTCTTTCCAGCACAGAATCTCTTCTTATCAAAAGAAAGGCTGTACCTTAACCTTAATCTTGCTGTCTAATCCCGTGAGCCAAATAAGTGCTATGTTTTACGTATTAGCAAAGAGCCTGATTTACAAAAATAAATTTACTTGGGGGATCAAATGTTGTCATTCCCTTAACTGTGAAAGTTACAAACATTTCAGGCAAGTCTTTTATAATTTTCTTGGAACTGCAACAAGGAACCTCTGAAGGTTGAAAAGGAGTTGCATGATGTTTTGAAATGCTACTTTAAACTTAAATATAAAACAAAATGTTTTATGTTTAAGAGTGGCATTGTGAGGGCTGTTCTCTGCTGTGCTTCACATAATTGTTTTAAATAATTTATTTTTTTGCATCTGTGGCTGGGCTTCTAACTTCTGCTTTATTTCTTGGCTTTTGTTCTGTATGCTTTTACACTCCATCCAGAAGATGCTGACTATGCTGGTAACAACAGTGGAACCTATCTAGGTGAGCAATTGGACATGGAAGAGGATGTCTTTCTTTCTGTTGCTTTCTTCAAAACTATTATTTTTATCCTAAATTAGCATATTTGCATTAGCATGGCCTGATAATTAGTGGGGGGTAGCATGAACCCTTATATTAAACAGGCTCAATGGGTTGGACACAAAGGGATTCATAGTGTACTTTGATTAATATTCAAGAAGCTTTCCAGATGTCATATTTTTGTAAACCATTACATTTTTTTTTTGAGAGGGGACGTAAAAGCATATATTTGTGCTAAGTAGTTTTACTCCATTAACAGTATCTGGACTTTGCTAAATAATCTCGTTAGCTGTGAATTATTCAAAGTTTCTAAGCAACTTATATCTTTTTAAATATCTTTTTAGTTATGTGTTCTAATGATTTATTATTCCCTTAACAACCCCCCCCCCCAATAACCATTGAATGAGCAGCTCCAAATATTAAGCTTCATGATTAACTTGCTCATCTGTATTGGAAGGAAAAATGTCCAGTTTAGAGATGCTAAGGAGGGGGTAAGGAGGTAGTTGGGGAGTGATTAACTGGGAACTTACATGCAGATATGCATTATTCATGGATACAGAGAGTAGGGTGGTGAAGGTCTGAGAGGAGGGAGTCAATGGGGAAAATAACCCACAAGCGAAGGCAACATCTATGATACTTTCAGGATAAAGATAAATAAATTTTTAAATCCCCTAAAAAATAGAGATGCTAAGGAATATTATAAACAAAAGCCAAGATTTTTAAATTGTTAAAGGCGTCTGAATTGTCTTCATCTACATATCACTTCACACCTTTCCCACCCTTGCCATGTATCGGCACACTTGTCAGTCCTCTGCTTTCAGTTGTAAGAGGTAATAGTGTAAAAACACAGATTTAGCCCTAGCTGGTTTTGCTCAGTGGATGGAACATTGACCTGTGGACTGAGGGGTCCCGGGTTCGATTGTGATCAAGAGCACATGCCTGGGTTGTGGGCTCAACCCCCAGTAGGGGCCATTCAGGAGGCAGCCTATCAATGATTCTTTCTCATCATTGATGTTTCTCTCTCTCCCTTTCCCTTCCTCTCTGAAATCAATAAAAATATATTAAAAAACACAGATTTAGAGAGAACTACTTCAAGCTCATTTGCAAATTAATATTTATGTACAGTTGACACTTGAACAACATGGATTTGAACTACCTGGGTTCCACTTACATGTGGATATTTTCAATAAATATATAATCAGCCCTGAATCCCCGGGCTTCCCATCCACAGATTCAATCATCCATGGATCAAAAACAGTATTTTCCATTTAATGTTTGGAGTAGGCAGATGTGTATGCATTGTTCTATGCCATCTAATCTAATAATAGACAAACATGGTAATTGACTGTACCTTGGCTACGCCTCCCATTGGCTAATCAGCACGATATGCAAATTAACAAAGATGGCAACTAATTTGCATACCGCAGGCAGATCCCGCTGTGCCACCCGCCCCAGTGCAGGATCCAGGATTGCTGTGTCTTGGGTGGGGCAGGCAGGGTGAGTGGCAGCACGATCTGAGAGGCCGGCCGCCCCAGCGTGGGATCCAGGCCTGCGGTGTCTTGGGCGGGGTGGGTGGGGCGGGCGGCAGCGAGATCCCCAGCTGCTGCCTGCCCCAGCGCGGGATCTGCGGGATCCGGGCCTGCCATCTGCAACCAGGGGAGACAGGGCAGACACTGCGGGATTGGGCGTGCCATCTGCCACCCGGGGAGCAGGCCTACGCCAGCAGGTGGTTATCTCCCGAGGGGTCCCAGACTGTGAGAGGGCACAGGTTGGGCTGAGGGAACCCCCTCCCCTGCCAGTGCACAAATTTTTGTGCACGGGGCTTCTAGTCTATATATATAAAAGACTAATATGCAAAGTGTCCCCTCGAGAGTTCCACCGGGAGACCAGGAGTTTGATCACTTGCTATGACGTGCACTGACCACCAGGCACTGAACGAAGGAAGGCCCCGATTGTCCCTGATCACTGGCCAAGCCTAGGGACCCTACCTGTGTACGAATTTCATGCACCAGGCCTCTAGTTTTATATAAGTGACTCAATCATCTACAACATTTGCTATCCATGTGTGGGAGGGTTCCTGGAACCAATCCATTATGAATACTGAGGGACAACTGAGTTTGGGGGGAGTCAAAAATTACACATGGATTTTTGGCTGAGCAGGGGTCGATGCCCCTAACCTCCATGTTCACGGGTCAGCTGCATATGATAATATCTCTTGGTTATTGTCAAAATGTGCCAGATAATATATTTTGTATTTAATATATATTATCTCTAATACTGTGAGATTGGTGGTATTTTATCCACTTTATAGAAAGGAAACAGAAAGATTGAAGGATTTACCTAAGGACCTAAAGACAGTAAATGGTGCATTGTAGTTTCAGATCCACATCTGTGTAACTATAATACTCTAGCTTTTAAAATATGCTGCCCTCACCCAGCTGGCATGGTTCTGTGGTTGAGCATGGACCTATGAACCAGGAGATCACGGTTCGATGCCTGGGTTGCATGCACGATCCCCAGTGTGGGGCATGCAGGAGGCAGCTGATCAATGATTCTCTCTCATTGATGTTCCTCCCTTTCTCTCTGAAATCAATAAAAATATATTTTAAAATATATATATGCTGCCCTCTAGTTCATTCTACAAAACAAAAACCCATGCAAAAAAATATAGAATATTGCGATTTTTAGCTTAGAAATACTATAGTTTACTAAGACAGAATTCAATGATCAGAGTTAAGCTTTCATTAATTCTTTACTCATTGCAGAACAATGCAGTGTGCCAGATATTCTGTATAATGACTAACACCTCCCCTAACATCTTCAGAAACCGTAATAGCTTAACACAGCAAGCATTTATTATTTTCCCAATTTTGTGGTTAGCTGGGTTGTTCCAGTTATTGGCTTGGTGGATCTTTGCAGTCTGGTAGTTTGGAGTCTATTGGCCTGGGGGGCGGGGGAGGCACAGTGGTGCAGCTGGGTGAACCTGTTTCTGTTTCCTGTCATTGTTTACCCTCCAGTAAGCTAGCCATTCTAGTGGCCTTCCAGAGTGCAACAGAGATAGCAGCCCTGGTATGGAAGTGCTGTTGAAGCCTCTGCTCACATCACATCAGGTCCCTTGGCCAAAACAGTCTAAGGGCCAAGCCAGAGTCCATGTGGGAGGCCACCTGAGGGTTGGGTCCTGGGAGAGGTGAGTGGACAACCATTACTGCAAGCTACTACTTCTCACAGTAGAGAGAGGGGTGCTCAGTCTTCTCACTTTAAGGGCTGTGTACTCTTGTCAATTAGATGATGTATGTCTATCTATTGGAATAACTATGGCATAAAGCTTATCTGATGAGTGTCACATAAAATGGCATAACTCACAGGGAGAGGTGATCATCTCAGCCTACGGCCAACGAGGGACTCACTCCCATGAGAGATGACGTTAAAACGTCTCCATGGATTGGCTGGAATTATAGTGCAGCAGAGGATGAAGGCAGAAACAGTAGCATGGAAGTGTCACGCTGTCATCTTCCCAGCCCTGTCATCTACATATCACCTAAACTTAAATATGCCTTGTGCTCTCAACAGTCATCTCTCTCCATCTACTGCTCCTGCCTTCATCCTCTGCTGCACTATAATTCCAGCCAATCCATGGAGTCGTTTTAACATTATCTCTCATGGGAGTGAGTCCCTGGCTGCCTTAGGCTGAGATGATCACCTCTCCCTGTGAATTATGGCATTTTATGTGACACTCATCAGATAAAGTCTTATGCCATAGTTATTCCAATGGATAGGCATACACCGTCTAATTGACAAGAGTACACAGCTAAGAAAGAAGTATTAGTGTTGACAGAATACAAGATTTTTCTATCTATCTAGCTTCCATAGGGTTTTGAAATTGCAAGCCCTAATTATATTGTATAGCTATCCTCTCCATTCAACTCCTGGTCTTAAAAATAGTAGTTATCCTTCCCCTGCCTTACTGTGCCCAAGGGAAAACATGGCAAATGTGTTTAATATATGTGCATGATGGCCTCACTTCTTTCTGGTCTAAATACTTGTTCTGACACATTATGCGCCTAGAAGTTGGTTTAGCTGCTGCAAAGGCAGGGAATATAATACAGTAAGGTGCCTAGGAAGAGAATCCTACAATGAAAAGATTTTTTAAAAGAATATGTGATAATAGAATGCATAAACTAATAGTGTTTCTGATAAAAGTTTCTTCTTTTGAGGAAACACTTCAACTAATGACCCCCAAACAATTTGAACTGATTTCTTTTGCAGAATAAACAAGTTTGATTGTATTCTCTGGTTATTTTAATATATATTATTATTAAAACTATATTATAGGCCTCGCTTGTTTTCCTCAGTGGATAGAGCATTGGCCTGTGGACTGAAGGGTCCCGGGTTCGATTTCAGCCAAGGGCACATGCCCGGGTTGTGGGCTTGATCCCCAGTAGGGGACATGCAGGAGGCAGCCGATCGATGATTCTCTCTCATCATTGATGCTTCTCTCTCTCCCTCTCCCTACCTCTCTAAAATCAATAAAAATATATTTAAACAACAACAACAAAAACCTATATTACAGTAGGTCCCCCCCATCTTATTCGTGGTTTCCTTTCTATAGTTTCAGTTACCTGCTGTCAACCACAGTCTGAAAATATTAAATGAAAACTTCCGGAAACAATTCATAAGTCTTAAATTGTTTACCTTTCTGATAGTGTGGTGAAGCTTGCACCATCCTATTCTGTCCCACCTGGGATATGAATCATCCCTTTGTCTGCTGTCTCCATGCTGTTTATACTACCTGCTCATTAGTCACTTAGCCATTTCAGTTATCAGACCCACTGTTGCTGTATTGCAGTGCTTGTTTTCAAGTAACTTACTTTAATTATTAATGGCCCTGAAGTGCAAGGGTAGTGATGCTGGCAATTCGGATATGCCAAAGAGAAGCTATAAAGTGCTTCATTAAGGGCAGGTGAACATGCTCAACTTAATAAGGAAAAAAATATTGTATGCTGAGGTTGCTAAGATCTATGGTAAGAACAAATCTATCGTGAGATTGCGAAGAAAGAAAAATTTGTGCTAGTTTTGCTGTTACACATCAAACTTTACCAAAGCTACAGGCAATAGTGCATGATAAGTCCTTAGTTAAGGTGGAAAAGGCACAGAAACACCAATCAGAAAGGATATATGCACTCCTATGTTCATAGCAGTACAATTCGCCATAGCTAAGATCTGGAAACAGCCTAAGTGCCCATCAGTAGATGAATGGATTAGAAAACTGTGGTACATCTACACGATGGAATACTATGCTGCTGTAAAAAAGAAGGAACTCTTACCATTTGCAACAGCATGGATGGAACTGGAAAGCATTATGCTAAGTGAAATAAGCCAGTCAATGAAGGAAAAATACCACATGATCTCACTCATTTATGGATAATACAGACCATTATAAACTTATGAACAAAAATAGATACAGAGGCAGAGCAGCCTCGAACAGACTGTCAAACTGCAGCGGAAAGGCCGGGGAGTGTTGGGGGGCGGGAGGAGAGGGTAAGAGATCAACCAAAGGACTTGTATGCATGCATATAAGCATAACCAATGGACATAAAACACTGGGGGTTAGGGAAGGCCAGGGGATTGTCAAGGGCAGGAAAAAAAAAAAAAGGAGACATATGTAATACCCTTTGTAATACTTTAAGCAATAAAACAATTTTAAAAAAAAAGGTGGAAAAGGCATTAAATCTGTGGGTAGAAAACATGAACAGAAATGTGTTTGATTGATGGCAACATGTTGCATTGACCCTCTACAAAGATGCCAGCAAGGGATCTCCTGAAATGAGTGACCATATTTATAAAACTTTAATTCAGTATATTATTGTTTTATTTCATTATTGGTCATTGTTAATCTCTTACTGTGCATAATTTATGTTTATTAAATTGGGGTGATATGGGTTAATAAGATTATATAGGTTTCAAGTGTACAATTCTGATATACCATCTGTGTATTGCATTGTGTACCCACCACCCAAAATTAAATCTCCTTTCATCACCATATACTTGACTCCCTCTCTCCTTCATTAGCTCCCCTTCCCTCTTCCCTCTGCTAACCACCATACTGTTGCCTTTGTCTATAAGTTTTTGTTTGTTTATTTGTTGTTTTCAGTTTTATATCCCACATATAAGTGAAATCATATGGTTCCCACCCACAGTGAATGAGGGTTCCTCTCTCTCCACAACTTCCCCAACACTTTTGACTTTTCTTGTTGATAAAAGCCATTCTAACAGGCGTGAGGTGGTATCTTATTGAAGTTTTGATTTGCATTTCCTAATAGCTAGTGAAGTTGAACATCTTTTCGTAAGTATTTTGGCCATTGGTTGTCTTGAGAGAAGTGTCTGCACATTTTTTAATTGGATTGTGTTTTGTTGTTGTTGAATTTATATATTTTGCATATTAAACCCTTGTTGGAACTGTTATTTGTAAATATCTTCTCCCATTTGGTTGGTTGCCTTTTTGTTTTACTGGTCGTTTCTTTTGCTGTGCATAAGCTTTTTATAAAATTTTCTCTAGGACCACAGTCTCCATTGTATGTTTTTGTCTCTTTTGTAAAAATTTATTGGCTTTATTTGTAGGCTCTCAATTGTGTTTCATTGGTCTGTGGGTCTGTTTTTCTGCCAATACCATGCTGTTTTGATTATTGCCACTTAGTATAATTTGAAGATAGGGAGTGTGATACTTGCAGCTTTTTTCTTTTCTCTCAGGATTGCTTTTGCTATTCGGGGTCTTTTGTGGTTCTATACAAATCTGGTGATTTTTTTCTATTTATTTTAAAAATGCATTGGAATTTTGATGGGGATTGCATTAAATATGTATATTACTTTGGTAATATGCCCATTTTAACTATGTTGATTCTTCTAATCAATGAACACAGAACATCTTTCCATTTCTTTGTGTCTTTTTCAATCTCTTTTAGTGTTTTGTAGTTTTCAGCTAATGCTTTAAGTTTATTTCTAGGTATTTTATTCTTTTGGTTGCAATTACAAAAGGAATGCTTTTGTTTCTTGTGGATTTTTTTTTCATTTCCTTTTCTGAAATTTCATTGTTACTATATAGGAATGCAATGGATTTTTGTACATTTATTTTATATCCAGCAACTTTACCGTATTTTTTTTCTAATAGTTTTTTGGTCAAGTCGTTAGGGTTTTCTGTATAAAGAATCATGTCAGTCCTGGCTGGTGTGACGTACCATGCACTGGAAGGTCGTGGGTTCGATTCCCAATCAGGGCACATACTTAGATTGGGAGTTCGATTCCCAGTCTCAGCACACACGGGAAGCAACTGATCAATGTATCTCTCTCACATCTATGTTTCTCTTTGTCTCTCTCTTCCTTCTTCCTCCCTCACTAAAATTAATTTTTTTTTAAAAAAGAACCATGTCATATGGAAAAAGTGACAATTTTACTTCATGATTTCCAATTTTATTTCTTTCTCTTGTCTAATTGCTCTGTCTAGGACTTTGAGTACTGTGTTGAATAAGAAAAGTGAAAGTGGACATCCTTGTCTTGTTCCTGATCTTAGAGTTTTCAAAAAAACTTTCAGTTTTTTACCATTGAGGGTTAGTCATATATAGACTTTATTACTTGAGGTACTTTTTTTCTCTACCTATTTATGAGTGTTTTAAAATGGATGCTCTATCTTACCAAATGCTTTTTCTGCATTTACTGATAAGATCATATTATTTTAATCCTTTGTTTTGTTAATGTGGTGTATTATATTGATTGATTTGCATATGTTGAACCATCCTTGTGCCCCTGGAATGAACCACACTTGATCATGACATATTGTATTAATGTATTGTTGTAGTCTACTTGCTCATATTTCGTTTAGGATTTTTGTATCTACATCCATTAGAGATATTGGTCTGTAGTTTTACTCTTTTGTGTTACCCTTGCCAGGTTTTGGTATCAGAGTTATGTTGGCCTCATAAAATGTTAATAAATATTGTCTCTTCTATATGAGCATAACCAATGGACACAAACAGTAGGGGGTGAGGGCATGTGCTGGGGAGTGGGAGCAGCCAGGGAGAGCTCACTAGGGGAAAAGACTTATGTAACACTTTAAACAATAAAGAATTTAAATTTAAAAAATAATATTAAAGTGTGTGCATTTAAAAAAATAAATATTGCCTCTTCAGTTTTTTGTTTTAAAATAAAACTTTGACTGTTTGGTAGATTTCACTAGTAAGCCATTTGGTCCTGGACTTTACTTTTTGGGAGATTTTTAAAAAATTTATTTTATTGTTGAGAGTATTACAGATGTCCCCCTTTCACCTCCTTCCACCCATCTCCCACTCCACCCCATGCTTTCCCCTGTCTATTGTCTGTGTCCATGGGCTATGCATAAATGCATATTAGTTCTTTTATTAATCTCTTTCAGCCCTCCTTCCTGCCTTCACTCTGAGACCTGTCAGTCTGTTTCATGCTTCTGTGTCTATGGTCCTATTTTTCCAATAGTTTATTTTGTTCCTTAGCTTCCACATATAAGTAAGATCATATGATATTTGTCTTTATCTGTCTGGTTTATTTTGTTTAGCATAATACTCTCCAGGTCTCCCCATGCTATCTCAAAGGGTAAGAGATCCTTCTTTATTACAACTATGTAGTGTTCCATGGTGTAAATGTACCACAGCATTTTACTCACTCATCTACTGATGGGCACTTGGGCTATTTCCAGATCTTAGCTATTGTAAATAATGCTGCTATGAGCATAGGGGTGCATATATTCTTTCTGATTGTTGTTTCTGGTTTCTTAGGATATATTCCTAGAAGTAGGATTATCGGGTCAAATGGCAGTTCCATTTTTAATTTTTGAGGATCCTCCATACTGTTTTCGATAGTGGCTGCACCAGTGCATTCCCACAGAAGTGTTAAGGGTTCCATTTTCTCCACATTCTCACCAGCACTTATCATTTGTTGAATTGTTGATACTAGCCATTCTGACAGGTGTGAGGTGATACCTCATTGTGGTTTTAATTTGCATCTCTCTGATGATTAGCAATGGTGAGCATTTTTTCATATGTTTGAATGTCCTTTTTGGAGAAGTGTCTATTCAGGTCTTTTTCCCATTTTTTAAATTGGATTATTTGTCCTCATGCTGAGTTGTATGAGTTCTTTGTATATTTTGGAAATGAATCCCTTATCAGATGTATCATTGGCAAGTATGTTCTCCCATACTGTGAGTTCCTTTTGCATTTTGATGGTGGTTTCTTTCTTTTTTTTTTTAGCGCTGTGTCAGGCCGTCAACCATCCAGGCGCCCACGGCCAGGACACTGGGCGTAGGCGAGCCTCTCTGCTCTCTGCCACCTAATGAAGATGGTGGTTTCTTTTGTTGTGCAGAAGCTTTTTAATTTGATGGTTGTTTCAGTTTTCACACTGTTGATCAGTCTATATAGATTTTCCAGTTCCTTGTGATTCAATCTAGAAAGGTTATATATTTCTAGGAACATATCCTTCCTTCTAGGTTATTGAATTTGGTGCCATATAGTTTTTCACAGTATTCTTGTATGACCCTTTGTATTTCTCTGGTGTCTGTGGTAACTTGTTTCATTTCTGATTTTGTTTACTTGAATCTTTTCTCTTTTTTCCTTAATGAGTCTAGGCAGAGGTTTGTCAATTTTATTAATCTTTAAAAAAAAAAACTAGCTCTTTGTTGCATTAACTTTTTTGTTGTTGTTGTTTTCCTCACCCAAGGATATTTTTCCCATTGATTTTTAGAGAAAATAGAAGGGAGTGAGGAGAGAGAGGAAAGAGAGAGAAACATCAATGTGAGGGAAATACATTGATATGGTTGCTTCCTGCACGCGTTCCAACCAGGGCCAGGGATCGAACCAGCAACCCAGGTACGTGCCCTTGACTGGGAATCAAACCCACTACCCTTTGGTACATGGGCCAATCAATACTCTATCCACTTAGCCACACCAGCCAGGGGCTGTATTAAATTTTTAATTGTCTTATTGTTCTGTATGTCATTTAATTCTGCTCTGATTTTTATTATTTTCTTCCTTCTGCTGCCTTTGGTTTGCTTTTGTCCCTCTTTTTCTAGTTCCATTTCTGTGTGTGTGTTTTTAATATTTTTATTGATTTCAGAGAGAGGAAGGAAGAGGGAGAGAGAGATAGAAACATCAATGATGAGAGAGAATCACGGATTGGCTGCCTCCTGCTCATCCCCTACTGGGATGGAGCCTGCAACCCGGGCATGTGCCCTGACTGGGAATCAACCCTGACCTCCTGGTTCCTAGGTTGATGCTCAACCACTGAGCCATGCCAGCCAACCTATTTCTATTTCTTTAATATGTAATGTTAGGTTGTTTACTGGAGTTTTTCTTTTTTCCTGAGATAGGTCTGTAATAATATAAATTTACCTTTTTTACGGCTTGTGCCACATCCTAAAAGTTTTAATATGTCGTATTTTCATTCTTATTTGTCTCTATCTAGCTCTTGATCTCTTCTCTTATTTCTTCTTTGGTCCAGTTATTTTTTATAGAATGTTGTTTAATATCCATGTATTGTGGGTTTTATCCCTTTCATTTTGCAGTTGATTTATAATTTTAAAACATTGTAGTCATAAAACATGCTTATTGTAATTTCAGTTTTTTTAAATTTGTTGAAGCTAGTTTTGTATCCCAACATATGGTCTACCTTTAGGATTGTTCCCTGTGCCCTAGAGAAGAATGACTAATCTGCTGTTCTGGGATGAGAGGCTCTGTAATTGTTAATTATGTCCAATTGTGTTATGCGTCTTTTAAGGCCGATCTTCCTTTATTGATTTTCTGTTTGGTGATCTCTCTATAGCTGTCAGTGGTGTACTATGGTTTTGTTTTAGTCAGTCTCTACCTTTAGTTCTGTTAGTAGTTTTTTTTTATGTATTTTGGTGCTCTCTGATTGAGTGCATATATATTGAGATGTATTATGTATTGATATAATATCCTCTTGATCATTATATAATGTTCATTTTGTCTCTTCATACCTTTTTTATCTTGAAATCTATTTTGTCAGATATAAGTATACCTATACCTGCTTTTCTCTGGATGCTATTTGTTTAGAGAATCATTTTCTTTTTCTTTTTTCTTTTCATACTCAGCCAGGGATATGTTTAGAGTGAGGAAGGGGGGAAGAGAAAGCGAGAGGGAGAGAGCAAGGCAAACATCAATGTGAGAGAGAAATATCAATCAGTTGCCTCCCATACATGCTCCAACCGGGTATTGAACCTGAAACCTAGGTATGTGCCCTGACAGGGAATCGAACCCACAACCTTTTGGGATACAAGATGATGCTCCAACCAATTGAGCCACTAGCCAGGGCGGGAGAATCATTTTCCACCCTTTCACTTCGAGTCTATATTTGTCTTTGCAGCTAAGATGTGTGTCCTGAAGGCAGCATATGGTTGGGTTTTGTTTTTTGACCCATTCCGCTACTCTGTGCTATTTTATTGGTGAGTTCAGTCCATTTGCATTTAAGGTAATTATTGATCTATGAGGGTATCCTATAGCCACTTTATCTTTGTTTTCTTATAGCTCTGTGTCTCCTTGGTTTCTTTTTCCTTGTGTTTCTATCTGTTTTAATTTCATATGTCCTATAATTTTTTTCCTCTGTTTCCTCTTTTTTTTTTTTTTAAGTGATGTTTCTCAGTTTTGGATTTATTCATGTGGTTACCAAAGGATTATATAGAAGATTCATGCTTACAGTAGTCCTTTTTCTTCTGAATGCATCTTATCTCTATTCCCTTTTGCAATTCAGACCTTTATCCCAGCCTCTTTTATGCATTTTTTTAATTAAATCTTTATTGTTCAGATTATTACATTTGTTCCTCTTTTTTCCCCCATAACTCCCCTCCTCCCAGTTCCCGCCCCACCCTCCCCCCTCACTCCCCACCCACTGTCCTCATCCATAGGTGCACGATTTTTGTCCAGTCTCTTCCCGCATCTCCCACACCCCTTCCCCCCCCCAAGAATAGTCAGTCCATTCCATTTCTATGTCCCTGATTCTATTGATCACCAGATTATTTGTTCACTTGATTCTTAGATTCACTTGTTGATAGATGCATGTTTGTTGTTCATAATTTATATCTTTACCTTTTTCTTCTTCCTCTTCTTAAAGGATACCTTTCAGCATTTCATATAATACTGGTTTGGTGGTGATGAACTCCTTTAGCTTTTCCTTATCTGTGAAGCTCTTTATCTGACCTTCAATTCTGAATGATAGCTTTGCTGGATAAAGTAATCTTGGTTGTAGGTTCTTGGTATTCATCACTTTGAATATTTCTTGCCATTCCCTTCTGGCCTGCAAAGCTTCTGTTGAGAAATCAGCTGACAGTCATATGGGTATTCCCTTGTAGGTAACTGAGTTTCTTTCTCTTGCTGCTTTTAGGATTTTCTCTTTGTCTTTTGCTCTTGGCATTTTAATTATGATGTGTCTTGGTGTGGTCCTCTTTGGATTCCTTTTGTTTGGGGTTCTCTGCACTTCCTGGACCTGTAAGTCTATTTCTTTCACCAGGTGGGGGAAGTTTTCTGTCATTATTTCTTCAAATAGGTTTTCAATATCTTGCTCTCTCTCATCTTCTGGCACCCCTATAATTCTGATGTTGGTACACTTGAAGCTGTCCCAGAGGTTCCTTACACTATCTTCGTATTTTCGGATTCTTTTTTCATTTTGCTTTTCCAGTTGGGTGTTTTTTGCTTCTTCTCATTTCAAATCTTTGACTTGATTCTTGCGCTCCTCTGGTCTGCTGTTGGGAGTCTGTATAGTATTCGTTATTTCAGTCCGTGTATGCTTAATTTCTAGTTGGTTCTTTATCATAACATCGAGGGTCTCATTAGATTTCTTGTAGATCTCATTAAGTTTATCGGCAGCTTCTAGACAGTTCTTGAGAGACCTTAAAAGTGTGGTTCTGAACTCTATATCTTCCTTTGACAATTTTGTCCTGTTTCTTTTGTCTCTGCATTTTTTTATGCTTTCTTGGTGCACCCCCTGGTGGTCTTTGTGCGCAATCTTGTTGTAGTTAAGCCTTGATTGTTGTAGTTAATACTGGGGGGATTTGACCTCCAGGCCAACTGGCTATGAGAGTCAGCTGTGTCTGCAGTGGGAAAACTTCTGTCCTCTGGGGAGGTGCTAATCTAGCCTTTGCCTGAAGCTATCTGGCAGATGGCTCTGTGCAGGGCTTGGGTAGGGCGGGTCGCACGGGATCAAACAGGGCGGGCGGAGCGAGCAGTTATGGCTGCTCTCAGTTCCGTCCCTAGGTGCTCTGCCTCACAGAGTCCCAGCAACCCCTGCAAATCTTGGAGAGAAAGCTGCCTTCGAGTTCCGACCAAAGCCAGACAGTCCCGCTTCTCCCGTTTGAGTCTGGGTCCCTAGAGACTCGCCCGGATTTGGAGCTCAGAGTCTGAAACTCCCTCCCGATTGAAAACAACAACCGCGCCCTCCGCCGCCAGCCCGCTCCATGCGCACTCCCCACCTGAGTATTTCACTTCAGCACTGCGCCTCCTCTGAGTCTGGGTATGATATTCTCTTTCCTCCTAGTTGTAGAATTTCCACTGCGTATTTTTTTTGTCACAGATTATCCTTATTCATTTCTGAATTGAACTAGCTATTGTCTTCTTTATTTCTCTTTTTAAATGCTTTACCTCCTTTAAGCTTTATGTGATACTTAAGTATATATAGTACCTAATTCTGAAAAATGATTGTAATATCCTGCTTCTGTCTATCTGTTAGTAATCTTACTTATAGTTTTGTATGTTGTTGTTCTTTGTTTCAGGTAAAATAACCCCCTTGAGTATTTACTGTAATGGAGGTCTTCTGATGGTAAATTCTCTCAGCTTCTGTATACTTGAAAAAGTCTATTTCTCCCTCATAGATGAAGGATAACTTTGCTGGATATATTATTTTTGGCTGGTAATTTCTTTCAGTAATTGATTATTTTATCCCACTCTCTTCTAACTTGTAGGGTTTCTGCTGAGAAGTCCAATAATAATCAAATGGGATTTCCTTTATAGATTACTATCTTCCCTTCCCTAGATGCTTTAAGGATTCTTTCTTTCTCATTAATTTCTAAAATGCCTTAGAGAAGGCCTTTTTGTATTGAGATAATTAGGTGTTCTGTTTACTTCTTAGGTGCAAGGATTTAGCTTTTTTCATAGGTCTGAGAAGAAGTACTCCACAGCTCTTTGTTTGATTCAGCTCTCTGTTCCCATCTCCTTCAGCTATACCTATTATTCTTTTACTAGAGGCCTGGTGCACGAAATGCATACACTGAGGGGGGATCCCTCAGCCCAGCCTGCACCCTCTCACAGTCCAAGTCCCCTTGGGGGATGTCCACCTGCTGGCTTAGGTGATCCTGGGGAGCCTAAGCCAGCAGGCGGACATCCCTCTTGCAGTCCAGGATCCCTTGCTCCTTACTGCCTGCCTGCTTGCTGCTCCTTAACGCTTGGCTGTTTCTTAGCACTGCCGTGGAGGCAGGAGAGGCTCCCACCACCGCCACTGCACTCGCCAGCCATGAACCCAGCTTCTGGCTAAGTGGCATTACCCCTGTGGGAGTGCCCTGACCACCAGGGGGCAGCTCCTGCATTGAGCGTCTGCTCCCTAGTGGTCAGTGCACATCATAGCGACCAGTTGTTCCACTGATCAGTCGATTTGCATATTAGGGTTTTTTTTTACATAGGATTACTCTTTTTGATGGAGTCAGTTCTCGTAGAGTTTTGTTTTTTGGTGTGTTTTTTTAAGTTTCAATCCTTCTAGTAAAGTACTTGTTTTGTTAGTTAATTTTATTTCTGACTTCATTAAACTGCCTGCCTGTGTTTTCTTGTATTTCACTGAGTTTTTTTCAGAACTGCAAACTTGAATTCTCTGTCATTTGAATCACATATTCCCATTTCTGGATATTTTTCATTTTCTTTCTGAGCTGTCTCATTACTTTGGTTATTCATGCTATTTGATGGTTTCCTTCTCTGTCTAGGCTTCTGTAGTAGGTTGATTAAGAAGCCTTTCTTTTGTTTTCCAGTAGGTGGCACAGAAGCACAAATGTTTTAGTTGCTCTTACACTTCTCTGGCTTTTTAGGTCACTGTGGGCAATGAAGATGTCCTCTGTTCCCCGGGGGCAGGTGAAGGTAGGTATCCCCTCTGTGACCAGGCCTCCTTGGTCTCAGGGCACCAACCTGGCAGGGAATGTGGTGGGCATTGGGGTTCCAAATCTGTGAAGTCCCAGCAATGTACACTGCAACCAGAGGCTGCCAGCAATGCAGCTGTGATGAGAGGGGGCGGGATGAGAGGGGATGGGCTGGGCTGGTGCCTTTGTGGTTTTGTTCTTGTTCAGTAATGGCAACTGTTAGACCTCAGTGGCTTAATGTCTGTATCTCTACCCATCCCTGGGATTATCCCAGTGTGCACATTTAGATGTTTCAATGCACAGATCTCTCAGAAGTATACGGGGAATAATTTGTTGAGTTATAGTTGTTCAAATTGTTGTAACTTCTGGGGGAGAGACCAAGGGGACTTTGCATGCTACCATCCCTCTGATATTGTCCCTACTGTGCCTAATATATAAGTTAAACTGTATCATAGGTATGTATGTGTAAGAAAAAAACATAGTAATACTTAGGGTTTGGTATTATCTGAGAGTTCAAGCATCTCCTAGGAGTTTTGGACCATATTCTCCTGAGAAAGAGGAAGATTACTGTTATTTTTGTACCATTATATTACATTATTGCTTTGTTATTAATACTTTAAACAGATTCACTAGTTTGTGGCATTGTTTTTCCCCAAAAGCCAATTCTTAAAAAACTTAGAGATTTTATGCATTTTTAAGAGGTCTCACAAACAACATGCTAATATAAATGGCAGAACTTTTATGGTAAAAGTATTATTTAGTAAACATCTTAAAATATACTCAGACTTAGTGCAATATTGTGAATTTTTATTAGTGTTTATTTTTCTTGAATAATAATTTTTTTGCCTATGTTTTCTATCAGGTCCTTTATCAGTCTCCTGTTAATTTGATGAGCTCTTTCTATGTCATGAGTATTAACTCTCTCTGTTGCATGCAGTTTCTTCTGGTCTTTTGGTTGATTTTAGCTTTGTCTATGCAAGTTTCACAGCATAGAGATATTTTCATGTTTATAGCCGAAACTCTGACTTCTTTCCTTCTTATCTCCTAAGTTTTCTTTTGGATTCTCCACTCCAAATTTTTTGAAAATATTTTTTAAATTTATATTTCTATCAAAATAATATATGCATTAGTTTGAAGTTTATGAAATTGCTCTTTTCTATGTCAAAAACAATAGAATATAGCAGTTTCATGTGACTTTTTAATACATTGTTTAAAAATTCAAATCATATTAATTGCAATTCTTAAAACCCAAACAGCTGTCTCTGTCCGTCTTCTCTCTAATCCTATACCCTCCCATAAGAAAAAACCACTTTAGCTCTGGTTCACAGTTTTTTCTGGCATATACAGAATATAAGTTTCTTACAATGCTATTTCTAGATTTTTTCCCTAATATTTATTGATTGCCTTGTATGTTCTTGGCTGTTCTAGGCCATTGGACTTCAAAGAGATCAAAACAAACCCCTTGCATAGAGCTTCCACATTAGGGGTAAGGATGGAGACAGACAACTAAATAAATTATTTAATACGTTTATGTGATAATAAGTTCTATGAAGAAAAGTAGAGCAGAAATGGAGTGATGGGGGAGATGCAGAGATGGAGTTTCAAATTTCAATGGGGGGTTAAGGAAGACTTCCTTCAGAAGATCATGTTTGTGCAAAAACCTGAAGGGAGTCCTGTGGAGAATGAGTGTGCCAAGGAGTGCAAAGGCCCTGAGACAGAGCCCCGATGTGTCTGAGGTCCATTGTAGCCAGGGCAGAGTGAACAAGGGAGGAATTGATAGGCTGGCAAAGTAGCAGAATGGTTGTGGAGGGTGAGGGAGGCAGACGGGGGGTTCTTTGGCCCTTCTGTGTGAGATGGGGAATCATGGAAGGATTCTGAACAGAGATATGACATGAGGAGACATATATTTAAGGATCAATCTGGCTGATCAGTTGAGAATGGACGGTAAGGAGCAAGGGCAGAAGCAGGGATCCATGTGGTAATCCAGGCAAGAAATGATTGTGGTTTGAACCAAGATATTATCAGTGGAGGCAGTGAGAAGAAGTGTGATTCTAGATATGTTTTGAAGGTGGAATTGACAGGATTTTCTGACAAATTGGAGGATCAAGGATGAGTGTATGGTTTTTGGACTTAGTAATTCAGGGATGGAGTTATTTACTGAGAAGGGAAAGACTGCGGAGGAAAGTGTTGGGAGGGAGATCAAGTATTCCATTTGGAATATATTGAGTTTAAAATATCCAAACAGAGATGTCAAACAGGCAGTTGGGTAGGCAGCTTTGAATTCAAGCTATTGGTTTGGAAATTGCTAAAGTCAGATCATATTTAACTCCTTGAAGCTGGATGAGATCACCAGGGTATTAGTGTAACTATAGGCAAAAAATACAGTGAAGTAGAAGGAAAACTAGGAGTATGATTTTTAGGAGTAAAGTTTCAAGGTGGAAGGAGTGATCAACTCTGACAAATGCTGCTGGAGGTCAAATAAAATGAGCAAAGAGAACTGACCTTTGATTTAGCAATGAGGAAGTTATCAGCAACCTTGATGAACAGTATTGGTTTTGTCAAGTGGGTTGAAAAGCACTTGACCAAAAAAATCCTTTGTGACACAAACAAGCTGAGAATAGAAGGGAATTTCTTCAACCTAATAAAGGCCATCTACTAAAGCCCTACAGCTGACAGCATACTTACTGGTGAAAGACTGAATGCTTTCCTTCTGAGATCAGAAAATAGAGTTATACATTTTTGCCACTTAATTTAATGTGGTACTTAATTTAATGTAGGTGCTAGCCAGAGCAATTAGGCAAGGGAAAGAAAGAAAAGGCCTCTAGTTTGGAAAGGAAATAGTAAAACTATCTATTTGAAAATTATTTCATCTTCTGTCTCCAGGGGTCCTCAAACTACGGCCCGCGGGCCATATGCAAATACAAATATTGTATTTGTTCCCGTTTTGTTTTTTTACTTCAAAATAAGATATGTGCAGTGTGCATAGGAATTTGTTCATAGTTTTTTTTTAAACTATAGTCCGGCCCTCCAACGGTCTGAGGGACAGTGAACTGGCCCCTGTTTAAAAAGTTTGAGGACCCCTGATAGACGATCCTTCTTCTGCCTCAATTGAAATTATCATATGGATTCTCTTCTTCGTTCTGCTAATGTGGTGTATAACACTGACTTATTTTTATATGTTGCCCCGACCTTGCATTCTTAGGATAAATCCCACTTGCTCATAGTATCTAATCCTTTGTGTATGTTGCTGAATTTGGTTTGCTAATATTTTGAGGATTTAGGATATTGGACTATAGGTTTTCTTCTTGTGATACCTTTGTCTGATTTTGGTATCCGGATAATACTGGTCTCATGCACTGAGTTGGGAAGTGTTCCTATTTTTTATTTTAAGCATTTGTAAAGTAATTGTGCTGATTATTAAATGTTTGATAGAATTCACTCATGACGCCATCTGGTCCTGGTCTTTTCTTTGTGGGAATGTTTTTGATTACCAATTCAATCGCTTTTCTTGTTACTGGTCTATTCAGACTTTGTATTTCTTTTTTCGGTTTCAGTAGTAAATCTCTAGTAATGTGTCCATTTCATGTAGATTTATCTAATTCGTTGGCATACAGTTGTCCGTAGTATTTCCTTATAATCGTTTTATTTCGTTTGGTAGCAGTATCTTCTCTTTTATTCCTAGTTTTAGTAACTTGGGTCTTCTCTTTTTTTACATTGGTCTCTGAGGGAAAAGGCTTGTCAAATTTGTTGATCCTTTTGACAACAAAAATTTGGTTTTATTGATTTTTCTCTATTCTAATGTTACTAAAATGTTACAGTTGGTTTCTGTACTAATGAGGAAATGTCAGTTTATTGTAAAATTTTAACATTATGTCCTGATCTTCTGTATTACTCAGAAAATAGAATGTGTGTATGTGTGATATAGATATACTATATGTAGTATATATCTCATATAGGTATAGATATGGTCTATATTTGTTATATATATGGAGAGAGATATTTAAAAATTGGCTCACATGATTGTGGAGTAAGTCAAAATACGCAGCATAGGCTATCTGGAGGCTGGGGACCTGGACAGAGCCATCGGCTGGCAGAATTCCTTCTTGCTCAGGGGAGGTTAATCTTTTTTCAGCTGATTGGATGAGGCCCACCTACATTATGGAGGGTAACCTGCTTTATTCACTGTCTGCTAATCTAAATGTTAATCTCATTCAATAAACAAACACCTTCACAGAATCATGTAGAGTAATGGTTGACCAGATGTCTGAGCACTGTAGCCCAGCCAAATTGATACATACATCTCCTACTTTTCTTTAAGTAGATCTGTGGTAATTATTGCATTGAGGGGAAAAATTCCCTTTGGAGATTTGATATGTCTTCTACATCAAGTGTTTCTCTCACTAAAAGAAGTAATTTAAACAATACACACGAACAAAATGGAATGGATTTGTAACATATTCGTCACTGTATGTCATACAACTGACCATAGTATTCTAGTACACATCAGATCCCAGCAGATACCATGACTTTCATAGATACGTTGTAGTGCCACTGGTTTTAAAGAACTTCCACATACACAGGATGCATCTGTATCCAGTTCTAGGAAAGCTCTGGAAAATGGTCAAGGGATTTCTAGAAGTTTAGCCTCATGAGGGCTTTTTTAAGGATTTTTTAGAATAATTTCTAAGACTCTGGCTTATTTTAGAACTTTACCTTTACCCCTCATCCACCTTCACACTCCATATCTCCTAAATCCACAGGAGAGGAAAAACAGAAGTGATCTACCTTGCACACAGAATACACTTGAACAAAAAATGGGACCCCCCAGGAACTACTTGTAGACCTATGACAACCATCTAAATTAGGCAATAGCCCAGTGAATACATTGATTATTTTCACTTTCTTTGAAATGCATAAAAATTAAGCACAAAACAGCATATATAAGTAGTTCTTAACCTGATTGATGACCAGTTACATTTTTTGACAAATACATTCCATTTCAAACTAAGTGGACTCTTTTAAAAGAAGTAACATTATAATACTCTAAGAATTGAATATCTATTTGTATAATAATTATATCTTAAAACCATATTTAATAAGCTATCACTGATACGAACGTACAGTATGGTATGATTCTTACTAAAGCGTAACATACTACATTTCTTAGAGGTCAGTGTATTTATCAATAAAAGATGTTTGGCTATTATTATTTGAGGAAGGAAAAAAGCTTACTGAGTGACCAATATAAATTGTGTGGTGGTTGCATAAAATTTTAAAAAAAAACATGAAGGTAAATTAATAGTATGCTATAAACATGAATTATAGATAATTGTACCTTTTAAGGTCGAATTCCTATAAGTCAAGAGCTGCCTATATATAAAGGTTGTCAACCCATTTACTTTATATATTTCAGATATATATTTCATCATAAATATTTCGTATATATATATATATATGTATATTTCATTTAGCTTTGGTGGGTAGTGTGGAAGGTAGTGTATTTTGGGGTGGGGGAGGGTGACTGTTTGTCTGTCTCTCTGTTGGAATCCAAAGGGTAATTGTCTCAGTGGTACATGGTCTGCTTTAAAGATCCTCTCTCTTTTTTCCTAAAGCAGTACAAAATAGGCTATATGAAGAGAAATATTTTTTAACATTGGTAAGAATTACAGACTGTTTTTCCTCTGGTTAATTCATTATAAAAATCTTGTTATAATCAATTCACAAAGCACTGCTTATCATACATCTGTCTTCAAACATAATTTCTTGCAAGTGGTTTCCTGAAAAATCATCAAGTTTTCTCCACTGCTGCCCTTGCTGGAGTACTTCATGCATTCTTTTAAAACAAGATCAGTTTTGGGACTTATGTGAGTTAAGACTGTTCTTTCTATTTAACTGAAGTGTTTACCATAAAGTTAAATAAAAAACAAAATTGACCATTTACTGTCATTTCTTTTAAATGTTACTATTTTCTCATCTCTACTTCCTAATCCTGTTTCTTACTTCTCCTATGTGTAAGCACCACTGATCCTCAACAAGTTACATTGCCTATTTTTTTAAAATCTTATAAAAATTCCTGTTTTCACCAATACTCATCCATTTTATTAAAGAAAGTCATGTATGTAAATAAAGCTAAATATATTGCCTCAATGCTTCAATAAATAAAATTTATATAAAAAGAACATTTAGAACCATTCTGTCAAAATGGTACAGGTTCTTTCTTGAACAAGAAAGAACTCTGCATCTCTCAACATGTCTGGAATTCTACTTGGAAATATTTTTTTTGACAGAAATAAACCATTACTGCTTGGAGAATTTTAGGTTGCATAGGCTCAACTTAAAAAAAAATGATATTAAAATTTCAAATCCAATTTTCCCTTTTTTTCAGAACTACATTTTTATATTCAAGTTTATGTGTGCATACTGTATTTTTTGCTTATTTTGAAAGCATGTACATAAGAACTCATTTCTTTATTAGCTGCATGGCAGAAAATTAAATTCTCATATGGTTTCTTCTTTTTTATGGTAATGTTGTGCTATGTTTTAAAAATAAATTGTCAGTAGTATCAGGAAAACCTTTTAAGACATAAGTAAATTTTTTCCCCTTGGAAATTGCAAGTTGATATCTTATATTAGCTTCCATGATTTCATTAGGTACTTTGAATTTCTATTCTTAGCTTGAGATGAGTTGAAAGATTCAAGGGTATTTATGGCACTTCAACATTTAAGTTTTAATGAGAGCAACTTTGAACCTGTAACATTCCAGAGAGGAATTTTCTGTTAGTTTGTTCAAAAGCCTTTTTCTCTTCATATACAAGACTAGCATCTGTGTGGTTGGTAAATGTAATCCATGATAACACTGTGATTCTCTGGTGATTTTTTTCTTTTCTCCTGACACTGTTTTATAAGATGAATATAGACGCTGCCTCTCCCAGCTTCTTCAGATCTCAGTAACTTTTATAGTTTTGCATTGGCATTTCTTTTCAGCTAAACCTCCTCCCAAGATTTTTACTTATTTGTTGCTTTAAGATGTTCTTAATTATCCTCCATTGTCTTTCAGATAACTTTATGATTGGCATACTATAGGAACATCATTTCAATAATAATTTGTCCTGGGATCATGTGACATAGTTTTCACATGTCTGTCACGATTTATATCATTCTAATAACATTGACATTATATTAAAATGTTGATTTTCATGGAAATTCTCAATGTTTTGTTGTCAGGAGCCTAGCTGTATAATAGTTTTTAGCTGCTTAGTTTTTATTAATGTCTATATGTTTGCGTTTTTTAAATCATCTTTAAAAGGTTATTTATATTAAAATTTTCTCTTCCTTGTAATTAAGGAACCGATTGAACTAATAAAACATTTGCTTGGTCAAATTAATCCAATGTTTAAAGATGCAAAAAAATTTTTTTTTCATACAGTATTTTTGGTAGTTTTCATAATTTTAAAAAAAATCTATACTTTAGCATATTAAGGCAAGAAAAAAGAATTAAAATATTTATTTTTATCTCCTTTTAAGAAAGTAAATAGTTTTCTTAAGTATGTTTGCATCAAATAAGTGTATTTTTTTTAAATTGGGAAAACTTTAGAATGGATCCTTCTATAAGTCTTTAATTTTTGAAGTGCTTATGATCAATATTGTTTTGTTATGATTCAAACAGGTTTTACTGAGATTCTTATTTTCCCACTTTACAAACATCTAAAATATTTACTTATTTTAAAGCCTATTATTTATAAAAACATTGAGAATGCATAATATTTGATATTATTAGACCAGTTTGGTTACATAAAGGAAAGATTGGTTACATAGCCAAAGATTGAAACCGCCCCATTGGAGCTGGTTACATAATAGTATTTTTTTCTTTGAATTAACAGAAAAGCATGTATCACTTCACTCTCGTTTACATGTGTGTTTTTGAGGTTGTTCATGTTGGTAGTGAGTTACCTTGACTCTGTCGGAGAGCCTTTTGTGTTAATGTACATGTTTGTTCAAAATGATCATGTGTTTTTAATAAAATACCATCCTAGATGTCAAAATTTTATTAATAACATCATTAAAATTATCAATATTTACATTATAAATTTACACTGAAGTTACTCATGGGAACCAAAGAATATGATACTGATTTTTGAATTTTAAAAATATTTTACACCCATTTTAATAATTTGGTTGTACATTTTCAGGACCCTGACTGCTTTTTTTTATCTTCACTTTTTAGGTGAAATTGCTGATTTTTTATCTTCCTTGACTTTTGATATTTAGTTTTTATACTATAGTCTCATTTTTTTAAAAACTGTTTTCCATTATTGTTTTTACTTTCATTGATTTCTAAATATTTTAATTTATTAGTTATTTCTAACTATTGTGACTATAAAGACTTGTTCTGTTACCGTAGTCATTTTATAAAAGACTAAGAACCTGCCTCTGAGACATGGTCAAAAAGTATTTTGTGTTGTATGATTGATATAACCACATAAATACCTCTGCCAATACTGGAGTTCATTTGGTTGTTCATATATTATGAACAATGTTTTGTAGGTTTTTTTCAAATTATAGAATTATGTAACATTATAGAAAGTTTGAAAAAATAGAACAAAATAATTGCCCACAGCTCTCTCTCTAACACAATTATTGTCTCTTTTTATACATTTTCTCCTATATCTATGCCAATTTTTATATTAATAATAAGGGAAAACTATTGTGTTCTGTCCATATTTTCCATTCCCTATAGCAAATGCATTTCTATGGCACTGTATAATTTTATAATTATAATTGTAATGGTTCAACTGAATTTCTTTGAAAGGATGTTTTGTAATTTAATATTTTCCATAGTTCTGTATATTTTGGATGTTTCTAGTTTTTTATTGTTAAAAAGCACTAGCATTATAGGTTTGACAGGTAATAACAATTATCTACCATGTGAAACTTATTTTAATAACAAATTATTCTTAATTTACATATGTAAGCATTAAACTTAATGCTCTTTTGATGAATGGTGTTATATAAATAAAGTGTAGTGAAGTTGCTTTGAAAATTACCAAACTATCCTACAACAGTCTGAGTTTGTTTACTTAGTTACTTATTTATTTTTACTTAAGAGAAATGTCAAAGACAGGTTAAGAGTACTAGTATTTACCAAAAAGTCTTAGTTCCTAGCCATGGGCCTATATTGTGAAACCCTTTAAACTACAAGTATTTGTGAATAATTTTTATGTCCTGTGCTATATGAGGAGTTATTTGAGGGCAGTGACACTGTTTTATATAATTTAGACATCATCTTGAATACAGAGGCATATTTAAAAATTATTTAATTCTATTTGGAAATATCTTCTAACAGAAAAAGAACTTATATTTTTAATCCCTTAATTAAACTGCTATTCTTCTTTGATAATTTTTCCTAGTAGATTTTTTCAGAAAGTAACAGAGGGCTCATCATTTTTTTTTTATTATATAGCCATGTATGTAGAGTGACATTAAAACTTTCTTCATGACTTTCTTTCATCGTTTTTTTATTATTATTACTATCATGGTAAAATAAGAGCTGCTTAAACCCATGGGTTGTTATATGTCCTTCATTGGGTTGCTGTGAAAATTAAATGAACTAATCCACATAATGTACTGCAAGTGGTGTCCGTCATCTAGTAAGTTCTCCATAAGCATCAGCTATCACCACTACGACTTCTTGTGACTTAGTATTGTTATTATTAATAAGAAAATTATCTGAACTCGGACCAAGAATCACGTTTTTGTCACATAATAAATAATAAATCACCTGGTACTCCAGGACAAAGTATGTATCAATATAAAGTAGTAAAAGGATTGTTCAGTAAGTATTTCTGGGAGCATTGGTTAATTTTTTAGAAAAATATAAAGTTACAGCCTCACCTTACAAGCTTGCTCTCATGATTATAGGTGAATAATTCCAGATGGGATTTAAAAAAAATTAAATGTAAAGCCATGAAATTCATATTTTTAAACTTTAGAAAGTACAGGTGAATATTTATCAGACCTAAGGATAGGAAAGTCAAAAACAGTGTAAGAAATCTCAAACGAAAGTAATTCACAGATTCAAGTAGGTAAACAGTTAACATTTCATTAAAAAGAAAAGTTGAAAATCTTAAAGTCTTTGCAACAAATGGGGATGAGGACTATGCCCTGAAAAGATACATGCGTATATGCATTATTATGAACACCCTAATCAAAAAGTGGTCAAAATGTATCAAACATCAATTTACAGAAGAAATAATGTAAATGATTAGTAAACATGAAAAAAAAAGACGTCTAACTCCACTAAAAGTGAAAATGAAATGCCGTACAATTTTTCACTTGTTCAATTATTAATGGCTTTAGAGTGATTAGAAGTCATTTTATAAGAGAACAGTAATCTGGGCAGCCGTACTTACTGCTGGTTGAAATGTACACTGTTATTAACTGGTCTAAGTGACAAGCATTTGGACAAGATCTGTCTAGCTTTGCAACTTGTCCTAATGAAATCATCAGCGAAATGGACAAAAGGGAATGTCCATGGATGTCTATTGCAGTCTTACTGAAATAATGAGCAGATAACAAACAACTTAAATGTCACATTTTATAGTAAAAAATATGTTTAAACAAAGCTATACAATTAAATGATGTGTTAACATATCGTAAATGATCTCCACTGGAAAATATTAGATAAGTGTCTCCTTATGATTAGGGGCTGCCCTGCACCTGCGGTCTTACTCTAACTCTGAAATCACTTTCCTATTGTAATAACGTGAAATTGCCGTTCCTTTAAAACACACAAATCTCTAGCAGCTGTGGGTATGTGCCCTGGAAAAAGCCTGACCATAAAAATTCTGAGCCAATTATAAATTACAAAAATGTGAAAAATAAGGAAAAGTACATTTTGTGTAACACCATTCCCTTACTCCAAATTCCTTGTTATATTCTTTTTACCATCCTTCTTTTTTAAAAGCCAGTTCTTGCTAAGACTTGGGCACTGGAAATGAACTGGAGTTAAACAGGTCCTAGGTTATTTATAAACATTTACTTGAAAGAACCCTCTGCTTACTTTCAGCTTAAGTACACTCTTTTAAATGTCCCTTTTAATGAGAACCGCATAAGATCTGAAGGCAAGAGTCCTGGCCAGTGTACTCAGTGGTTAGAGTGTCAGCTGGCCCTGGTATGGGTGCATGCAGGAGGCAACCAGTCGGATGTGTTTCTCTCATATCAGTCCTTCTCTCCCTGCCTCTCCCCCTCGCTCCATCCCTCCCACTCTCTCTAAAACACAATGGAAAATATATCCTTGGATGAGGATTAACAACAAAAAGATCTGAAGGCAAGAAATATTAACCCCCTTTCCTGTCATAGAATACACTTTCTCTAAGCTTAGACTTAACCAAGGTGTGTAGACACATCACTCATCATGTTACTGAAGTTTGAAAGTTACAATCTGTACTGCCTTGAAGGGCATGTCAGATAGATTCTAGGAAAATAAGCTGATCTGGTTTTTGGTTTGAGAAATAATCATAGGCAAGTACTCTGGATTGTATATATTTTGTTATAGCCTCTGTTCTGGCTGTTTTATTGGTGGCTCTGGGTTTGGGATTTTTCTTTGTTGTTGCTGTTTTTTAATCTGTGTTTATATATGGACTAGAGGCCCAGTGCACGAATTTGTGCACCTTGAAAGGAACTGTAGGCCACAAGGCTGCGGTGAGCACAGGGGCAGGTCTCAGCCCATCCTTCACGCCCCCGCCTGGTCCTTTCCATTGTAGCCCCCATTCCCCTGTCTGCTGGCAGCCCTGCTCCTTCCATCGCTGCTCCCATGTGCTGATGGCGCTGGCCCCACTCGTACCCACTGACGACGTGGAGCAATTGGGGCTGGCACCAGCAGCGGTGCGAGCAGGGCCGGTGCCAGCAGTGGGTGTGAGCAGCGGCTGCCGGCCCTGATCGCTCCTCAGGAGCAAGGGGAGGTGGAGCAGCCCTGAGGGTCGATCAGGGCTGGAAGCCACTGCTCACACCCACTGATGGCACCGAGCGATCAGGGCCAGTGCTGGGCGTCAGCAGCGGGTTTGAGCGGTGGCTCCAGCGCCAGCAGCAGATGCAAGTGGGGCCGGTGCCGGCAGCAGGTGCGAGTGCCCGGCAGGACCACAGCGCATGGGAGGAAAGAATTTTCAGTAACCACCAGAGGCTTGCCCCAATGACAGCAACTGGCACCCGCCTTGGTCTGGTACCACCACTCACCTGCTCCACCATCCTGCTGTGGCCGATACCTGCCATGTTCCACACATGACCCCTGGTGGTCAGCGCACGTCATAGTGACTAGTTGTTCAGTTGTTCCGCTGTTCGGTCTATTTGCATATTAGCCTTTTATTATATAGGGCTAGTGGCCTGGTGCATAAAATTCATGTACGGGAGCTGGGGGGTTTCTCGGCCCAGCCTGCACCCTCTCTAATTGGGGACCTCTTGGGGGATGTCCGATCGCCAGTTATCCCCCTCGCAATCTGGGACCACTGGCTTCTAACCGCTCACTTGCCTGCCTGCCTGATTGCCCCTAACTGCCTTTGTCTGCATGCCTGATTGCCCCTAACACCTCTGCCTGACTGCCTGATCACTCCTAACCTCTCTGCCTGCCTGATCGCCCCTAACTGCCTCTGTTTGCCTGCCTAATCGCCCCTAACAGCCCTCCCCTGCCGGCCTGATCTTGCCCCCAACTGCCTCTTTCTGTCTGATCACCCCTAACTTCCCTCCCCTGCCAACCTGATCTCACCCCCAACTACCTCTGCCTCGGCCCCCACCACCATGGCTTTGTCCGGAAGGAAGTCGGACATCCGGAAGATAGCCAGTCAACCTGGTCTAATTAGCATATTTCCCTTTTATTAGTATAGATAGATTATATAGGATAGAATTGCTTAAATGGGGGGGGGCAGCCTTTTTCAGCAGGAGGAGATGCTCTTGGCAGACAAAAATACATAATCCCTGTATCTGGACTGATAGCCAGCCATATGCACTATACTGCCAAACCGTCATTAAAAAATTGAACCGCTTTCTTACACCTTACACCAAATAGCTGTTGCCCTTAAAACCCCTCCTCAGCCCCCATCTTAGGTTCTGCCTTCACAGTTCACCCAGATTAGGTTCTGATTGGTTGGTTTTTATGCCAGTCAGCGTCAAAAGCTCCGCCTCCTAGGCAGCCATTGGCTTCTCCCACTTCACTCAGATTTGGTTCTGATTGGTCAGTTTCTATGCCAGTCAGCACCAAAAGTTCCGCCTCCTAGGCAGCCATTGGCTCCTGGCACTTCACCCAGATTTGGTTCTGATTGGTCGGTTTCTATGCCAGTCAGCATCTCCGGGCCTATTGATGGGCCTGATCAGAGGGGCGGGGCTGATCAGCATCCCCAGCAGATGCTGGAGAGAAAGAGAGGCTTGGCTGCTGGCCAGGCCCAGAGTGAAAGAGAAAGGCAAATGCTAATCAACAGCTTCCATGGAGGCTACGGATCAGACCCTGCTTCTTTCTGCAGGCCTCTCTTTGGGCCTGATCTGCAGCCTCCTCGGCAGTCAGTGCTGGGTCTGGGCACCCGCAGCAGCAGCAGACAGTGCTGGGTCGCCATGGCAACCCAGCACTGACTTCCAATCAGTTGAGCCTTTGGTCGTTTTGGATGTTACGAGGGACCCTAGCTCTTTATATAGAGATATTTATGTACATATGTATACATGTGTACCCATTCATATGTTTATTTGTGTATATATATATATATATATATATATATATACATATATATATATATATATATATATATATATAGTGATGTAAATATGGAGTACTATATATGAATCAGGAGAATAAAGGATTATGATAAGTAAAAGTGAGAAGAATGCCTTCTAAATTTAAATATGGTAACAGAAATAACATACATCCCTAGAAAGAGTAACTAAAAACATGAATAGTTAAGGTACACTAAATCTTTGTTGTGTTTCTTTAAAATGCCTCACTGCCCTGGCCTGGTGGTCAGTTGGTTGAAGGTCCCATACACCAAGAGCTGGTGGGTTTAATTCCTGGTCAGGGCACATACCCAAGTTGCAGGCTCCATCCAGGTGCGGGTGATATGGCTGTATGAATATGAGAGGCAACCGATAGATGTTTTTCTCTCATATGGGTCTCTCTCTCTCTTCCTTCTCTCTAAAATGCAATAAAAACATATCCTCAGGTGAGGATTATTAAAAATAAATAAAATACCTCACTTCTTTAATAGGGTACTTTTAATAGTTTACATTTAAATCTGGCTTCAGTTTTAATATTTGTCTCTTTTGTAACACTAGCCAGTTAAAAACTTACTAATAAGCCCCTTAATTTATTTTTCCCTTTCCTGCTAGACTGTGTGTTGTGGGAACACACGGAGGTATGTTCCTGCCTTTAAGGTACTTTAAATAAGTTGGAGACATAATCACGCAGTAATTTACAGCTGTAGTGTATAGTGTTTACCACATGCCAGGTACTGGGTCAAATGGTTTATGGCAATTGTTTAATTCTTAACAACACTGTGAGGTAGACACTACTATTTTAAAGTTGAGAAAATGGGCCTAGGGACATTTTTTAAAAGTTGGCAAGTCATACAGCTGGTAAATCAGCAGGGCAGAGCAGGCTTGTCTACCTCTTGTCTTTGCTTCAATACCTAGTGATGCTGATGCTGTGATAGAATCCCTGTGGTGATCTGATTGCCTTTCCCTTTGTTTTGTAAACGAGCACATTAGGTCAAGGCACCAGCACCAAAGCTCATAACTGGGAGATTCACCTGTTTGGTAGTTACCACCGAGAAAGTGGATGTGAATGAGGTCAGGACCCTGTCATGGTGTGTGGGCAAGTGCAGTGACAGTAACATATATGCTGGCCAGGGAGCAGGGACGTGGCCCAGATGGGCTCCAGGGTTCCTTCCAGTGCTAAGCCTTGTAGTTTGCAATGTTCTGCCCTTTTGTCTGCCTCTTAGAAGTTTTTTTTGTGAAAATATCAAATGTGCCCTTTCTTTGTTGAAATTTACATAAGAAAAGGAAACTGGAATGATAGCAGGGTTTTTGTTGTTGCCTTTTTAAGTTTAATTTAGTAAACTTTTACCAAACACCTATTCTGTACCAACCAGATACAGCTAACATCACCAGACCATCCTGTGGAGCACAGTCACCATTTCTGATGTCCAAAGACCCTCACATTAGAAATCTGTTTACTTTTTTCTTTTATCCACTATCCCTTTATTGTTTACAATGAAAGCAGAAACTTTAGTTAATGGTAAAGACCCAGTTAGGTTAACACTGTCATTGAAAATCGGGATTTATCTGTGATTTGTGGATCAGAAAAATTTCAGGTTTTCACGTTTGGGCTTTATTTAATTGCTTTGGATGAGACATTTACGACCTAGTTAGAACTATTCCTGTGCCAAAAGTTGTAGTGGCAAAGAAAACCTTCCCTTCATACAAGGAATAACTGTGAAGGCATTTCTAGTTCTACCGGCTTATCCTATAATTGCCTTTCTAGAGATAAGAACCGTGTAAACCTGAAATTAGAACACAATGAAATACCAGCATAGAAAAGTTAGAACAACTAATGTGTTATTTCTGTGCTAAATCAGAAACTATCCCGTTATACTGGATTGCAATCTTGGCCAGCAGTCACGCGTGACAGAGTTAGGGTGGGATTGGGATGGGATAAGTAATTTCTGCAAATTAGGCAGAGACCATTGCCTGGATACCACTCTGCTAAAGCATTGGAAAAAGCAAGAATCTCTTGGAAATAGCAAGAATCTCGGTTACTCCTGGTGTGGTGTTGCAATGACTCTGAGATATATGTAGGGGTCCCTTTTATGGATTCTTTCCCAATATCCCAGAAAACAGAAAAAATTAATGTGCAGTGTGTCCTCTGATCCTTTACACAGAAGTTTGAATTGTATCTGCATGTGGGACTTTAGAATTCACACATGTTTTCTTCCTCTCAGGACCAGGATGGCACAGTGCCCCTTTTGCTTATCTCAAATCTCATCTTATGTAAAATACCACTGTGTTTTATACCACTTACCCTGTTCACTTTTTTCTCTTTATCTTTGATCAAAGAGTTTTAGAGCAATTATCGTCCTCATTTCAAATCCTTTGTAAATGTTTCCCCTCAAATAATCTGAGTATTTCCTCAAAATCAGAATGAGACTTGGTGGTCCACAGGAATATATTATCAGATTTACTTTTTCATTCTATTCTCAGTATGTTGATTGATTTTTATTAAGCTGAAACTCCCTAGTCATTGATAATTGTTTTTTAATATTGCCTTTATTTGGAATCCTATTAACTTCTTAAATCCAATGCTATAATTATTCTTTTTCTTTATGTTCCCTAAAATTCACAGAGATTAGTTATTATAGTCTTATATTTTGTTATAAAATAGATTTATTTTTAAAGTTTTCTCTGTGTCAAACTCAATCAATATTCTTTTTAAAGAGAATTTTTTTTTTATGTTTTGGCCTGACCAGTGTGGCTCAGTGGTTGAGTGTTAACCTGTGAACCTGGAGATCACAGTTTAATTCCCAGTCAGGGCACATGCCTGGGTTGCAGCTTGATCCCCAGTGGGGAGCTTGCAGGAGGTAGACGATCAATAATTCTCTCTCATCATTGATGTTTTTATCTTTCTCTCCCTCTCCCTTCCTCTCTGAAATTAATAAAAATATATTTTTAAAAAAGAGTAATGTAAAAAAAAAGTCTTTAAAATAGATATATAATATATATATTGTTTTGTACTATAGAGCTGATGCAGAATATACTATATGTTTTGATAAGTAGGTTGTTTTCTCTGTCTTAAAGTCTGGATTTTTTTTTTATTAAATCTTTATTGTTCAGATTATTACATTTGTTCCTCTTTTTTCCCCCCATAACTCCCCTCCTTCCAGTTCCCACCCCACCCTCCGCCCTCACTCCCCACCCACTGTCCTCTTCCATAGGTGCACAATTTTTGTCCAGTCTCTTCCCACATCTCCCACACCTCTTTCCCCCCCAAGAATAGTCAGTCCATTCCCTTCCTATGTCCCTGATTCTATTATAATCAACAGTTCATTCTGTTCATCAGATTACTTATTCACTTGATTCTTAGATTCACTTGATAGATGCATATTTGTTGTTCATAATTTATATCTTTACCTTTCTCTTCTTCTTCCTCTTCTTAAAGGATACCTTTCAGCATTTCGTATAATACTGGTTTGGTGGTGATGAACTCCTTTAGCTTTTCCTTATCTGTGAAGCTCTTTATCTGACCTTCAATTCTGAATGATAGATTTGCTGGATAAAATAATCTTGGTTGTAGGTTCTTGCTATTCATCACTTTGAATATTTCTTGCCACTCCCTTCTGGCCTGCAAAGTTTCTGTTGAGAAATCAGCTGACAGTCATATGGGTATTCCCTTGTAGGTAACTGAGTTTCTTTCTCTTGCTGCTTTTAAGATTCTCTCTTTGTCTTTTGCTCTTGGCATTTTAATTATGATGTGTCTTGGTGTGGTCCTCTTTGGATTCCTTTTGTTTGGGGTTCTCTGTGCTTCCTGGACTTGTAAGTCTATTTCTTTCACCAGGTAGGGGAAGTTTTCTGTCATTATTTCTTCAAATAGGTTTTCAATATCTTGCTCTCTCTCATCTTCTGGCACCCCTATAATTCTGATGTTGGTACGCTTGAAGCTGTCCCAGAGGCTCCTTACACTATCTTCGTATTTTTGGATTCTTTTTTCATTTTGCTTTACTGGTTGGGTGTTTTTTGCTTCTTCGCATTTCAAATCTTTGCCTTGATTCTTGCGCTCCTCTGGTCTGCTGTTGGGAGTCTGTATAGTATTCGTTATCTCAGTCTGTGTATGCTTAATTTCTAGTTGGTTCTTTATCATAACATCGAGGGTCTCATTAGATTTCTTGAGGATCTCACTACATTTATCGGCGGCTTCTAGACAGTTCTTAAGAGACCTTAAAAGTGTGGTTCTGAACTCAATATCCTCCATTGACAGTTTTGTCCTGTTTCTTTGTGTCCGCATTTTTTATGCTTTCTTGGTGCACCCCCTTGTGGTCTTTGTGCGCAGTCTTGTTGTAGTTAAGCCTTGGTTGTTGGAGGTAATACTGGTGGGGATTTGACCTCCAGGCCAACTCTAAAGTCTGGATTTTTGAGAGCGTATAAAGGTTGGTTTGGTTAAGAGTTGATTGCACAGCTTATGAGTTCTTGAATGATGCATATGGTAAATGTCACTATTCTAGAAAAGAAATAAAACCAGAATACTGCAACAACATGAAAATCAATCAGAATGAAATGGGAATTGACTGAGGAAAGGAACTCTAGCTGAGCTTTTTAAGCCCACATGTTAAGTGATAGCAGTGAGTTGGAGGGGATGCTTTAAGCAGACATAGCATTTATTTAAATACTTAAAAATTTATCTTAGCAAAAGATATGACCTGTTGATGAGTACACAATTGAAACTATGAAACATTTTCAAATTTCAGTAGGCTTCAGATCATACTAGTAAACACATAGAGTTTCCATAGAAGAAGACGTAAGGCAGCTAGGCCCATGATTCCATTCCCCTGGAATCTCATGGAAGTTAAATAACTTGCTTTTAGGAACAGGCTAGATCTATCAGTCTGATCACACGCATAGGCCTGTTTGACACTATGCTTTCCCTAATTTAGTTTTCTTTCTTAACAGTAGATCCTGTCTGTGCCCCAGGTATGTTGTTAGGCTATGCTTAGAATATGACATGAAATATTCCAGTGTTTATGAATGAGATAATCCATCGTTTATATTTAAAATGTTTTTAAAGTGCTTTTAATTTTTTCTTATCAAATGTGTTCATCATTCAGTCCATGATAAATTATCCTCATGCTTTCTGACTTCCTTATTTTGCTTTATAACAGTTATTTTACTCATTGATTTCTGAAGAAAACTCTATGATTTAGAACCAAATAAAATTTATGTCATTATAGCTATATATTTAAATGTTAGGTAATTATCTTATCAATTGTTATTTTAATGAAATTGTGTAGCATCTATTTTTATTCTCTTACTAAGTGCACTTGTAACAATAATATGGTGTAACAAAAATCTGATGCAACTTTGAGGGTTTTTAATTTTTGTTTTTTGAGGGGGTTTCTTTTTTTAGTTCTTATTACTAGAAATATATTTTTTTCTATTTACAGCTGGTTTTAGAAGAAGTTTCCGTCTAAGTAGAAAAGATAAGAAAACAAATAAATCCATGTATGAATGTAAGAAGAGTGATCAATATGATACAGCTGATATACCCACATATGAGGAAGTAACCCCGTATCGGCGACAAATGAATGAGAAATACAGACTTGTTGTCTTGGTTGGTAAGTGCGTTTGTGTGTAATTTGGATGAAATAAGTGAGAGAGTAAGAATTTCACTTCATAGAACATCGTACTTGAAGTTTCCAGCTAAAAAATCTCACCCATTGTTCACATAAAGCCCGTGCCCCTTCAGGGCGCCGAGCTGAGTATTTCCGCCCAGGGCCTCCCTCGGTCAGGTCAGCAGGTGTTGGCCCTGCTTTGCCTTCACTGCACTGTCTAGGCATGGCCGCTCATTGCACTAGTCATTACTGTCTTACTTTCACTCTCCTTAAAATTCACCAGCTATTCCGAAGTATCCCAGGCTGATTTTCCTTGTTTTTTATCCCTCTCCACTCTGTTACTTGTTGGGCAGCCCACCTGGGTTAGTCCTCCCTGTCACCAAGGCAAGGCCGGGCTTGACCTTAGTCTCTGCTCTGCCTTCAGACTTCAGGCTGCCTCTCGGTGAGTTCTTTGTGGCAGAGACAGCATCCCTGTCAGTGCTCAGAGGGAGGAGCCCTCCCTTTCCCATGGGCCTCAGCCTCTGCTCCAGGGCTTCTCAAACTTACACACACATCGAGTCAACTGGGCATCTTGTTAGCACAGTGTCTGATCTCTCCCGAGTTTCCAGATACCCAGGCTGATTCTGGAGTGCCTTTTGCTTTTCAGCTGCTGCTATTGGTTACAATGCAAATGTAGGGAGGCTGTACACACAGGATAGCCTGGTTACTCTGTTGAAATGGGTTCACTTGCCATTACCTTCTTTTGTTGGTGGTTGTAAACTGGCTGCAATTTATTTTGATGTCACACTTATTTTGTACTTTGTTATCATGTGTTTAAATGATGATTTTAAAGCCTTTGGTTTTGTCCAGGATTTGTTCAGTGATATTTTAGATTTGGTATGTCTGCTTTAATCTATGGATTTATTATTATTTTCAGCTTGTATTATAAAATTCTTATATGAAAGTCCTTATTCCCTAACACTTTATTTCCCTATTATGGAGCAGTTTCTGGTATAATATAATTTTTAATTTTTTAATCCCACCCTTACCATCACTGTGGCCTTGATTTCCCATAGTGGAAACTGATTTAATTGTGTGTGTTTTTTAATCCTTACCCAAGGATATGGTTTTATTGATTCTAGAGAGAGAGAAAGGAAAAGAGAGAGAGAAACATGCATGTGAGAGAGAAACGTTGATCAGTTGCCTCCTGAATGCACCCTGACTAGGGATCAAACCCATGATCGAGGCATGTGCCCTGACTGGGAATCGAACTCACAAACTGTTTTTGGTGCACGGGATGTCGCTCCATCTGAGCCACCCAGCCAGGCTGTAATCCTCTCCTTTCCATCACTGTGACCTTTTTGGAGCGTGATCTTCCATAGTGAGAAGTGGCAGCCAGGGTTGTAGTATGTAACTGTCCTTCAAAAGTGTTTCCTTTTATTCGCTTCCTTCTGTGTGGTCATTGTTCAGAAAACCTTTTAACTTGGTTGTGTAGCACATTTGCAGTATTAGACTTTTAGAATCTATTTTCTGGCGTCTATTACATCCTGTGAGGTGGGTGATGGAGACAGGGAGAAACAGGCCTCTGGGGCAAGGAAGGCTGCCTTCCAGCCAGTTCTGCTCTTCCGTAACCATGTGACACCTGAACATTTCAGATTTTCTTGGGCATTATTTTTCTTCATCTGAAAAATAAGGATAATAAGAGCATCTGCTTTCTAGGTTTGTTTGAGTGTTAAATGAAATAGTATTTGCAAAGACTTAGATCAATTCCTAGTACCTCAGTTAGGTTTTAATAAATAGTAACTCTTCTATTTTAACTAAAAATATAAGTTGAATGTGAAATGTTAAAGTATGAATAGGTTTCTGCTGAATTTGATCATTAGTGTTCCAAATACTTATAAATTGAAATAGATGATTTAGCAATTTATCAACTAAAAGGAAATCAAGCAATGGACTTGAATTTTGGAAATTCTGGATTGTTCGTGAATTAGCTATTTATTTTTCATTATTGTAGAAATCATATACTTAGGAAATAGTTCATTGGCTATTACAACAGGTGTAGGAATATAGAAAGTGTATAAGCATCCTGGTCCTCCTCAAGACTAATTTGTTTTTCTCAGTGTTTTCAAAGCCATTGGGAATAATTGTGTTTGCTTTGAAACTATAAGATAAATACTAGAGGCTCAGTGCATGGATTCGTGCACTGGTGGGGTCCCTCAGCCTCACCTGTGCCTTCTCGCAATCCGGGACCTCTTAAGGGATATACTAGTGTGTGAAGCAGCAGGTGGCCGGGGAGGAGCCTGACCTGGGCCAGGTGCCACACCACTCCTGCTCATCCCGGTCCAGCAGCACCTGTCTCTGCCATCGCTCAGTAGTGCTTCCGCGGAGGTGGGAGAGGCTCGCGCTGCTCCAGCTGCGCTTGCCAACAATGAGCCCAGCGTCTGGTACCCATTGGTCATCTGAATGGTGTCCCACTATGGGATCGCACTGACCACCAGGGTGCACCTCCTGCGTTGAGGGTCTACCCCCTGGTGGTCAGTGTATGTCATAGCGACCAGTCAAACAGTAGACTGGTTGAGCGGTAGACTGGTCACTTAGGATTTTATATATATACTAGTGGCCCAGTGCACGAAATTTGTGCACGGGGGGTGGAGGGGGCATTCCCTTAGCCCAGCCTGCACCCTCTCCAGTTGGGGACATCCCTCTCGCAATATGGGATCACTGGCTCCTAACCGCTCACCTGCTTGCCTGCCTGAGTGCCCCTAACCTCTCTGCCTAACTGCTTGATCACCCCTTACTGCCTCTGCCTGCCTGATCGCCCCTGACTGCCTTCCACTGCTGGCCTGATCTCACCCCCAACTGCCCTCCCCTGCTGGCCTGATTGCCCCTAACCCCCTGCCAGCCTGATCTCACTCCCAACTGCCCTCCCTCTGCCTCAGCCCCCACCATCATGGCTTTGTCCGGTTGACCTGGTCTAATTAACATAATAACCTTTTATTAATATAGCTAGATTATATAGGATAGGATTGCTTAAATGGTGGGGAAAGCCTTTTTCAGCAGGAGGAGATGCTCTTAGCAGACAAAAATTAATAACCCCAATATCTGGACTGATAGCCAGCCATATGCACTATACTGCCAAATCAGTCATTAAAAAATTGAACTGCTTTCTTATACCTTACACCAAGCATCTATTGCCCATAAAACACCTCCTCAGCCCCCCACCTTAGATTCTGCCTTCGCAGTTCACCCAGGTTAGGTTCTGATTGGTCAGTTTTGATGCCAGTCAGCATCAAAAGCTCCGCCTCCTAGGCAGCCATTGGCTCCTCACACTTCACCCAGATTTAGTTCTGATTGGTCGGTTTCTATGCCAGTCAGTGTCTCCAGGTCTATCTCTGGGCTTGATCAGAGGGGCAGGGCTGATCAACATCCACCCCAGGCTGCTGGGGAGCTGGCTTTACTGCTGCTCTCTTGGAGAGAGATAGGCAGGGCTGCTGGCAAGGCTGCGGATCAGACCCTGCTTCTCTCTCTCTCTGGGCCTCGCCAGCAGCCAAGGTAGCCACTGATCAGCCCCGCCTCTCTTTCACCTTGAGGGGTCAGCATTTCAGCCCCCTTGCCAGTCCCCGCCCACCGGAGCCTGCTGTGCGCGCAGCCTTGGGATCAGTGGAGCTTTCAGTCGTTTTGGATGTTAAGGACCCTGGGTTTGTTAAGAAGGTACATAGTTTTTATTTTCCCTGGATTCTTACCACAATATTGCATGATTTTTATTCTTGGAGATAATGTTCAAGAAATTAAAATCTAACAAGTTATTAACATGGCAAAACTATGAAAGTGGAGGACTTTGAGCTTGATCAGAAGTATTTCATTTCCAAAGCCACATTTCAGCCACTAAAACATCTCAGTGACAGTTTGTGTTATATTCCCTTCTGCATTTAAAAGTATTTTCCAAAAAGTACGTTAAGATCAAATGTTAGGCATTTAGTTCATTTTTCTACATAAGTTTTATCTTTGGTGAAACTTGACTTTTAAAAGGAAAGTAATAAAGCAAATAATGTGTGTTTGCAGGGGAAAGTAATAAAGCAAATAATGCGTGATAGAAAGCTTTCGTGTTCAAAAACTGTAAAACACTTAAATCTTAAGCCAATAGAAGAGCAAAAATTCATCTTGTGAATATTCAGACAATTTGTGACTTGTTCTGTTTGGTTACAAGGCATAAGAGGCAATAATAAACGTTCCTTTATGTTTCATGTTCTTAGTTTGAGCAGTAAGTACTGTTCTGCCCTCCTTTGTGCTGACTTTTATATTCTGTGTAAAGACTTTGTGAGGTGGTTTGAATAGACATTTATAAGACTGTCATAATTTTTCCATAAAACTATAACAAAACAAAAAGGTATCCCACATAAAGCATAGAGAAAAGTAACTCAAAACTAAATGTGAGTGTTAATATGTTTGTTAGAATTCCCAAAGCTTTAGTTGACCTTTGATTAAAGGCTTGTAGGAGTTATTCTGCTCTATAGGGTTTTATATAGGTACCTGTAAATCCCAAAGTCATCATTGGATTTATGAGTGTGGGATGGATTTAAAATTATAATCCTTGTATATAAGATGTAAATATGATCTTTATTAGAATCTTGTTGGGTTTTTTTATGACATCGGTTGGTCTTAAATGTTATACTCCAGCTTAATTTCTGGGCACCAATTACAATTATGTTTATTCAGCTGATTTCTATGGAGTACCTACTAGATCAGGTACTTCCTCCGCACATGGGTTTGTTAGTGAACAGCACAAACATTTTTACCCTTGTGGTGTTTACATTCTAATGGGAGGAGATACACGCACCAAAAAATTTATAAGAAATTAGTAATAATAAAGTTAATTGTATAGTTGTTTAACTGTAATATATGCTGTAGAAGCCGAATAACCAGTGTTACCCCAATAAATTTAATATGATTTAAATTGAAAAATAAATTAAAAAGGAGACAGTTAAAGCTAAGAGGATTTGGAGGAATCAAGAATTTTTGATTTTGAATCAGAAGATCATGGTACCTCATTGGAAAGGCCAAATTTTTTAACAGACTCTTGAAGTAAGAAAGTTGTCCATGCTCTCTTCTGCTTAGCTAAGGAAGACAGGTGGTTTTATTTTTATCTTTTAATTTTGCACTTTTGTCATAGCCTTGAGGTAGGAGTGAGACAGGACTTGGTTTACATAAGTCTAGAATAAATAGCTGCTTTGGAAAAATGATGCTCTTTCAACAAGCTCCCCACTCCCTTTTTCTTTTCTTCTTTTTTTGACAGTAGCACTCAGGTGATACTTCACAAATAGCATTTTTTTTCCCGACAGAGAAAAGAAAATCTGAGCCTCTATCAGGGCTTGTTGCTAAGTTGCTACATTTTCTATACAGATTGATTCCCGGGGAACTTTAAATTTAGTGTTATAAACAGATTTGTCCCTCTCCAGTCCAAAAATCCAGCCACCCATTAATGTGATTATTATAAGACTGCAAGTTAGATATAAATGATAGTATGGTTGTTTTATTTTATGCTTAGAGCAACAAAAATAGAAGTGCTACAATATGATAAGTACATTTTTTACAACATGTGATTGATCTGAGCAATACTTAGAGATTTTGCTTGATTTGTCTTGCAGTAAATCAAATGAGTAAATGTGTTTTTAGGTAACAAATGCAGTTTGGATATTTATTGCAGGTTCTAGTAATTCTGACATTTTTCTCTGGATGGTAAGAGTAACAAGTCTGGCCAATATCATAAAAATCTCCTGCATGCCTCCTACTGGGGATTGAGCCCACAACACGGGCATGTACCCTGACCATAATCAAACCAATGACCTCTTCGTTCATGGGTCAACACTCAATCACTGTGTAACACTGGCCAGGCTAATATGCCATTTTTATGTTTGTGCCAAGATGTACGAAGATCAGTAGCAAAAGTGAATAGTGCTTGGTCAGAACAACAGATTTCTTTCTAATATATAATTTAACATTGGACATAAATCCAAATAAGAATGTATTTTATATTTAATGCATTATGACTATTACATGGATATCTAGTGTGTTACAACAAATTTGGCCTATTTGCACCTACTTGTATCTCTCTTTCTCAGAAGTTCCTTTCCTAACAGATTACTAACACTATACTCTTTAGCATGGTTATTGTCTTTTTATGTGTATTTATTTACATTATTATATTCAATTTGATGCTCATCAGCCTTAAGAAGAACTACAACTAAGTTCTATGATGGGCATGTAATAGTGATATTTTAAAGCAGTATATGTCTAAATGCTCCTATATAAATGAAGACCAGGAATTTACATATGGATTTTTAATTTTTTTTCTCTTTCAGATAAAATTAAAGGCATTTTTTTGAAGTTAATGCGAATATTTTCTTAAATGTAAACTTTTAACTAGAAATTTTAGCATCATTTAATTGATACCCTAAATGGACTATATTTCTTTGGTTGAAGTAAATAAATGTTTATATAAAACCACATACAACACTGTTTCCTACTTTCAAGAGTGAGTTACTCCTGGCTGGTTTGGCTCAGGGATTGGACGTTGACCCATGCATGAACCAGGAGATCACGGTTCAATTCCCAGGCGGGGCACATGCCTGGGTTGCAGGCTCAATCCCCGGGGGGGGGGGGGGGGGGGCGGGGGCGGTGAGGGGTGCATGTTGGAGACAGCTGATCAGTGGTTCTCTTTCATCAATATTTCTCTCTCTCATGGGTGCATTTAATTAGTAATTCACTAGTTAGTGAATTACTAATTAAATGCAGAAAAGTAATTAAAAATATGCCTTTCTAATCCTAATTATCCAATTGACATTTTTTTACAAGAATTTCAACTAATTGGATTGATACACATGGCTTTATTCTTCCCAGAATTTGCAAAGTGATTTTATAATTTACATGAAATTTTGAAAAATGTAACAGTAATACTTACATTTCTGGTTTGAATAGAAACATTCTTGCCCTGACCAGTGTGGCTTAGTTGGTTGAGTGTCATCCCATGCACTAGTCACTGGTGATTCCCAGTCAGGAAACATGTCTGGGTTGTGGGCTTGATCCCTGGTAGGGGGAGTGTAGGAGGCACCGATCGATGGTTCTCTTTCATTGATATTTCTCTCTCTCATGGTTGTATTTGGTTTTTTGTTTGTTTGTTTTTAGTCCTGAATCAAGAATCCTCATAGATGTGCCCAAGTGTGTATTACCCAGGCCTGTGCACACCATCTTCATGAAGTTGAGTTTAGACTTCTCAGAAGTTCTGCACAGAATGAGTTTCGAGATTCCCCAGATTGGGCTTCTGCCATGTTTCTTATTCAACAAGCACAGATAGCCATCACTACCTAAAATGTGGGGTAGCGTGGAGCAGGGTAAAAAACGTCATGAAGTTATGGCTTAGCCAGAAACAGACAATGGAGCAGCTGGCTACCCGATTTGGTGTTTCATTGGCATTCTTTTGATAAGGTAATTGGTAGAATGGAAAGAATGTAGACTTTAGAGTCTGACAGACAGGCTTTGAACACCTGTTAAACAACTCCAGATGTGTGACCTTAGAAAAATTAACCTTTGATTGTCTTAGTTTTCTCATCTGTAAAATGAGGACAATCCCTTTTTTGCAGAGATGTTTTGAGGATTAGGAATGGTGTACGTAGACATGTGACATGCTTGCCATGTAACCACATGACACATCCTATCTAATAAAAGAGAAAAATGGTAATTGGCGTACGACGATACCCTTTTCATTGGCTAATCAGGGCTATATGCAAATTAACTGCCAACTAAGGTTGGCAGTTAACTGCCAACTAAGATTGGCAGTTAACTGCCAACAAGATGGTGGCTAATTTGCATATGTAGGCACAATGCAGGGAGGCGAAAGGGAAAGCAGGAAGAAGCCCCCTGCCACTGACAGTGATTGGAAACCCAGGGGGGAGCTAAGAGCTGGGGGGCAGGGCAAAGGCGGCCCTGGGGCCGCCTTTGCCCTGCCCCCCAGCCATGATTGGAGAATCAGGTGCCTTTGCCACCCTGGCCAGTGATAGCAGGAAGTAGGGGTGGAGCCAGCGATGGGAGCTGGGCACGGAAGCTGGCAGTCCCAGGAGCTAGGGGTCCCTTGCCTGGGCCTAAAGCGGAGCCCACGATCGCGGGGCCACTGCAACTGCGGGTCCCCGCTGCCCGAGCCGGACACCTCAGCCAGAGGCGTTAGGCCTGGGCAGGGGCGGAGCCTGCAACCATGGGGAGCTGGGGGTCCCCTGCCCAGGTCTGACACCTCTGCCAGAGGCCTCAGGCCTGGTCAAGGGGCCGATCCGGTGATTGGTGATCAGAGGGTGATGAGGGTCAACTCCTCTGGCCGAGGCATCAGGCCTGGGTGGGGGGCGGAGCCGGGGATTGGGGGGATATGATGGTCCCCTTGCCCAGGCCTGAAGCCTGGGTCAGAGGCGTCAGGCTTGGGCGGGGGGTGGAGCAAGCGATCAGAGGGAGATGGGGGGTCCCCTGCCCAGGCATGATTCCTGGGCCAGAGGCCTCAGGCCTGGGCGGGGGCCAGAGCCAGTGATCAGGGGGAGATGGGGGCCCCCTGTCCAAGCCTGACACCTCTGGCGGAGGCATCAGGCCTGGGCAAGGGGCCGATCCTGCGATTGGAGGGTGATGGGGGTCAACGCCTGAGGGCTCCCAGTATGTGAGAGGGGGCAGGCTGGGCTGAGGGACACTCCCCCCCCCACACACACACACACCCAGTGCACGAATTTCGTGCACCGGGCCCCTAGTGACTACATAATGCCATCGTTGTTGTCGTCATCATAATCATCTTCATCATCATCATTCTAAAACCTCTTGTTTTTTATTTAAATCCATGCTAGATAGGTAGTTTCCTTTGCTTCTCTTTATCATTAACAAGCACAATTGAAAACTATAACTTATTTATATACATATGCATAAATGTATTTTACCAGTTGTCATAAAAATTTATATATTGAAGGGGAAATGAATCTGTCCCATTGCAGAGGCACACAAATGAACCTAAATCAGTTTGCATCCTAAATTGACTACAGTATAAATAGATTTTGTATTATACTAGTAAATAGGAACCAGCCAACTAACAATGTGCCTAGTCCTAGACAGAAACAGGATAGGAATGTGAAATCTAAGCTGTGGTCTAAATGTCAAGATCTAAAGAGGAGAAACAGTAGAACTTCTCCAGTGTAAATGGCAGGACTGAGCCAACAGCCTGTCAGGGAAAATGCTGTTTGTAGCCCTACTGGGCAATTTTGTAGTAAGAAAGATTGAAATTTTATCCCTGTTTTAACCTTTTTGTGATGATACTCCCACCTTTGAAGTTGATGACCTCAAGTCTAATCTAGGGAAAACTTTTCAAATAAAATCATTTGCCACTGAACATTCTTGGCATACTCCATGAGTTTGCAGTGAAGCAGGCTCGCTACAAAGAGTTAGGTTATTTGAGAGCTAAAATTGACCATAGTCAAAATTTAAGGCCATCACATTAGAGACAGCATACTTTTTTCCACTAATTCAAACATACCTAGTTTTTCCTCCAGCACTCAAATAAATCATTGGGATTTTTTGCTGTGGGTAGTAGAAGAAATAAAAAAAAGAAAAAGCTAGATTCTCACTCAGCAAAGTATCTCACTTTGGGAAGCACTCCAGAGCTGATACTGACTGAAGAAACAGTAAATTCACATCACGCCTTTTTGTCCTGGGTGCCTCGTGTGTGTGTGTGTGTGTGTGTTTGGGGGGGGGGGTGAGGTAGGCAAGGACCCTCTATTTAAGTTTTAGTGTTTTGTTTGCTTCTATCTTTTTCTTTGAGCATATTTAATTGAGTTTGTATTATCTGTACAGAGAATATAGCCCCATTGTAATACCTCTTGTTTTTCTCATTTGTTTTCCATTTATTTTAAAAAGTAAGCTTTGGTACATTAAATATTTCTGTACCTTCATAGTATATAAAATATATACCCCCTGAATGGTGTCTGGCATTTTGTAGACAGTTACGATCTCATCTTCTCAGTCTCAAGTTTTACCTTGACGTGACTATATTTATAAGGGTTTCCTAGCCCTGGCCTATTACATTGCAGTCCTTGTCTGAGTTTAGGTAGATAGACTTCCTTCCCTTAAACTCACTATTCCAGATCTCTGTTCATCACCCTCCTCTCTGCTTTTCTTCATTTTAAGATCAAGAGAGCTAAGTTCAAATTTGAGCTCCACCAACTTCTCTTTGTGACCTTGAGTATGTTACCTAACTAACCATAGTATCTAGGCATTCTGGCTGCAAATGCTTTTTATCTTTAACTCTCACTTGTTTGGTCTTCTTTGGCTCATTCAACAAATTGTTTTACCTCCATCACAGCATAATTACTAAGTAAGTTTAAATAAATAAAACAAACTAATGAGTGCCTACAATTCACCAGCTAGGGAAACAACTGGTGAAAAAGTAGATGACACCTGTTTTCACAGAGCTCATTTCTGTTAGAGCAGTGGTTCTCAATCTTGGCTGCACATTAGAATCACCTGGGAATCTTTTTAAAATCCTGATTTCTGGGCCTCATCCTCCGGAAATTCTGTTTCTTTGTTACTAATGTTGTGGCCTCACACCATAACAAAGAAACAGAATTTCCGGAGGATGAGGCCCAGAAATCAGGATTTTAAAAAGATTCCCAGGTGATTCTAATGTGCAGCCAAGGTTGAGAACCACTGTGTTAGAGAATAACTTTGGAGTGGGAGTACAGGGAACTCATGGACTTGGTACCTGACCCAAATTTAATCTCCAGGGAAGATTCCCTCAGATGCCTAAGCTGAATCTTAAGCAAGAATTAGCACAGGAGAAGAAAGGACAGAGTGTTCTTGCAAAAGAAAGGAGCATGTGATGAGGACCCAACACAAAAGAGAACCTGCCGCATTTCAGGAAGCAGCAGAAATCGTATGTAGCTGGCGTGTGCATTGTAATGAAGGAGTGGCAAGAGTGAATAGTAGAAATATAAATGTAGCTCAAAATATCCAATCTCTATAAACCTATTAAAGAATTTATATTTGATTCTGTACACAGTGGAGGAAGAATGAGAGATGCTGGTAAGAAATGACAGAAGCTTGGGCCAGGATGGTGGAGATAAGAGTGAGCAGTAGCTAGAGGAGAGCATAAGGTTAAGGGACTTTTGTGTTTTTTATTGTTGTTTTAAGGCAGGAGAGAATTTTAAGTGCTGAGGGAAAGGAGTTAGAAGTAATATAGGTAAAGATTTAAGAAAAATTTCTAAGAGAAGGCATAAGAGTGGATGAATAGGGAGAAGGGTAAAGGATGGTCTAGATCAGCGGTTCTCAACCTGTGGGTTGCGACCCCTTTGTGGGTCAAACGACATTTTCACAGGGGTCGCCTAAGACCATCGGAAAACACATATATAATTACATATTGTTTTTGTGAATAATCACTATGCTTTAATTATGTTCAATTTGAACATAATTCAATGAAATTGGGGGTCACCACAACATGAGGAACTGTATTAAAGGGTCATGGCATTAGGAAGGTTGAGAACCACTGGTCTAGATAGATGAATCTACTAGATGCATAATAAATCAATGAAAATATATTTTAATAAATAAATAAAAGGAGCAGAGATTGAAGTCATATTGGGAAGGTTGAATTTAATATTTTAGTAATAAATTATCTCCTAGTGATAGCAGAGTCAAGGTTTTCTCAGTAAGTGAACTAGAGAAAGGTCTCTAGAGATCAGGGATCAGGGAAGTAAGATGTTAGTGTTTCAGAGGGTGTTCATGGGGTTATTGAGGTTAACCAAAATTGTTGTCAGAGTGAGGTGCAGAGAATGACAATGGCCAGGTGCTTAAGTCTTAGATCAGTGGTTCTTGACAGCGAAGTACTGCCTAACAGTGATCAAAAAGGACATTTTTGAGGATTATTTTTAAATGTCAAAATGGCTGAGGGGGTCAGGGATGTAAACTTCACATTTCTGCAGTATAAAAATATGACCTGTGTCACACAAAACTTCTAAACGTTGTGCTAGACATTCAGGGACTGAATTGATGACTCAACATATGGTGGGGTTGCAAAATACGAGGTGTGCCTTCTGTGACAGACTAGCACTGTCCAGTCCCTGGAGAGGAGCAGGGGACTATTGTTACACTGAACTTAGATGTAAAGTGCAGGTCATTTGCAAAAGAATGATTTTATTCACTTCTATATCCTTGATATGTTATCCCTTTCTCAATTCAGGCTGTGTCCTTATCATATTCCACTAAGTCTTACCTGTGATTTCTGTACAATTGCTAGTCTTATTCTAATGTTTACCTGTATCTTTGAGCTTTCATTTTCCTGTGCTTTCTTTTTTTAAAAAAAAAAATATTTTTTAATTACACTTGACCTACAAGATTTTATTAGTTTCAGGTATACAATATAGTGATTAGACATTTGTAAAACTTACTAAGTGATCACCTTGATAAATCTAGTAACCATCTGACACCATACATAGTTATTATAATATTGACTACATTCCCTATGCTGTATTTTATGTGCCCATGATTATTTTCATAGCTGTCAATTTGTACTTCTTAATCCCTCCCCCCTTTTCACCGATTTCCCGATTCCCATCCCATCTGGCAACCATCAGTTGTTCTCTGTGTCTGTGAATTTGTTTCTGTCTTGTTTGTTTGTTTTTTAGATTCCATATATAAGTTAAATCAAGTGGTATTTGCCTTTCTCTGTCTGACATTTCGATTAGCATAATACCCACTACGTCCATCCCTATTGTTGCAGAGGGCAAAATCTCATTCTTTTTATGGCTGAGTTATATTCTGTTGTATATATGTACCACTTTATGTCTATCCACTCATCCATTGATGAAGACTTAAGTTGCTTTCCTATCTTGGCAACTATAAACAATGCTCTAATGAACATATGGATGCATATATGTTTTTGAATTAGTGTTTTGAGTTTCTTTGGACAAATACCCAGAAGTAGAAGGGCCAGGTCTCCTTTGTCTCTTGTTATAGCCTTTGTTTTAAAGTCTGTTTGTCTATAAGTATTGCTACCCCAGCATTTTTCCCACATCCATGAAATATCGTTTTTCATTTCTTTGCTTTCAGTCTCTGTGTGTCTATTAATCTGAAGTGAGTCTCCTATAGGCAGCATTTGTAGGGTCTTGTTTTCTTACCGATTCAGCCACCCAGTATCTTTTGATTGGAGCATGTAGTCTATTTACATTTAAAGTAATTTTTAATATGTTTTTATTGATATTTAGAGAGAGGAAGGAAAGGGAGAGAGAGAGATACAAACATAAATGAGAGAGAAACATCAGTCAATGGCCTCCTGCATGTCCTCTCCTGCAGATCAAGCCTGCAACCCAAGAATGTATCCTGATCAAGAATCGAACTGGTGACCTCTTGTTGCATGGGTCGACACTCAACCACTGAGCCACACTGGTCAGGCTTAAGTAATTTTTGATACATGTGTATTTATTGCCATCTTATTATTTATATTTTTATCTCCTTGTGCTTAAGTCCCTTTAACATTTATTGTAATACTGGTTTGGTGGTGATGAGTCCTTTAGCTTTTTCTGGTCTGGGAAGCTCTTTATTTATCCTTTGATTCTAAATGGTAGCTTTGTTGGGTAAGGTAATCTTGGTTGTATGTCCTTGCTTTTCACACTTTGAATATTTCATGCCAGTCACTTCTGGCCTTCAAAATATCCCTGAGAAATCAACTTACAGTCATATTGGTGCTCCCTTGTAGATAACTAACTGCTTTTTTCTTGCTGCTTTTAAGATTCTCTCTTTGCCTTTAACTTTTTGCATTTGATATGTCTTGGTGTGGGTCTTTTTTTATTCATCTCGTTTGGGACTGTCTGCGCTTCCTGGACTTATATGTCTATTTCCTTTGCCATTTTAGGGAAGAGTTCCATTATTATTTGTTCAAATAGGTTTCCCATTCTTTCCTCTTTCTGTTCTCCTTCTGGTGCCCCTGTGATGCAAATATTGGTACACTTGATGTTGTCCCAGAGGCCCCTTAAACTATCCTCATTTTTTTTTATTCTTTTTTCTTGCTGTTCTGATTTTGTATTTTCTGCTACCTTATCTTTCAAATTGCTGATTCAGTCCTCTGATTCCTCTATTCTACTATTAACTCCTAGTAATGTATTCTTCATTTCAGTTATTGTATTCTTCATTTTTCTGACTGGTTCTTTTTTTGTTGTTGTTTTCTATCTCCATTTTTATGTGTCCTATCTCTTTAGGTTCTCGCTGAGACCACTGATCATCCTGGTTACCAGGGCTTTGAACTCCACATCTGGGAGACTGCTTGTCTGCGTTTTGTTTAGCTCTTTTCTGGATTTTTTTTCTGTTCTTTTTCATGGGGTGTATTTCTTTGTCTTCTCTTTTTGCTACCTCCCTGTGTTGTGGTTTTTTTTTTGTTTTTTTTTTTTGGTAATATATATTAGGTAGAGCTGCTATGTCTCCCAGTCTTGTAGAGCAGCCTAATGTGGTGTGTATCCTGTGGGATCTTTTGGCATAGTGTCTAGGTCACCTGAGCCAAGTAGTCCAGGTGTATCCCTGGTGTGAGTTGTTTGTAGCCTCCTGTTGTAGTTGAGCCATGATGCTGTTGGTACCAATGGGAGGGATTGACCCTCAGACTCATTGGTTGTGAGAACTGTCAGTGACTATGGTGGAGGAGCTTTTCTGCAGGGGCCACCCTATGGAGCAGGATTCACTTTAGCAGGGCTCTGGTGCCTGCTGAGTCTGCCCTTTGGTAATATTGTTTCTGGAGGTGGTTGGCTGCTGCGCTGGTGTGGTCTGAAGCTGGCCACCAGGGTGCTGAGGCCTCTTGGGAGGGCCGTGGTGCAGGCCTAGGTCAGTCGCTGCCGGTGCCCTACCCAGGACCACTTGGTGTGAGCTGTAAAGTGATCTGGAGATGGGTGCCACTGGCTGGGCTTGGAGGTGCCTGGTAGAGGCTAAGCTACAAATTGAGGTGGCTGCCTCAATGCCAGGCTTGGGGATGCTTAGCCAGAGTTATAGGGCATGCCAAGGCCAGATGCTGCTTGTTTGGGTTTGTGAGCCTTTGAGAGGCTCTAGGAAAGTCTGCAGCATGAGCCAAGACAGGCCATTCATATGGAAACGTCACTGGAAGCACCTCCAGTGGGTTTGAATGCTGGATGGGAAATCACTGGAGTAGGGCAAACCATGTTAGCCAAGTTGATGGAAACTCAGAAACGGCAAGCTGGATCGGAGGGCTCAACAAAGGAATGGTGGCTTCTGCCAGCCCTTCTGTCTGGGAGAGAGCTGCCCCTCCAGCCCTTGCCCCAAAGCCAGACAATTCTGTTCCTCCCCCCTATGTCCCTGGTGCCTTTGGAGCTGCTGTCCCAGCATTGGAGCTCAGAGCAAGTGAGTCTGAGGAAGTCAGTGCGTGGGCCCTTTAAGAGGAACACCTGGGACTCCAGCAGCCCTCTGTCTCTCAGCCATAATCCACATTGATTTTTAAGCCAAAAGTTATGGGACTTTTCTTTCTGGCATTGGAACCCTGGGCTGGGGAGCCTAGTGTGTGGCTGGGACCCCTGGTCCCTCGGGGGTGGGGGGGTGGGTGGGGAGAATGTCTGCAGGTGAGATGTCCTCCTGATTTTTTACTGCCACAAGTAGGTGTGGGACCAGCCCATTCTATGTGTCTGCCCCTCCTACCAGTCTTGATTTGACTTCTGTATATTGCACATCATAGCAACTGGTCGACAGATTGACTACCAGGGGGCAGTGCACGTCATAGCGAGCAGTTGAGGGGCCTTAGCATATCATTAGCATATTACTCTTTGATTGGTTGAACGACAACCAGACGACTGAACACTTAGCATATTAGGCTTTTATTATATAGGACTAGAGGCCCGGTGCACAAAAATTTGTGCACTCGGGGGGAGGGGGGGTCCCCCAGCCAGGCCTGTGCCCTCTCGCAGTCTGGGACCCCTCGGGATATAACGACCTGCTGGCTTAGGCCTGCTCCCGGGTGGCAGAGGGCAGGCCCAATCCCTAGGTGCAGCCCCTGGTCGGGCTCAGAGCAGGGCCAATTGGGGAGTTGGGGCGCCGCCCCCTGTCATGCACAGAGCAGGGAAGATTGGGAGGTTGCGATGCCACCCTCAGTCACGCTCAGGGTAGGGCCGATTGGGGGGTTGGGGCACCGCCCCGTCACACTCAAGGCAGGGTCGATGGGGAGGTTGCAGCGCCACCCCCTGTCACGCACAGAGCAGGGCCCATCATGGGGGTTGGGGCTCTGTACCCTGTCATGCACAGAGCAGGGCCAATCAGGGGGTTGGGGCACTGCCCCCTGTCACACACAGAGCAGGGCCCATGAGGGGGGTTGGGGCTCCATACCCTGTCACTCACAGAGTAGGGCCGATAGGGGAGTTGGGGCACCGCCCCCTGTCACACTCAGGGCAGGGCGGATCAGGGGTTTGGGGCACCACCCTCTATCACCCACAGAGCAGGGCCGATCAGGGGGTTGGGGCGCCGCCACTCTCATACTCAGAGCAGGCCCGATAGGGAGGTTATGGCTCTACCCCATCACACACAGAGCAGGGCCCGTGGGGGGTGGGGGGTTGGGGCGCTGCCCTCTATCACCCACAGAGCAGGGCTGATCAGGTGGTTGGGGCGCCGCCACTCTCACACTCAGGGCAGGGCCGATAGGGAGGTTATGGCTCTACCCCGTCACATACAGCAGGGCCTGTGGGGGGAAGGGGGTTGGGGCGCCGCACCCTGTCACACACAGAGCCGCAGGGTGATCAGGGGGTTGGGGAGCTCCCCCCATCAGGCACAGAGCAGGGTTGATCAGGGGGTTGGGGCGCCTTCCCCTGTCACCAACAGAGCAGGGCGGATTGGGAGGTTGTGGCCCCGCCCCCTGTCACACACAGAGCCGCAGGGCAATCGGGGTTTGGGCGCTCCCCCTGTCATGCTGATTCCAGTGCCGGGAGGCCTCTCGGCTCCGCTGATCTCGGTGCTGGGAGGCATATTACCCTTTTACTATATAGGATAGAGGCCTGGTGCATGGGTGGGTCTGGCTGGTTTGCCCTGAAGGGTGTCCTGGATCAGGGTGGGGGTCCCCACTGGGGTGCCTGGCCAGCCTGGGTGAGGGGATGATGGCTGTTTGCAGCTGGTCACACACCCTTCAGGGTAGGGGTCCCCACTGGGGTGCCTGGTCAGCCTGGGTGAGGGGATGATGGCTGTTTGCAGCTGGTCACACACCCTTCAGGGTGGGGGTCCCCACTGGGGTGCCTGGTCAGCCTGGGTGAGGGGATGATGGCTGTTTGCAGCTAGTCACACACCCTACAGGGTGGGGGTCCCCACTGGGGTGCCTGGCCAGTCTGGGTGAGGGTCTGAGGGCTGTTTTCAGGCTGACTGAAGCTCCCAACTGCTCCTTTTTTTCTTTTTCTTTTTTATTCTGGGCTAGCTTTAGCTCTGGCTCCAGCTCTGAGGCCTCTGCCGCTAAAAGGAGGTATCTGGTTTGTTTCAGTTCTGTAATTAAAACAATGTATAACTCCAGCTCTGAGATTCCTGGCTCGCTGAAAGCAGGTTTCTGGGGTTTTGTTTAGCTTTTATATTTGTTACAATGTTTCTTAAACTACAGGCTCAGAGGCCGGCAAAGCAGGCAGGGAACGTTGGTTTCCTCCCTCACTGAAGCAAGCATGCCTCATGTTAGTTTCAAGTTTCCTGGCTGCCGGCCGCCATCTTGGCTGGCAGTTAATTTGCGTATCTCGCTGATTAGCCAATGGGAAGGGTAGCGGCCGTACGCCAATTACCATGTTTCTCTTTTATTAAATAGGATAAGTAGGTACAAACATCTGACTTCACTATGTTTTCTGTACAGTTGTGCCTGAACATTTACATATTGAAATACAGATGTTTTTTGTCATAAATTACCTTTTTATCTTTCATCTATTACAGTTAGGGAATTATATTAATTTGGAGGGAGGAATTATATGTACTTGTAAGTTATTAGCTGTGAAGTCCATTTAGGTTACAAATGGGATATTGCAGAGCATTTACTATGAGAAGAGAGAATTGAGAAGTGCTGTTTTAGACAAGAAGAAGGGGAAGTTGTCAGAGAATGGGTATTTGACAACAATTTATGGAAAGATAGAAGGTGGTAGTGGATGGCCATCAGAGGGCATTCTTTGATACAGGGGGAGGGTGCCTACAAATAGCATTAGAGCTAACAAGGCACAGTCCCCAACTCTAGCCTCTTTATCATTGCTCACACTTTTCCCTCTACCTGGAATACCTACCTTCATCTTCTCTGGCACATATATGTTCTTCATTATCTGGCATGAAACCTTATTCTATACATAATTTTTCATTTATCCCTCCCAGAA